>NC_091995.1:26551523-26857340 GCF_044704955.1 Pristiophorus japonicus | reverse complement strand
GAGAGAGAAAAGCTGGGGTTGTGGGGAGAGAGGCTGGGGGGTGGGGGGGAGAGAGTTTGGGTGGTGGGGGTGAGAGAGGCGCTGGGGGGAGAGAGAGAGAGAGAGAGGGGATGGGGGGAAGAGAGGGGTTGGGGCTGGGGGGGGAGAGAGTGTGAGGCTAGGTAGGGGGGGGGGGGGAGAGAGAGAGAGAGTGAGAGAGGCTGTGTGGGGAGAATGTGAGGCTAGGTGGGGGGGGGTGAAGAGAGAGAGAGAGAGTGAGAGAGGCTGTGGGGGTGAGAGTGTGAGGCTAGGTGGGGGTGGGGGAAGAGAGAGAGAGAGAGTGAGAGAGGCTGTTGGGGGGAGAGTGTGAGGCTAGGTGGCGGGGGGGGGAAGAGAGAGAGAGAGAGTGAGAGAGGCTGCGGGGGGGAGAATGTGAGGCTCGGTGTGGGGGGGGGGAAAGAGAGAGGAGAGTGAGAGAGGCTGTGAGGGGGAGAGTGTGAGGCTAGGTGGGGGGGAGGGAAGAGAGAGAGAGAGAGTGAGAGAGGCTGTGGGGGGGGAGAGTGTGAGGCTAGGTGGGGGGGCGGAAGAGAGAGAGAGAGAGTGAGAGAGGCTGTGGGGGGGAGAGTGTGAGAATAGGTGGGGGGGGCAGAGAGAGAGAGAGAGAGTGAGAGAGGCTGTGGGGGGGAGAGTGTGAGGCTAGGTGGCGGGGGGGGGGGGGGGGGAAAAGAGAGAGAGAGAGATTGAGAGAGGCTGTGGGGGGGAGAGTGTGAGGCTAGGTGGGGTGGGGGGGAAGAGAGAGAGAGAGAGAGTGAGAGAGGCTGTGGGGGGGAGAGTGTGAGGCTAGGTGGGGGGGGGGGGGGGAAGAGAGAGAGAGAGAGTGAGAGAGGCTGTGGGGGGGAGAGTGTGAGGCTAGGTGGGGGGGGGCGAAGAGAGAGAGAGAGAGAGTGAGAGAGGCTGTGGGGGGGAGAGTGTGAGGCTAGATGGGGGGGGGGGAAGAGAGAGAGAGAGAGTGAGAGAGGCTGTGGGGGGGAGAGTGTGAGGCTAGGTGGGGGGGGGAAGAGAGAGAGAGAGAGTGAGAGAGGCGGTGGGGGGGGAGAGTGTGAGGCTAGGTGGGTGGGGGGGGGGAAAGAGAGAGAGAGAGAGTGAGAGAGGCTGTGGGGGGGAGAGTGTGAGGCTAGGTGGAGGGGGGGAAAGAGAGAGAGAGAGAGTGAGAGAGGCTGTGGGGGGGAGAGTGTGAGGCTAGGTGGGGGGCGGAAGAGAGAGAGAGTGAGAGAGGCTGTGGGGGGGGGAAGAGTGTGAGGCTAGGTGCGGGGGTGGGGGAAGAGAGAGAGAGAGAGAGTGAGAGAGGCTGTGGGGGGGAGAATGTGAGGCTAGATGGGGGGGGGGGGCGGTGAAGAGAGAGAGAGAGAGTGAGATGCTGTGGGGGGGGAGAGTGTGAGGCTAGGTGGGGGGGGGGGAAGTGAGAGAGAGAGAGTGAGAGAGGCTGTGGGGGGGAGAGTGTGAGGCTAGGTGCGGGGGGGGGGGGAAGAGAGAGAGAGAGAGAGTGAGAGAGGCTGTGGGGGGGGGAGAGTGTGAGGCTAGGTGGGGGGGGGGAAGAGAGAGAGAGTGAGAGAGGCTGTGGGGGGGGAGAGTGTGAGGCTAGGTGGGGGAGGGGGGGGAAAGAGAGAGAGAGAGTCTGAGAGAGGCTGTGGAGGGGAGAGTGTGAGACTAGGTGGGGGGGGTGGGGGGGAAGAGAGAGAGAGTGAGAGAGGCTGTGGGGGGGAGAGTGTGAGGCTAGGTGGGGGGGGGGAAAGAGAGAGAGAGAGAGTGAGAGAGACTGTGGGGGGAGAGTGTGAGGCTAGGTCGGGGGGGGGGGGAAGAGAGAGAGAGAGAGAGAGTGAGAGAGGCTGTGGGGGGGGGAGAGTGTGAGGCTAGGTGGGGGGGGGGGGAAGAGAGAGAGAGAGAGTGAGAGAGGCTGTGGGGGGGAGAGTGTGAGGCTAGTTGCGGGGGGGTGAAAGAGAGAGAGAGATGGGTGAGAAGGAAGGAAGGAAGGAAGGAAGGAAGAAAAGAAAGAAAAGAAAGAGAGAGAGGCAGGCTGGGGGGGTGGGCGGAGAGAGCGAGAGAGAGAGAGAGAGAGAGGGGTGGGCTGGGGGGGAGAGAGAGAGAGACAAAGGGAGAGAGGGGCTTGGGGGCATAGAGAGAGAGAGAGAGAGAGAGGCTGGGTGGGAAGGGAGAGACAGAGAGAGAGAGAGAGAGAGAGACAGACAGAGACAGAGACAGAGAGAGAGAGACTGAGAGAGAGGGGCTTGGGGGGTTAGAGAGAGAGGCTGGGGGGGAAGAGAGAGAGAGTGGGAGAGAGAGAGGCTGGGGGGGAGAAGAGAGAGAGGCTGGGGCGGGGCGGGGCGGGGGAAGAGAGAGAGAGAGAGAGAGAGAGAGAGAGAGAGAGAGAGAAAGGCTGGGGGGGGGAGAGAGGCTGGGGTGGGGGGGGAGAGAGGCTGGGGTGGGGGGGAGAGAGGCTGGGGTTGGGGGGGAGAGAGGTTGGGGGTGGGCGGGAGAGGGGGTGGGGGTGAGAGAGGCTCTGGGGGGCGAGAGAGAGAGAGAGAGAGAGAGGGGCTGGGGGGGAGAGAGGGGTTGGGGCTGGGGGGGGAGAGAGGGACAGGTGTTGGGGCTGGGGGGGGGGAGAGGGAGAGGGGCTGGGGGGGGAAGAGAGAGAGAGAGAGAGGGGGAGCTGGTGGGGGGGGGGAAGAGAGAGAGAGAGACAGGGAGAGAGACAGAGAGAGAGAGAGAGACTGAGAGAGAGGGGCTTGGGGGGTGGGGGTCGAGAGAGAGAGGCTGGGGGGGTGGGGGAAAAGAGAGAGAGAGAGAGAGAGAGAGAGAGAGAAAGGCTGGGTGGGGAGAGAGGCTGGGGGGTGGGGGGGAGAGAGGCGCTGGGGGGAGGGAGAGAGAGAGAGAGAGAGAGAGGGGCTGGGGGGGAGAGAGAGAGAGGGGCTGGGGGGGAGGGAGAGAGAGAGAGGGGCTGGGGGGAGAGGGAGTGAGAGAGACAGGGGCTGGGGGTGAGTGAGAAAGAGAGGGGCTGGGGGGGGAGTGAGAGAGAGAGGGGCTAGGGGGGAACGAGAGAGAGGGGCTGGGGGGGAATGAGAGAGAGAGGAGTTGGGGGGAGGGAGAGAGAGAGAGGGGCTGGGGGGAGGGAGAGAGAGAGAGGGGCTGGGGGGGAGGGAGAGAGAGAGAGAGAGAGGGGCTGGGGGGGAGGGAGAGAGAGAAAGAGAGAGGGGCTGGGGGGGAGGGAGAGAGAGAGGGGCTGGGGGGGAGGGAGGGGGAGAGGGGCTGGGGGGGAGGGAGGGAGAGTGTGGCTGGGGGGGAGGGAGAGAGAGGGGATGGGGGAGGGAGAGAGAGAGAGGGGCTGGGGGCGGAGGGAGAGAGAGAGGGGCTGGGGGAGGGGGAGAGAGAGAGAGGGGCTGGGGGAGGGGGAGAGAGAGGGGCTGGGGGGGAGGGGGAGAGAGAGGGGCTGGGGGGGAGGGAGAGAGAGAGGGGCTGGGGGGGGAGGGAGAGAGAGAGGGGCTGGGGGGGGGAGGGAGAGAGAGGGGGCTGGGGGGGGGAGGGAGAGAGAGAGAGAGAGGCTGGGGGTGGGGGGAAGAGAGCTTGCGGGGGAGGAGAGAGTTAGATCTGGGAGGGGCGGCGGTGGGGGTGAGAGAGAGAAACCTTAGGGAGGGCGAAGAGAGGGATAGCCAGGGGTAGGGGGAGAAAGCCTTGCAGGGGGCGTGGTGGAGAGGGAGAGAGAGAGACCACGAGGGGAACACGGCAGAGGGGACGAGAGACACAGGTGGGGAGGGATCAGAGTGGAGAAAGGGAACTCAGGGAAGACGGATCACATTCTTCCTACCCCCTGGTGTATGCAACCTTGGTGCGTGAGTTACAAGGGATATCATTGGGGTAGATGAAATCCAGAAGTCACGACACTGTCACTATTCAATTCATACCCAATAAACCTATTAACAATCCACACACAATGCCCCATCTATGGCCGGAGTGGGGGCGGGGGAATTGGGTCTTCAGCTGGGGGAGGCAGCATTTGCACTGGGATGAGGGATTTCGGCTGAGCTTCGTGGCTTTTGGAGAGATCGATCCTCTGTGGCTTCTGAAGTCAAAATGGATCAAATTACAAATTGGAAAGTCAACCAGAACTTGGGTTGGGCGGTTCCAGTTACACATTCCAGAGGAACTTCAGGATGTGGCTTATCCCCCAATGCGACCAATCAGCAATCAGGTCATGTAATAATGGAGAGCCAAGCAGAGAAACGGCTGCTATTCAGTTCGTACAAATAAACGCATCCTAATTTTTACCAAATCACGCCGGGCAAGAATCCCACAGGGTGGAACCCTGCTTTTACACCCCACCCAATATTACTCTCACTGACTTCAGTGGAGAACAAAACCGGGTGATGTGTAAAACCAGCGATGTCCCCGATTCCATCAGTTACCCGATGCGCGGGTTAGGTTATAATTGCCCGTTAGGAGAATTGGGTCCTGAGCCTCCGGGAGGAAGAATCACATTTGCAGAAATTGATGATGCTTATTTCTTTGACAAGAATCTCGACTCCGGCTAAGCCACTCCCTGCTCACCTCAGCCAATTCTTGCCTCGTTACTTCAATAGGTTGAACAGACGCTTCACTGGCAACTGAATCGTGTCGTGCATGACAACCTGAATTAAAACATTCAGACAAAAACAGAATTTCTTGCATCGGGTGTGAATGAGTAAACTTAAAGCTATTTGAAGCGCGATGAAGATACCTCTATATAAACAGACGGCAGAAACAGACAGCCACACTGCTTAAATTAGTCACCGCAAGCTCCAATTATGAATTCAGTAATTGGACTTATTTTAATTTATTTCAGCTACGGAGAGCATTACACGAGAAACTGACTAGTTATCTATTACAGACACCAAAGCCCCAATCCCTAGCTTTATACCGACAGTTAATGATTATAAATTTGCCCGATATAAAGAAGTGAGATGAGGTCCAGACAGACTGAAAGAACTTCCACGAGGGCCAACAAATAATTTGGTGAAAATTCTGTTCACCTTTTTCCAAGATTCGTTGTGCATACATGGTTGGAAAAAATACCAAACTTTGTGAGAATTCAGATATCCCATAATTATAGCCAAATATCTTTGCTGGTGTAATTCTCCTGCAGCATTTTTTCAGTCGCAGTGCAATAAACTTTGTAAAACCCAGTAGTGTAAATCAATAGTTCAAGTCCAGCAGTCATGTAAATCAATAGTTCATGTCCATTCTGTTTGGTTTCGAATCGTTAAGGTCTTCCTTAAACTAAGGGAGAGAGGACGATCATACCAATGCCCTAAATGTTCATTCCACCAATATCCGACACAGTAATTTCAAGGCTTCTCTCTCCTTTATTTAAGGCTCTCTCCCTCTACCTACAAGCTACCAGAAGGTGTATCAGTGGGAGAGCATTTTGGTGCTAGTGATCATAATTCAGTTAGACTTCGGGTAGTCATGGAAAAGGACAAAGATAGACCAGGAATAAAAGTTCTCAATTGGTGGAAACCAATTTTACTCAGCTGAGAAGTGATTTAGCTAAAGTGGACAGAAAAAGAGTTACACCAAGGTAAATCCGTGTCAGAGCAGTGGGAGACATTCAAGGAGGAGATAGTGAAGGTTCGGAGCAATATGTTCCATGAAAGAAAAAAAGGATGGGACTAACAAATCTAGAGCCCCCTGCATGTCAAGAAGCATACAACAACAATAACTTATATTTCTATAGCGCCTTTAACGTAGTGAAACGTCCCAAGGTGCTTCACAGGAGTATTATGCAATACAAATTTGACACCAAGCCGCATAAGTAGAATTTAGCGCAGGTGATCAAAAGCTTGGTCAAAGAGGTATGTTTTAAGGGATGTCTTGAAGGAGGAAAGAGGTGGTAGAAAGGCAGAAAAGTTTAGGCAGGGAGTTCCAGAGCTTGGAAACAAAAGGCATGGCCACCAATTGTTGAGCGGTTACAATCAAGGATGCTCAGGAGGGCAGAATTGGAGGAGCACAGACATCTCAGGGGGCTGTGGAGCTGGAGCAGATTACAGAGATAGAGAAGGGTATAGCCATGGAGGGATTTGAAAATAAGCATGAGAATTTTGAAATCAAGGCATTGCTTAACTAGAAGCCAATGTAGGTCAGCGAGCACTGGGGTGACGGGAGGGTGCTGAGCACCTCTAGTCTCGTCGCCGAGAGCGTGCAGAAATCAAGCGCAGGCAGCGTAAAGAGCGTGCGACAAACTAGTCCCACCCACCCCTTCCCTCAACGACTATCTGTCCCACCTGTGACAGAGACTGCGGTTCTCGTATTGGATTGTTCAGCCACCTAAACTCATGTTAAGAGTGGAAGCAAGTGACAGATTAGGAAAAGGGGAGGTGCAACGAGACCTGGGTGTCATGGTATATCAGTCATTGAAGGTTGGCATGCAGGTGCAGCAGGCGGTTAAGAAGGCAAATGGCATGTTGGTCTTCATAGCGAGGGGATTTGAGTACAGGGTCAGGGAAGTGTTACTACAGTTGTACAGGGCCTTAGTGAGGCCACACCTGGAGTGTTGTGTACAGTTTTGGTCTCCTAACTTGAGGAAGGACATTCTTGCTATTGAGGGAGTGCAGCGAAGGTTCACCAGACTGATTCCCGGTCTGACATATCAAGAAAGACTGGATCAACTGGGCTTGTATTCACTGGAGTTCAGAAGAATGAGAGGGGATCTCATAGAAACGTTTAAAATTCTGACGAGTTTAGACAGGTTAGATGCAGGAAGAATGTTCCCGATGTTGGGGAAGTCCAGAACCAGGGGTCATAGTCTAAGGATAAGGGGTAAACCATTTAGGGCCGAGTTGAGGAGAAACTTCTTCACCCAGAGAGTGGTGAACCTGTGGAATTCTCTACCACAGAAAGTTGTTGAGGCCAATTCACTAAATATATTCAAAAAGGAGTTAGATGTAGTCCTTACTACTAGGGGGATCAAGGGGTATGGCAAGAAAGCAGGAATGGGGTACTGAAGTTGCATGTTCAGCCATGAACTCATTGAATGGCGGTGCAGGTTCGAAGGGCAGAATCTATGTTTCTATGTTTCCTCGATTCCGAAGGACTGCCTATGATGATGATGATAATGATGGGTGTGAGTTAGGATACGGATACAGGGTTTTGACAGATACCGAGGGCTCAATACGGCAGAAACCCTAGAGGAGCATAGAAAGTGCAGGGGTGATATTAAAAAAGGAAATTAGGAAAGCAAAGAGAGCATAAAAAAAAAACTGGCAAGTAAAATCAAGGAAAACCCAACGATGTTTTATAAATACATTAGGAGCAAGAGTATAACGAAAGAAACAATAGGGCCATACTCTTTGCTGACGATAAAAAGATAAGTATGAAAGCAAGTTGTGAGGAGAACACACAGAATCTACAAAGGGACAGAGACAGGTTAAATAAGTGGGCAAAAATTTGGCACATGGAGTATAATGTGGGAAAATGTGAGGCTATTCAATTTGGTAGGAAGAATTTAAAAAAGCAAATTATTATTTAAATGGGGAGAAATTACAAAATGCTGTGGTACAGAGGGACTGGGGGGCCTTGCACATGAAACACAAAACGTCAACACAAAAGGTACAGCAAGTAATTAGGAAGGCAAATGGAATGATGGCCTTTAGTGCAAGGGGGATGGATTATAAAAGTAGAGAAGTCCTGCTGCAACTGTTCAGGGTATTGGTGAGACCACACCTGGAGTACAGTGTTGGTCTCCTTATTTAAAGCGGGATAAACTTGCATTGGAGGCAGTTCAGAGAAGTTGATTCCTGAGAAGAAGGGGTTGTCTTCTGAAGAAAGGTTGGGCCTATACTCATTGGAGTTTAGAAAAATGGGAGGTGATCTTATTTGAACGTATAAGATTCTGAGGGGCCTTGACAGGGTAGATGCAGAGAGGATGTTTCCCCTCGTGGGGGAATCTAGAACTGGGGGGCATATTTTCAGAATAAGTGGCCGCCCATTTAAAACGGAGATGAGGAGGAATTTCTTCTCTGAGGGTTGTGAATCTTTGAAATTCTCTATCCCAGAGAGCTGTGGAGACTGGGTCATTGAACATATTTAAGGTGGAGATAGACTGATTTTTGAACTACAAGGGAATCAAGGGTTATGGGAAGCGGGCAGGGAAGTGGAGCTGAGTCCATGATCAGATCAGCCATGATCTTATTGAATGGTGGAGCAGGCTTGTGGAGTCAAATGATCTACTCCTGCTCCTATTTCTTATGTTTTTACGTTCTTATAAAAGGTCATCATCATCATTGTTATATTTGTAAACTTGTATTTACCCTGTACAGCCACCAGAGGGCTCATCCCCTGGAGTCCCAAGGGATCCCATAATCCCTTGGGAGCGCAGGTATTTAAGGAGGCTTTACTGGTTGGAGAGGCATTCTGGAGACCTGCAATAAAAGACTAAGGTCACACTTTACTTTGAGCTCACAGTGTTCAGACTAACTCTTTCTCCATACAAAACAACTGGCGACGAGATACAGATAGCGAACCCAAAGATGCAGAGAACAGTGGGCATCCTGGAGAAATTCTCGGAGGGAGATGACTGGGAAATTTTTGTGGAACGATTCGACCAATACTTCGTGGCCAACGAGCTAGATGGGGAAGAGAGCGCTGCCAAACAAAGGGCGATCCTCCTCACCGTCTGTGGGGCACTAATGTATGGCCTCATGAAGAATCTGCTCACTCCAGCGAAACCCATGGAGAAATCGTACGACAATTTATGCACACTGGTCCGAGAGCATTTGAACCCGAAGGAAAGCATTCTGATGGCGAGTTACCGGTTCTACACCTACAAAAGGTCTGAAGGCCAGGAAGTGGCGAGTTATGTTGCAGAGCTAAGACGTCTTGTAAGACATTGCGAATTTGAAGGATATTTGGAGCACATGTTCAGAGACTTTTTCGTACTTGGCATTGACCACAAAACCATACTTCACAAACTTTTGACTGTAGAGACCCGAACATTGAGTAAGGCTGTAGCGATAGCCTAGGCATTCATTGCCACCAGTGACAATACGAAGCAAATCTTTCAGCACAAAAGTGCTGCTATAAGTACTGTGAATAAAGTGATGATGTTTTCGAATCATAATATACAGGGCAGGTCACATATACCTGCAGCTACATGTCCGCAGATGTCTCAGAGTCCACCATCAAGTGTGATGAATGCAAGGTCATTAACACCTTGTTGGCGCTGCGGGGGTGGTCATCATTTCCATTCATGCTGATTCAAAGAGTACGTTTGCAAGGGCTGTGGAACAATGGGACACCTCCAACGAGTGTGCAGGTGAGCTGCAAAGCCTGTTAAACCTGCAAACCACCATGTTGCAGAGGAGGACAGATCCACAGAGGATAACTATGAACCAGAGCCACAGATCGAGGAGGCAGAGGTACATGGGGTGCACACAATCATCATGAATTGTCCCCCGATAATGCTGAATGTTGAACTAAATGGACTCTCAGTGTCAATGGAGCTGGACATGGGTGCGAGCCAGTCCATCAAGGGCAAAAAGAGTTTCGAAAACTTGTGGTGCAACAAGGCCTCAAGGCCAGTCTTAACCCCAGTTCGCACGAAACTAAGAATTTAGACGAAAGAACTGATACCTGTAATTGGCAGTGCTACCATAATGGTCTCCTACGATGGAGCGGTGCACAATCTACCACTTTGGGTGGTACCGGGCGATGGTCCCATTCTACTCGGCAGGAGCTGGCTGGGAAAGATACGCTGGAACTGGGATGACATCCGAGCGCTATTGCCTGCTGATGACACTTCGTATGCCCAGGTCTTAAACAAATTTCCTTCGCTCTTCGAACCAGGCATCGGGAAATTCCAAGGAGCAAAAGTGCAGATTCACCTAATTCCGGGGACGCGACCCATCCATCGCAAGGCGAGAGCAGTACCGTACATGAGAGAAAGGATAGAGATTGAGCTAGACCAGCTGCAAAGAGAGGGCATCATTTCCCAGATCGAATTCAAGGAGTGGGCCAGTCCCATCATCCCAGTCCACAAGGGAGACAGCACCATCAGAATCTGTGGCGATTACAAAGTAACTATCAATCGTTTCTCCCTGCAGGACTAATACCCACTACCAAAGGCCAACGAGCTCTTTGCAACGCTGACATTTACGAAGCTGGATCTGACTTCAGCCTACATGACGCAGGAGCTGGCGGAATCATCAAAGGCCCTCAACTGCATCAACACGCACAAAGATCTTTTTGTTTATAACAGATGCCCATTTGGAATCCAATCGGCAGAGAAACATGGAAAGCTTACTGAAGTCAATCCCGCACACCGTGGTCTTCCAGGACGACATCTTGGTCACAGGTCGGAGCACAGTAGAACATCTGCAGAACCTGGAGGAGGTTCTTAGTCAACTCAACTGCATGGGGCTCAGGTTAAAGCACTCGAAGTGCGTTTTCCTGGCACCTGAAATGGAGTTCCTGGAAAGGAGAATTGCAGTGGACGGCATCAAGCCCACCAATGCGAAGAAGGAGGCAATTGAGAATGCACCGAGGCCACAGAACGTGACGGAGCTGTGGTCGTGTCTGGGACTCCTGAACTACTTTGGTAACTTCTTACCATGTCTCAGCGCACTGTTAGAACCACTGCATGTCTTACTACGAAAAGGGGATGAATGGGTTTGAAGCAAAAGCCAAGAAAATACCTTTGTAAAAGCGAGAAAATTGTTATGCTCAAACAAATTGCTTGTGTTGTATGATCCATGTAAGCATTTGGTACTAGCATGTGATGTGTCATCATATGACGTCTGGTGTGTATTGCAACAAGCTAATGATTTCGGGAAACTGCAACCGGTTGCCTATGCATCCAGGAGTCTGTCTAAGGCCGAGAGCGCCTACAGCATGATTGAAAAAGAAGCATTAGTGTGTGTGTGTATGGGGTAAATAAAATGCATCAATACCTGTTTGGGCTAAAATTCAAATTGGAAACTGACCATAAGCCACTTATATCCCTGTTCTCCGCATCCAGAGATGGGCACTCACGTTGTCCGCATACAACTATGCCATCCGCCACAGGCCAGGCACAGAAAACTGCACCGTTGCTCTCAGTAGGCTGTCATTGCCCACCACGGGGGTGGAAATGGCACAGCCCGCAGATCTAGCCATAGTTATGGAAGCAGTTGAGAGTGAGCAATCACGCGTTACTTCCCAGCGGATCAAAAACTGGACAAGCCAGGATGCCTTATTATCTCTAGTCAAAAGCTGTGTGCTTCATGGGAGCTGGTCCAGAGTCCCAGTGGAAATGCAGGAAGAGATAAAGCTGTTCCAGCGTCGTAAAGGTGAAATGTCTACACAGGCAGACTGCCTTCTGTGGGGCAATCGAGTAGTGGTCCCCAAGAAGGGCAGAGAAACCTCCATCAATGACCTCCACAGTACCCACCCAAGCATTGTAATGATGAAAGTGATAGCCAGATCCCATGTGTGGTGGCCCGGTATCGATGCGGACTTAGAGTCCTGCGTTCACAGATGTAATACATGCTCGCAGTTAAGCAATGTACCCAGGGGGACACCGCTAAGTTTATGGTCTTGGCCCTCCAAACCATGGTCTAGGGTACACGTCGACTATGCAGACCAGTTCTTGGGTAAAATGTTCCTCGTGGTTGTAGACACGTACTCCAAGTGGATTGAATGTGAGATAATATCAACTAGCACGTCCACTGCCACTACTGAAAGATTGCGGGCCATATTTGCCACACACGGCCTACCCGATGTTCTGGTGAACGACGACGGGCCATGTTTTACAGTGCTGAGTTCAAAGAATTCATGACCTGTAACGGGATCAAACATTTCACATCTGCCTCGTTTAAACTAGCGTCCAATGGTCAGGCAGAGAGAGCAGTGCAAACCATCAAGCAAGGCTTGAAGAGGGCAACTGAAGGCTCACTGCAGACTCGCCTATCCCGAGTCCTGCTTAGCTACCGCACGAGATCCCACTCACTCACTGGGATCCCACCTGCTGAACTGCTCATGAAAAGAGCACTTAAGACAAGGCTCTCGTTAGTTCACCCTGATCTACATGAACAGGTAGAGAGCAGGCGACTTCAACAAAGTGCATACCATAATAGCACAAATGTCACACGAGATTGAAATCAATGATCCTGTATTTGTATTAAATTATGGACAAGGTCCTGTGGAAATGTATTTTTATCTAAGCTGATACCATACGGTATTTGTGTGCCTTTTGATCAAAATGGAGTCCTGGCCCTTCCAGAATTTTCTGCATTTTAGCAGTCAGCTTGCATAAACAGCTAAACCTGGTTTGAGATGGCTGATGGCCATCAGACAGCTAGGAGACAAGTCATGCTGAGACAAGTAACCCCCCCATGGTGCTTTCCTATTGTCTACACTACAGAAGTTCCATGTCACCCCACCCTTATCTTCTAGCCATTATCTCTTGCAGAGACCTCATCCATTTGATGCAAACAGATAAACTGACCAGGAAATTGGAACAATCCTGACACAATACAAGACAGGTGATAGCCCATTACCTATGACTCATGGAGTAATGGCCGGCTGGCCAACTGATAACCCTGACAAAAGGAAATATCTGGATACCATGTCAGGGCCAGGATATAGTAATTAACTCTTTATCTGTATTCACTGACTGTGAGACAGAGCAATACACAGGGAGAGGCCATAACTTGGGTTTTACTGTATAAATATCTTGTTAAACTGAACCATTTCGGAGGTGTTCACTTAGCCCTTGACTGAGTGTAACCTGCCCCTTGTGAGCAAGTAAATTAAAGAAACTTCTACCGGAGCTGTAAGTGTCGGAGTCATTCTTTTCGGAGGTCGAGATTTCGACAGTTATAACTTGGAGGTTCCACCGAGATGCATACTCTCTGTCCTGTGAGTAAAACGGATACAGGCATAGTGCCTCTCCAGTGACAGGCTTCAGTGGCCAAACAAGGTGAGCCTTTTGCTCACAAGAGGTTTCTTCACTGTTGAATCGCATATGTAATCTGTTGTCCACAGGGGAGGTACTGCAATCTACAAGACTCGGCATTTAAAAGCTAAAGGTATTTTTTTATAACCATTTCTTTCTCAGCTCGCCAGCAGAAGAGAACAGGTTCTGAAAAAAAAATCTCGAAACAGCCCGGGGAAGGTTTCAGTAGGTAAGGGAGCGCTAGTCGATCGAAAAGGGTTCCAGGTTCTTATGTGATAAGACTAGAAAAAAAAAAGAAAGCGCTAATCGATCGAAGGTTCTTATGTGATAAGATTTTTATTGTTTTTAATTCGGAAGGGGTTCTTATGTGATAAGACTAGAAAAAAAAAAAGAAAGCGCAATCGATCAAAGAGTTTGGGTACGGAACCTTAAGTTTTATCAGTTTTTTTATTAGGATAAGTTAAGGACTCGGTCTGTAGTGGCGTACAACGCAGACTGAGAATTTGTTTAGATAAGGTGTAAGGTTATGATTTGTGTACTCGCGGGAATATTGTTTGTTGTCCTTGTATTATTGTCGTGTGCAATACCTTTGTGAGTCATTGCCATTAGAGAAACGGGAAGAGTCACTAGGGAAAGTTGTGATTCGGAAAAAAAACCCCACAAGGATTGATTAAGAAAAGAAACAGTAACTGATTGATCAACTACGGTTGGTTCGTGCCAACATATCTCACACACCCAGACTGAGCCCAAATTAAGAGCCTTTTCAGGCCACGTAACGGCCAGGAGAAGTGGCCGTAGAGAACTCGGTTGGCCGAAAGGATTGTGAGATCAGAAACTGTGGAAAAATCTTAAATCATCCAGAATGGGGGCTGGAGCAAGTAAACCACCACCAAAAGGGACCCCAGCCCATTTTATGCTCCAGAATTGTGGTCAGTCTTCAATTGACCACCTAAGAGAATGGGTAAAATGGACTAAGGATGAAAACAGGCCATTTCCACCCAATGGTTCATTCAATTTAGAGAGAATAGCCTGTCCAGAAGAATGCCTTATAGACAGAGACCCAGGTAGAAGAGGAAAAAAAAAAGTGAATTGGTCAGCGTTTGGAGATTGGAAAAGGGAAGCTGAGGAATGACACGAGAAGAGCCTAAGAGTTAGAAAGCAGTGTACTAGAGGGAGAAAGCAGGGGGATGAACAGGTAGAGCAGGTGAATCGCCCTCGACATAACAAACATCCATCCGTTATGGTTGCTAAAGAGACAAAGGCACACTCACCAAGGGCCCCTGAGGGTTGGGATAAGGATGAGGATGAGGACTGGGATGAGGATTGGACTCCCTACAGCCATCGACCACCGCCGTATGTTCCACCCCCGGGGGGTGCTCCAGGCCAACAAGGAGGAGACGATCCTCGGGCCGGAGCACAGGAAAACGGGGTAACACCTGCTCCCAACAATACAGGTGTGGCTGCAGGAAATATAAGTCAGTCACAAGGGAATCAATACCGTGACGGCCCTGCAGGGGGCACACGAAGTCTTACCTGTGGACCAGGGCCCGGTGCCCTGGAGCCATCATCATCTGCATACCCAGTAAGACTTTTTCCCAGTCCACTCTCTGGGGGGGCTCCGGTCCCTATTTATCGACCACGGTCACCAAGTGAGTTAAGAATAATTGTGGAAGGATTGGCAGACCCCAAAACCAATATTGAAAAGGCCATAGACCAGTTAAAAGTAATCATCTTGTGCCACGAACCCAGTATATTAGATGGTCAAATCTTACTGAAAGCATGGTTAAAGGACACGAAATTTGCCGAACTTGAGATAAAATTCAAAGATTTTAAAACCCATTGAGGCGCTCCGGATGCAGATCCCAGCACGAAGCCAGGAGAGGGGTTCTGGGGAAGATGTAGGGAAGCCTTACATTCGGTGTTCCCGAGGAAAACGAATTGGTTCAAAATTATGGAAACTACACAAAGAAAGGAGGAGGATGTTGAGGATTATGTAGAAAGAGTGCGAGAGATCATGAACCAATGTTCAGGCATGAAAATGGAGGAGGTAGAAGCTCCTATGATCAGCGCCGTGGTAAACGGGCTACGACCCGAACTCAGAGATCCCTTTAAACTAGTTTGTCTCGGATGGCGACAGGAATCGCTATCCAAGGTTGTATCTATGTTAAAGGACATACAAGAGCGAAATAGAGAATCGAGAAGCAAGGTCACCATGTTTGTAGGACAAGCAGCTCCAATAACACCCACCCCAGTGACACCGTCCTACGCCCTCCCCCCAGGGTAGAGGAAGAGGGTGAGCCAGAGCAGGATATTACAGGGGACGAGGGAGAGGAGGTGCAGAGCGGGAACAATATGATACCTGTCACAATTGTGGTCAGATTGGACACTGGGCTAGAACTTGCCGGGCAAAACAGCAACAACCAAATTATGATTGGACTCAACAGGCAGGTAATAGAGCACACCCTCCCCCTTCAGGACCCAACCCGTATGCGACCCAAGTCCAGGTACATGCTAGACCTCAGACTAATTTCTCTGTGCGAGATCCATTTGGATCACAGAATCAAAAGCAATTCGGCCAACCACCAAATTGCCCGTATAATGATCAATGACGCCCAATCCCAGACCCGAGTGCTGCGAACAAACAGCTACCCGTCGTTTCGTTAAATGCCATAGGAGAACCTGAAGTAAAAATACGAATACAAGGGAAGGATATCCCATTCCTAGTGGATACTGGTGCCACCTATTCGGTCCTTTCAAGGGAAGATACGAGGGGAATTCCCACTTCCACTAATCAAACCTCAGTGATTGGACTATCTGGACACGCACAGCAAATGTTTTTCTCCAACCCTATCAATGTACAATTAGAGGATTACGAAGATAATCATTCATTCCTACTGTCTAAGGAGGTTCCAGTGAACCTGTGTGGACGTGACCTGTTATGTAAAATGAGTGCCACTATCCTCTGTTCCCCAGCTGGTCTGGAGGTTCGAGTCCCCATAGATAAATGTGGCGCATATCCACTACTTCAACCCACAACTCCCATATTGTATGCCTGGAAAAATTTGGACCCCACACTAAGCAAAACCCTATCCTATTTGGTTGGTTCATATTTGTGTGTAACAAGGTTAATCACAGACTACCTCAAATCTCAAACCTTGGGCAAGTGGTACGAAACATTACACTGCACAGCATATTGTGACAACACGGGATCAGACGCTGCAGCACAAATCTTTTATCAACCATTCCTGCACCAGAAACATCAATTGATGATCGAACAAATCTTTATCGGACCCGAAGGGATAGCGGCAGAGGTTGAATTATCCTCCCACAGTCAGAGCTTGTTTAGGGTTAAAGGGAGCATTCCACACTGCACCCTTGCGGTTGCAGGCACACATAAGCCCCAGGATTTAGGACGAATGGTTAAAAGAATGCAAGGATCCCCAGTACAAGAGGAATGGCACACACGTAATGGAACTTTGGGGCAACATGAAAGAGGGGGAGGCTATTCTGTCAAGTTGAATGGGAAAATATACTTCGATGCGGTCTTAGAAGAAAGGATGCTCTCAGCCACTAGCTTCCCAGTACGACAAAGCACAGCAGAGCTTCTTGCTAAAGTTCCAGAACAACTATGGTCTACACACGCTAATGAAGTAGGAAGGATGCTCACCGTACAACCCTATAAGGTTGCGATCAATTCAACCGCCCCGCTCCCCAAGAAGCCCCAATACCCCTTGTCCCCAGCCGCAGAACAAGGTATTGAGCCAGTCATTAAGTCCCTGCTGGCCCAGGGAGTAATCGTTCCAACTAGAAGTCCATGTAACACACCGATCTTTCCGGTGCAGAAGCCCAATAGTGACAAATGGAGATTTGTCCAAGACCTACGAGCCGTGAATCATTCGGTATTCCCAACTTATCCGGTGGTACCCAACCCGGCAATTATACTTGCCAGTATTCCGGCATCATCAACGTATTACACAGTAGTTGATCTGTGTTCAGCAATTTTCTCAATACCCATTCACCCAGAGTCCCAATTCCTGTTTGCCTTCACGTATAAAGGACGCCAATATACGTGGACAAGACTCCCGCAGGGATTTACCGAGAGCCCTACCATATTCTCACAATGCCTAAAGAGGGATCTGGAAGATGTAATTTTACCAGCAGGTTCTACACTTGTGCAGTATGTTGACGACTTATTGCTCGCCTCACCCTCCAAATTGGCCTGCGAAACGGACTCCCTTGTGTTATTAAAAGCTCTGGCCTCGAAAGGACACAAGGTGTCAAAGGCAAAGTTACAATTTGTCTCAGAAAAGGTTCGGTATTTAGGGCACGAATTGGTCAGAGATACGAGACAATTGACACAAGACCGAGTAAAAGCAATCTGCTCTGCCCCACTACCAGTAACCAAGAGAGAAATGAAACACCTCCTCGGCATGACAGGATACTGCCGGCAATGGGTTACGAGTTATTCCGAGATTGTTAGACCACTGTTGGACATGTCCATGCCCGCACTACCAGAGAAGTTGATTTGGAATGAGGTATCCCGGAATGCTTTTCAGAACCTTAAACAGTCCCTCACTTCAGCACCCGCCTTGGGATTACCAGATTACACCAAGCTATTCAACTTATTTGTGCATCACAAGTCGGGTTTTGCACAATCTGTTTTGACTCAGTTACCTGGGGACAGGCAGCAACCGGTAGCATATTTCAGTACCCAACTAGACCCAGTGGCACGCGGACTACCAGGATGTCTTCCTTCGTTGGCAGCAGCTTATTATGCTATGCAACAGGCTCAGACAATAACTCTAAATCATCAGACCATTTTGTATATCCCACACTCTGTCGAGATTTTACTTACTAAATGTGCCACCCAACACCTAACCTCCGCAAGAACCACTAAATACGAGGTCGAACTGTTATCAAATCCGAACCTTATCATCAAAAGATGCACTACCTTAAATCCAGCCACTCTACTCCCCACGGAAGACGACGGCGAACCCCATTCTTGTGAAATGGTAACCGAATTAGTGACTAAACCACGTATCAATCTAACAGATGTACCAATGTGTAACCCTGAGCTAGTGTACTATGTTGACGGATCAGCCTTACGAAATGATAGGGGCCAACCTAGAGCGGCTTATGCAATTGTAACTCAGTTTAATGTTGTCGAAACAGCCTCTCTTCCAGACTCCTTTTCAGCCCAACAAGCCGAATTGTTTGCGTTAACTCGAGCCTGTATTCTGGCTGAAGGACACACAGTTAATATCTACACTGACTCCAAGTATGTTTTTGGGGTATCACATGACTATGGACAAATTTGGAAGATTCGCGGGTACCTGACTTCTTCAGGAACCCCTATCAAAAATGCAGAACAAGTGGAAAATCTTCTGCGAGCCATTCAATGCCCCTTGAAACTTGCCATTATCAAATGCCAAGCACATACAGGCCAGTCGAATGAGGTGGCACTTGGGAATGACAGAGCTGATAATGCAGCTAAGTCAGCAGCTCAAAAGGGGGGATGCAGGTGACATTGTTCCCACTAAGGAAAAATAATTGCTCAGACCCGCCACCCACTATTAATGACGTGCTGGCCTTTCAGACACAGGCCAGTACGGAGGTGGAGACAGACCCACCACCCACTATTAATGACGTGCTGGCCTTTCAGACACAGGCCAGTACGGAGGAGGTGGTGACCTGGACGAAGGATCAATGTTATAAAAATCCAGAAGGAATATGGGTTCACCACGACGGCCGCGTGGTGGCCCCCAGATCCTTACTTCCATGGATTGCCCGATGTGTTCATACATTCACACATGCGGGCAAAGGGGGATTGGCAGATTATATTTTGGCAACTTGGTATGCACCAGGTATTTCGGCAATTGCAAAACAAATCTGTGAAAATTGTGTTACCTGTCAGACAATGAATCCGGGTAAGACGGAAAAAGTAGAATCTGCCTCCCACCCAAATCCAGTCGGGCCTTTTGTACATTTACAAATGGATTTTATTGAATTACCTATGTGTATGGGATTCAAGTATGTATTAGTTATTGTAGATGTGTTCTCTAGATGGATTGAAGCCTTTCCATGTAAAAAGGCCGATGCCACTACTGTTGCTAAATGTTTGTTAAAAGAAATTGTACCGCGCTTCGGAATCCCTGCTAAGCTTTCCAGTGATAACGGGTCACATTTCACGGGAACTGTTATAAGAGAAATGTGTAAAGCTTTACAGATTAATCAACGTTTTCATTGCAGTTATCATCCACAATCAGCTGGACTTGTTGAAAGATATAATGGAATGCTTAAAAATAAGCTGGCAAAATTATGCAATGACACTGGACTGAAATGGACAGAACTGCTGCCCTTAGCTTTGATGGTAATGCGATCTGCAACCAACAGAACAACAGGCCTGTCACCGCATGAGATAGTTATGGGACGTCCCCAACGACTACCTTTTACAGCACCATTTACTGCAAAACAGATGGACATCCACAAAATGGAGGAAAATATGTTGAATTATTGTATTGCACTAACCAAATGTATTTCCAGCTTTCATTCACAGGTAAAGGAAGCCCAAGTCAAGCCAGCGGAAGGGAAGTGCCATAACCTGGAGCCAGGGGAATTCGTTTACATCAAGATTTTTAAAAGAAAAAGCAGTCTACAGCCAAGATTCAAAGGACCATACCAGGTCTTGCTGGCGACCAATACTGCAATCAAGGTAAAGGAAAGACCAACATGGATCCACGCATCCCATTGCAAAAGGGCACCCGACCAGGAGGAAGGGATGAAGGAATCAGAGGAACAGAAAAAGGAAGACTGAATAAGGAACTGTATGGACTATGGGGACTGATGGTGCTGGGCTTGACAGGGTTTTACTTCACATTATTGATTACACCAGGGGTACAGACCCGCCACCGAAGGGAATTGCACATAAACGTATTTATGGCACTGAGTCATAGGTATGCTCAAGAAAGAAACTTGTCGAGTTGTTGGATATGTTCCCATGTACCTGTCCACTCCAGGGGGGGTATTCCCCTGAGATCTGTCCCCTTTAACGAATCAGAAATGGTAGAATGGTTGACAGTGCAAAATAGGACAAAACTAACTAAGGGGCCAGAAACGAAGGAGCAAACAGAATGGAGGTCGGCAGGGTATAAACTTACAGCCTTCCAGGGATGGTACCAGCCCAATTATGATAATAACCATCAGC
Source organism: Pristiophorus japonicus (assembly GCF_044704955.1). NCBI lineage: Eukaryota > Metazoa > Chordata > Chondrichthyes > Pristiophoridae > Pristiophorus > Pristiophorus japonicus. The sequence continues at coordinate 26,837,199 of NC_091995.1, read as the reverse complement.
CTCCCTTCCTAAGCATTACTCCCAGAATAAGAAATCCTGAAGGTATAATATGCCTAGTGAGTAATGAAACTAAAGGACCAGAAATGGGATGCAGCAAGTGTTCCCAAATGATTAAATGGCAAGCCACAACTAATCCCACTGAGAGAAAGATAGCAACCGTTGGCTGGACAACGGTCCATAACAAAGCCCCAGGTGAAGGGTGGGAAGGTGAGACCACTCGAGTAGGGATAGTGCAAAAGGACCAGGAGCTGACGCCCTATAATTGCACCTATTATGGCCACAAATAATTACTTTATTTGTGGCCATAAAGCCTACCCATGGTTACCAGCCAACTGGACAGGGTCCTGTTACTTAGGATATGTGGTACCCCTTATCAGATCAGTAAGGACTCTAAGGGAGGCCTATGGAAGCCACAGATTTAAACGGGATTTGACGTGGCTAAACGGAATATTCAAGGTAATGGTGCCACCCTATGGAATAGCATCGACCGAATGGCAGTTACGGGAACTGGCTAACTTAGTGGAATCAGTAGCCAACGCAACTTCCCAATCCTTTGAAGGGATAAATGACGAAATGGTAGCTATTCGAACAGTGGCTCTCCAAAATCGTATGGCCTTAGATTATCTCCTAGCCAAGGAGGGAGGAACATGCGCATTAATAGGTAAAGAATGCTGTACGTATATCCCAGATAAATCAGAAGATATCGGCAGTCTAGCTGAAAACATCAGGAAAAAGGTAATAGAGTATAAACAGACAGTTGGCCAGGACGGTATCACTTTGTGGGGTTGGGCATCAGGATGGTTGTGAGCCCTGGGGAAATCTGTGGTACAGGGTTTGATCATATTCCTGCTGATAGCCTTCGCCCTGTATCTATTATTTGTCGTCATTAAGTGTTGCTGTGCCAGGGTGGGAGAAACTATGTTACCTACCGAGACCACGGCTAGAGTTATGGTAGCAACAACTGCTGAAGGCTCTTGTGTGGAAATGGAAATGGAGAGACTGTACAAGATCAGAATGGATTGAGTTGTCCTTGTGAAGGACAAAATGGGGGAATGTGGAAATGTATTTTTATCTAAGCTGATACCATACGGTATTTGTGTGCCTTTTGATCAAAATGGAGTCCTGGCCCTTCCAGAACTTTCTGCATTTTAGCAGTCAGCTTGCATAAACAGCTAAACCTGGTTTGAGATGGCTGATGGCCATCAGACAGCTAGGAGACAAGTCATGCTGAGACAAGTAACCCCCCCATGGTGCTTTCCTATTGTCTACACTACAGGAGTTCCATGTCACCCCACCCTTATCTTCTAGCCATTATTTCTTGCAGAGACCTCATCCATTTGATGCAAACAGATAAACTGACCAGGAAATTGGAACAATCCTGACACAATACAAGACAGGTGATAGCCCATTACCTATGACTCATGGAGTAATGGCCGGCTGGCCAACTGATAACCCTGACAAAAGGAAATATCTGGATACCATGTCAGGGCCAGGATATAGTAATTAACTCTTTATCTGTATTCACTGACTGTGAGACAGAGCAATACACAGGGAGAGGCCATAACTTGGGTTTTACTGTATAAATATCTTGTTAAACTGAACCATTTCGGAGGTGTTCACTTAGCCCTTGACTGAGTGTAACCTGCCCCTTGCGAGCAAGTAAATTAAAGAAACTTCTACCAGAGCTGTAAGTGTCGGAGTCATTCTTTTCGGAGGTCGAGATTTCGACAGTCCCAAATGGCTTCCCGCACTGTCGTGGCCAAAGAGGGAGCAGGGTGTTTCGGGTCAAACTTTCAAATGGACTAATTCACCGGAAACACTTGGATCAAATCAAATTCAGATTCACAGACTATCCTGAGCAACCTACCTTGGAGCTTACCTTTTTTGACCCCCCAACATACACACCAGTGGCAACCGGCATCACGGTTGACCATGAAGCAGAACCCATCATCCGCAGCAGCCCAGCAGGGCCCAACACACCAGGCAACCCAGCAATGCCAGCTGCACAGCAGCCCAGCGAGGGCCCAACAAATGATTCAACGACACCAGCTTTCACACCGAGACGATCAACCAGGACAAGAGGGCCCCAGATCGACTCACATTGTAAATAGTTACACTATTGAACTTGGGGGCGGGGGGCGCTTTTTATATATGTAAACTTGTATTTACTCTGTACAGCCACCAGTGGGCTCATCCCCTGGAGTCCCAAGGGATCCCATAATCCCTTGGGAGCACAGGTATTTAAGGAGGCTTCACAGGTTGGAGAGGCACTCTGGAGATCCGCAATAAAAGACTACGGTCACACTTTACTTTGAGCTCACAGTGTTCAGTCTGACTTTTTCTCCATACACAACAATCATAGGCAGTCCCTCGAATGAAGATGACTTGTTTCCACATGAATTCACAGATGTTTCAATGAAGGACCCAATGTTCCAGTCCCGAACTCCAATTGAGGCGGTGAAAGATGCCTGTGCGTGGATTTTTTTAATGTGTGGAGTAATGTGCGTGTAGAGGCGGACGACATTGATATGGTTCTGAATGAATACTTTTTTATGTCTGTTTTCACAAATAAGGAGGGTGATGTAGACACTGCAATCAAGGAGGAGGTGTGTGAAATATTCATTGAAATAAACATAGTGTGAGCGGAATTATTAAAGAGTTTGGCAGCTTTAAAGTGGATAAATCCCCAGGCCCGGATGGACTGTATCCCAGTCTGTTAAGAGAAGCAAAAGAGGAAATAGCAGAGGCTCTGACCATCATTTTCCAATCCTCTCTGGCTATAAGTGTGGGGCCAGAGGACTGGAGGACTGCAAACATTGTACTTTTGTTTAAAAAAGGAGAAAGGGATAGACTGTGTAATTACAGGCTAGTCAGCATAACCATAGTGTTGAGTAAATTATTGGAAAAATTCTGAGAGACAGGATAAATCTTCATTTAGAAAGACACGGATTAATCAAGGACAGTCAGCACGGACTTGTTAAGAGAAGGTCGTGTCTGACTGACTTAATTGAATTTTTTGAGGAGGCAACAAGGAGGGTAGTGCATTTGATTTTACCAAAGCTTTTGATAAGGTCTCACATGGCAGGCTGGTCACGAAAGTAAAAATCCATGGGATCCAAGGCAAAGTGGCAAATTAGAGCCAAAATTAGCTGAGAAAAAGGAAGCAAAGGGTAATGTTTGATGGGTGTTTTTGTGACTGAAAGGCTGTTTCGAGTGAGGTCCCGCCAGGCTCAGTACTAGATCCCTTGCTTTTTGTGATTATATAGCAATGATTTGGACTTGAATGTGGGGGGTATGATTAAGATGTTTTCAGATGATACAAACATTGGCTGTGTGGTTGATAATGAAGAGAGTATCCAATTAAAAACAAGAGCATACAAAGTGGCCAAAACTAGTGGGAGGACAGAAGATTGAGAAGCTTTTAAAAGCCAGCAAAGAATGACTAAAAAACTGATTAAGGGAAAATAGACTATGCACGAAATATAAAAACAGATAGCAAGAGTTTCTATAGGTATACCAATAGAAAAGAGTGGCGAAAGTAAATGTTGGTCCCTTAGAGGACGAGAACGGGGAATTAGTAATCGGGAACATGGAGCTGGCAGGTATTTTTTAATCAATCTTTACGGTAGAGGACACAAACAATATTGCAACAGTGAATAGTCAAGGGGCTATGGGGGTGGGGGGGGGGGGGGCAGGGAGGAACTTAACACAATCACAATCACTAAGGAGGCGGTACTCAGTAAGATAATGGGACTAAAGGCAGATAAATCCCCTGGAACTGATTGCTTGCATCCTAGGGTTTTAAGAGAAGTAGCGAAAGGGATAGTGGATGCATTTGTTGTAATTTACCAAAATTCCCTGGATTCTGCGGAGGTCCCAGCAGATTGGAAAACTGAAAATGTAATGCCCCTAAGGAGGCAGACAAAAAGCAGGAAACTATAGACCAGTTAGCCCAACATCTGTGGTTGGGAAAATGTTGGAGTCCATTGTTAAAGAAGCAGTTGCAGAACAATTGGAAAAGCATAATTCGGTCAGGCAGAGTCAGCATGGATTTATGAAGGCGAAGTCAAATTTGTTGGAATTTTTTGAGGATGTAACGAACAGCGTGGATAAAGGGAAACCAGTGAATGTGATGTATTTGGACTTCCAGAAGGCATTTGACAAGGTACACATAAAAGGGTCCTGCACAAGATAAAAGTTCACAGGGTTGGGGGTAATATATTAGCATGGATAGAGGATTGGCTAACGAACAGAAAACAGAGAGTCGGAATAAATGGTTCATTCTCGGGGTGACAATCAGTAAAAGTGGGGTGCCGCAGGGATCAGTGCTGGGACCCCAACTATTTACAATCTATATTAACGACTTAGAAGAAAGGACCGAGAGTAACGTTGCCAAGTTTGCTGACGATACAAAGATGGGAGTAATGTGTGAAGACAAACAAAATGGACATAAAAATTCTGCAAAAGGATATAGAAAGGCTAAGTGACTGGGCAAAAATTTGGCAGATGAAGTATAATGTTGGAAAGTGTGACGTCATGCACTTTGGCAGAAAAAAAAAATCAAAGAGCAAGTTATTTAAATGGAGAAAAATTGCAAACTTCTGCAATACAGCTGGATCTGGGGGTACTTGTGCATGAAACACAAAAGGTTAGCATGCAGGTACAGCAAGAGATCAGGAAGACCAATAGAATCTTGGCCTTTATTGCAAAGGGGATGGAGTATAAAAGCAGAGAAGTCTTTCTACAATTGTACAGGGTATTGGTGAGGCCACACCTGGAATACTGCGTGCAGTTTTGGTTTCCATATTTACGAAAGGATAACCTGCTTTGGAGGCAGTTCAGCGAAGGTTCACTAGGTTGATTCCGGAGATGAGGGGGTTGACTTATGAGGAAAGGTTGAGGAGGTTGGGCCTCTACTCATTGGAATTCAGAAGCATGAGAGGTGATCTTTTCGAAACATATAGGATTATGAGGGGGCTTGACAAGGTGATTGCAGAGAGGATGTTTCCACTGGTAGGGGAGACTAGAACTAGCGAGTTTAATCTTAGAATAAGGGGCCGCCCATTTAAAACTGAGATGAGGAGAAATTTGTAAATCTGTGGAATTCGCTGCCTCAGAGAGCTGTGGAAGCTGGGACATTGAATAAATGTAAGAGAGAGATAGACAGTTTCTTAACTGATAACGGATTAAGGAGTTATCAGGAGTGGGCAGAAAAGTGGACCTGAGTCCATGATCGGATCAGCCACGATCGTATTAAATTGCGGAGCAGGCTCGAGGGGCCGTATGGCCTAATCCTGCTCCTATTTCTTATGTTCTTATGTAACCTACAGGGCTACGGACCAAGAGCTGGAAAGTGGGATTAGGCTGGATAGCTCTTTGTCAACCGGCACGGGCACGAATTGTCCGAAATGGTCTCCTTCCGTGCTATAAATTTCTATGATTCTATGAAGCCCGAGATACAGCCCAACAATCTATCCTTGAATGACAGCTCACTCTGAAGTGTATTAGCCGGTAGCTACTGGTGAAATAAGACAGATCACAAACTGCACTGGTGGCTAAACCATCGCAGCATCTGTTCAACAACAACAAATTTTAGGAGGATATATGGCACAGGAACAGGTTCGGCCCAGTCAGTCCATGCCAGCATTTATGCTCCACTCGAGCCTTCTCCAGTCTTTCCTCATGTAAATCTATCTGCACATATATGGCGTCTATAATACAGTAAAACATCCCAAGGCACTTCACAGGAGCATTATAAAACAATATTTGACACTGAGCCATAGAGGGAGATGTTAGGGCAGGTGACCAAACACTTGGTCAAAGAGGTAGATTTTAAGGAGTGCCTTAAAGGAGGAAAGAGAAGTAGAGGCAGAGCGGTTTAGGGAGGGAATTCCAGAGCTTAGGGTCCAGGCAGCCGGCACCAATAGTTGAGCGATTACAATCGGGATGCTCAAGAGGCCAGAATTAGAGGTGTGTGTATTTGGTTCGCTGTTCAACATCGATCCACTCTCAGACCATCGTCCCGACCGTTCCTTTTTGATGTCATTCTGGAAAGGGAGCCTTCTACCCCACCTAGCGACACTCAGGGAACCAATGGGGAAAAGGGCATCCAGAGGAGCCGCATATCAGGTGATCATCTGAAGTCGGAGTGAAGGAGGAAGGTGGGGCAGCACAGGAGATGAATGTCCCTCACTCCCCACCCCGCGGGCTGAGTAAATTCTCCAGAATGGCACTTGGCTCATTCGGTGACCTGGCCTGTAATTTTAATTGTGGGCGATAGTGTAAAATTGCCAATATTGAATTAGCTGCCCATTATATGCCCTGCCAATTTTCTTTTCCACTGAACTCAATAGCAGTGAAATTGGACGGACAGCCAATTCTATATCCCCATTATAGCCCATCACCCAAAGTTAAAATTAACCCGTATTATACTAACTGGAGCCATGATCAGGACTTTCCACCTCTCCATTTTTTGCCAATAACCATTCGCTGTGGTACGTTCCACTCACCAAGAGCAGCCACTTACCTCTGAATCTCTTGGTCGCCAATAGGCACAAGTAGATGGTGAGGATGAGGAGGCACACAGCAGCAGGGACACTGAAATACATGGCTTTCATTCCATTGTCGGAGGTTGTTGTGTTTTTCTGGGTTCGCCCTGAAACACATGGGGTAGTAGGATTCCCACTGCCTGTAACAAATCACTCTGTTTATTCTAATAATTGGGGCCCAAACTGGAAATTACTAACAGTAAATCTATTGGCAATGACATCATTCATAGTTAGACCCAATTAACGTTGGAAAATTGCAGTTCATTCGGTTAAGTAAACACGGTGGGATGAAAATGGACATGGGCGGGGTGTAAAATGGATGTTATCCCATCGTTAGCCCGTGATATGCCCCGCCCGTTTCTGCTGACTTCAGCTGCACCTTCTTCAGTGCCTCTATATTCTTTTTTATAATGTGGAGACCAGAACTGTTCACAGTACTTCAAGATTCTATACACGTTTAACATAATTTCTCTGCTTTTCAATTATATCCCTCGAGCAATGAACCCCAGTGCTTTGTTTACTTTTTTATGGCCTTATTAATCTGCGTTGTTACATTTAGTGACCTGTGTAGCTGCATCCCCAGATCCCTCTGCTCCCTACTCCATTTAGATACTTATTTGCCAAGGAGTATGTGGCCCCCTTATTCTCCCTAACAAAATGTATTACCTCGCACTTACATAAGAACATAAGAATTAGGAACAGGAGTAGGCCATCTAGCCCCTCGAGCCTGCTCCGCCATTCAATAAGATCATGGCTGATTTGGCCGTGGACTCAGTTCCACTTACCCACCCGCTCCCCGTAACCCTTAATTCCCTTATTGGTTAAAAATCTATCGATCTGTGACTTGAATACATTCAATGAGCTAGCCTCAACTGCTTCCTTGGGCAGAGAATTCCACAGATTCACAACCCTCTGGGAGAAGAAATTCCTTCTCAACACATTTTTAAATTGGCTCCCCCGTATTTTGAGGCTGTGCCCCCTAGTTCTAGTCTCCCCGACCAGTGGAAACAACCTCTCTGCCTCTATCTTGTCTATCCCTTTCATGATTTTAAATATCATGACTTATCTATACTGAAGTCCATTTGCCAATTACACGCCCATTCTGCAAGTTTATTCATGTGTTCCTGTATTTTATTGCAGTTTTTCTCAGTGTTAACTACACCCCCAATTTGGTGTAATCCGCAAATTTTGAAATTATACTTTCGATTCCGGAGTCCAAATTGTTTATGCAAATTATGTACAACAGTGGCCCCAGCACTAATCCTAGGGGAATACTACTTCCCACCTTTTGCCACCCTGAGCAACTACCTTTAACCCCTACTCTCTGCTTTCTGTTTTTAAACCAGCTTGGTATCCATTCTGCTACTTGTCCCCTGACTCCACATATTCTGACCCAAGTCATGAGTCCGCAATGCGATACCTTAGCGAAGGCTTATTGGAAATTTAAATAGTTTGGAATATAAATTAATTCTTCCGTACATTGTGCGTTAACTAATCAGACTGTGAATTCCTACCTGTCCCGGGATAGACTGTTAACGTCACATTGCCTTCAATGGTTGTGTTCCCACCACAGTAAACAGATATCACATACACGCCGCTGTCACTGAGCTGCAGATCCCACAGTAACAAGGATCCATTCTCCGGGTAGATGTGGACTCTCTCCTTGTGAGAAGGAGTGACCAGCTGGTTATCTGAACAGGTATAACCGGATCTGTCAGGGTCAGCAGAGCAGTTAAATCGGGTCAGTGTTACTAATGGAGTGTCTCCGGGGAATAAAAACCACTTTATCTTTACAGTGGTGTAGGGAGTGAGTGTGGAGTAGGAGACGGGGAGAAGGACAGACTGGTTCACCGTCCCGCTCACTTCTCTCTGACCGACGCTCACAGTAACATGGCTTCCAGAGGCTGCAACACATTCAAAACAATGAATTAGTTTCCAATCACATTATGCAGCGTTGTCCCAACATTCTAAACACAGTGATTTTTCAGGAAGAGAAACAGAGAAGGTACTGTGATAGGTGTTTACCAAGGAAGAGGACTTGCCAAAGCTATGTTAAATGAGGATTTTGCTGAGATATTGAGTGAGATAAAATAAATAAAGAGGATGTACTAGAAAGGCTGGCGGTAATTAAAGTGGATCAATAACCGGTCGGGATGGGATGCATCCTGGGTTACTGAGGGTAGTAAGGGTAGAAATTGCAGAGATGCTGACCACAATCTTCCAACTTCTCCTTCGATACAGAGGACTGGAGGATTGCAAAGGTTAAACTTGCCAATTACAGGTGTGTCAGTTTAATGTCGGTGGTGGGGAAGCTTTTAGAAACAATAATCTGGGAGGAAATTAACAGCCATTGGACAAGCACAGACGAAAAAAGGAAAGCCAGCATGGATTTGTTAAAAGCAAATCATGTTTGACTAACTTGATTGAGTGTTTTGATGCATTAACAGAGAGGGTTGATGGGGGCAATCTAGTTTATGTTATGTATATGGATATTCAAAAGGCGTTTGATAAGGTACCACATATTCGGCTTGTTAGCAACATTGAAGCATATGGGATAATAGGGGCAGTAACAGCATCGATCTAAAATTGGCTAAGGGATAGAAAACAGAGAGTTGTGGGGAATGGCTGTTTTTCAGACTGGGCGGAGGTATACAATGCTCTTCCCCAAGGTTCAGTGCTAGGGCCACTGCTGTCATAGATATTCATTAATGAATTGGGGCTAGACTTTCCGAAGAGCCCCTCAACGCCCGATTGCCCACTGAGAAGAACTGCTAACGTTCAGTGAGTAACGCTGGCGAGAATTTCCATTTTTATGTTTAAAGTTATGAAAACTAATTGCCCGGCGAGAACATGGGCGTTGCACACTCATTGTCGGCGGTTTTCTCGGCGGTTAAGTGGAAGCCTAGTAACATGGGCGGTCATTACCGGAATGGACGGTAAGTATTTAAAATTTAGTCCGAGGCTGCGGTTGGGCCTAGGGAGGGGGGGAAAGTTTTTTTTAAAATTCAGTTAAAAAAAATAAAAACGTACAAAGCATTCCCAACACACTTTTATACCTAATCGCTATTTTAAAATTAAAAAATAAATAAAGAACCTTTAACTTACCTTTCTTTGCACAGTACTGACCTACCACCCTGTTTAAGCAACTTTTACAGGGCGGTTCTCTCGGCGATCTGGACGTCGGTGGTGAGGACAAACTTATGTCCAGGCGGTTGTTCTCGGCGTTGCACGTGGGCGGTTTTGGTCGCAGTGGGTGTGTTCAGATGTGGGCGATACCATGAAAAAATTTAAGGGGAAATGTTCGCCGGGCAGAAAAACAGCTGTACCGCCGAGAAAATCGGCAAGAAAGGATAGGAAAATCTAGCCCTTAGACTTGAGGGGTAGAGGGCACAATTTCAAAATTTGCAGATGACACAAAACTTGGAAATGTAGTAAACAATGGCAGATGAAATTCAATGCCGAGAAGTGTGAGTTGATACATTTTGCAGGGAAGAATGAGGAGTGACCAGACATACTAAATTTTAAAGGGGGTGCAAGAACAGAAAGACCTGGGGGTGCTTGTGCACAAATTTTTGAAGTTGGCAGCACAGGTTACAAAGCTATTAATAAAGCATAGGGGATCCTGGGCTTTATAAATAGAGGCAATAGTGTACAAAAGCCAGGAAGTTATGCTAAACCGATATAAAACACTAGTTTGGCCCCAGCTGGAGTAATGTGTCCAATTCTGGGCACCATACTTTAGGAAGGGCATGAAGGCTTTGGAGAGGGTACAGAAGAGATATACCAGAATAGTTTCAGGGATGAGGGATTACACTTACGTGGATAGACTGGAGAAGCTAGGGTTGTTCTCCTTGGAGCAGAGAAGGCTAAGAGGAGATTTGATAGAGATGTTTAAGATCATGAAGGGTTAGATAGAGTAAGTAAAGAGAAACTGTTCCCAGTGGCTGAGAGGTCAATAATAAGAGGGCACAGATTTGAGAAAATTGGCAAGAGAACCTGAGGCAACACAAAGAGGGACTGTTTACACAATGAGGGTCACGATTTGGAACACACTGCCTGATAGGGTGGTGAATACAGATTCAATAGTAGCCTTCAAAAGGGAATTGGATAAATACTTGAAGGAGAAAAAATTGCAGGGCTTTGGGGAAAGGCCAGGGGATGTGGGACGAACATAATTGTTCTTCAAAAGAGCCGGTGTAGACGCGAAGGATCGAATTGCCTCCTTCAGTGCAGTACTATTATATAATTCGATGGCTCTAAGACCTGAGACAGTCAGAAGGTCAGGCAGCTTCTGTGCAGAAATTGCGAGTCAGTTACCGTTTCAGGTATTGACCCTTTATCATGATGGAGATCTTACAGATAGAACAGCATTTACACAGGAACAGGAAAGGGAAAGGAGGAAACATACAATCACATAAGAACATAAGAATTAGGAACAGGAGTAGGCCATCTAGCCCCTCGAGCCTGCTCCGCCATTCAATAAGATCATGGCTGATCTGGCCGTGGACTCAGCTCCACTTACCCGCCCGCTCCCCGTAACCCTTAATTCCCTTATTGGTTAAAAAAGTATCTATCTGTGACTTGAATACATTCAATGAGCTAGCCTCAACTGCTTCCTTGGGCAGAGAATTCCACAGATTCACAACCCTCTGGGAGAAGAAATTCCTTCTCAACTTAGTTTTAAATTGGCTCCCCCGAATTTTGAGGCTGTGCCCCCTAGTTCTAGTCTCCCCGACCACTGGAAACAACCTCTCCGCCTCTATCTTGTCTATCCCTTTCATTATTTTAAATGTTTCTATAAGATCAACCCTCATCCTTCTGAACTCCAACGAGTAAAGACCCAGTCTACTCAATCTATCATCATAAGGTAACCCCCTCATCTCCGGAATCAGCCTAGTGAATCGTCTCTGTACCCCCTCCAAAGCCAGTATCTCCTTCCTGAAGTAAGGTGACCAAAACTGCATGCAGTACTCCAGGTGCGGCCTTACCAATACCCTATACAGTTGCAGCAGGACCTCCCTGTTTTTGTACTCCATCCCTCTCGCAATGAAGGCCAACATTCCATTCGCCTTCCTGATGACCTGCTGCACCTGCAAACTAACTTTTTGGGATTCATGCACAAGGACCCCCAGGTCCCTCTGCACCTTAGCATGTTGTAATTTCTCCCCATTCAAATAATATTCCCTTTTACTGTTTTTTTTCCCAAGGTGGATGACCTCACACTTTCCGACATTGTATTCCATCTGCCAAAGTTTAGCCCATTCGCTTAATCTATCCAAATCTCTTTGCAGCCTCTCTGTGTCCTCTACACAACCCGCTTTGCCACTAATCATCTGCAAATTTTGTTACACTACACTCTGTCCCCTCTTCCAGGTCATCTATGTATATTGTAAACAGTTGTGGTCCCAGCATCGATCCCTGTGGCACACCACTAACCACCGATTTCCATCCCAAAAAGGACCCATTTATCCCGACTCTCTGCTTTCTGTTCGCCAGCCAATTCTCTATCCATGCTAATACATTTCCTCTGACTCCGCGTACCTCTATCTTCTGCAGTAACCTCTTGTGTGGTACCTTCTCGAATGCCTTTTGGAAATCTAAATACACACATCCATTGGTACACCTCTATCCACCATGCTCGTTATATCCTCAAAGAATTCCAGTAAATTAGTTAAACATGATTTCCCCTTCATGAATCCATGCTGTATCTGCTTGATTGCACTATTCCTATCTAGATGTCCCACTATTTCTTCCTTAATGATAGTTTCAAGTATTTGCCCCACTACAGATGTTAAACTAACCGGCCTATAGTTACCTGCCTTTTGTCTGCCCCCTTTTTTAAACAGAGGCGTTGCATTAGCTGCTTTCCAATCCGCTGGTACCTCCCCAGACTTCAGAGAATTTTGGTAGATTATAACGAATGCATCTGCTATAACTTCCGCCATCTCTTTTAATACCCTGGGATGCATTTCATCAGGACCAGGGGACTTGTCTACCTTGAGTCCCATTAGCCTGTCCAGCACTACCTCCTTAGTGATAGTGATTGTCTCAAGATCCTCCCTTCCCACATTCCTGTGACCAGCAATTTTTGGCATGGTTTTTGTGTCTTCCACTGTGAAGACTGAAGCAAAATAATTGTTTAAGGTCTCAGCCATTTCCACATTTCCCATTATTAAATCCCCCTCCTCATCTTCCAAGGGACCAACATTTTCTCTCGTCACTCGTTTCCGTTTTATATATCTGTAAAAGCTTTTACTATCTGTTTTTATGTTTTGCACAAGTTTACTTTCGTAATCTATCTTTCCTTTCTTTATTGCTTTTTTAGTCATTCTTTGATGTTGTTTAAAATTTTCCCAATCTTCTAGTTTCCCACTAACCTTGGCCACCTTATATGCATTGGTCTTTGATTTGATACTCTCCTTTATTTCCTTGGTTATCCACAACTGGTTATCCCTTCTCTTACCGCACTTCTTTTTCACTGGAATATATTTTTGTTGTGCGCTATGAAAGAGCTCCTTAAAAGTCCTCCAATGTTCCTCAATTGTGCCACCATTTAGTCAGTGTTTCCAGTCTACTTTAGCCAACTCTGCCCTCATCCCACTGTAGTCCCCTTTGTTTAAGCATAGTATGCTCGTTTCTGACACAACTTCCTTACCCTCAATCTGTATTACAAATTCAACCATACGGTGATCACTCATTCCGAGAGGATCTTTTACTAAGAGATCGTTTATTTTTCCTGTCTCATCAAACAGGACCAGATCTAAGACAGCTTGCTCTCTTGTAGGTTCTGTTACATACTGTTCTAAGAAACAATCCCGTATACATTCTATGAATTCCTCCTCCAGGCTACCCCGTGTGATTTGAGTTGACCATTTGATATGTAGGTTAAAATCCCCCATGACTACTGCCATTCCTTTTTCACATGCCTCCATATTCCCTTGATTATTGCCCGCCGCACCATGAAGTTATTATTTGGGGGCCTATAAACTACGCCCACCAATGACTTTTTCCCCTTACTATCTCTAATCTCCACCCACAATGATTCAACATTTTGTTCATTAGAGCCAATATCGTCTCTCACAACTGCCCTGATACCATCCTTTATGAACAGAGCTACCCCACCTCTTTTCCCTTCTTGTCTATCTTTCCGAATCGTCAGATACCCCTGTATGTTTAATTCCCAGTCTTGGCCACCCTGCAACCACGTTTCTGTAATGGCCACCAAATCATACCCATTTGTAATGATTTGTGCCGTCAACTCATTTACTTTATTTCGAATGCTGCGTGCGTTTATGTAGAGTGTTTTAATCCTAGTTTTTAAACCATGATTTCTAGTTTTGACCCCTCCTGCAACCCCTTTATATTCAGTGGCCCTTTTTGTTTTTTGCCTTGGGTTTCTCTGCCCTCCACTTTTACTCATCTCCTTTCTGTCTTTTGCTTTTGTCTCCTTTTTGTTTCCCTCTGTCTCCCTGCATTGGTTCCCATCCCCCTGCCATATTAGTTTAACTCCTCCCCAACAGCACTAGCAAACACTCCCCCTCGGACATTGGTTACGGTCCTGCCCAGGTGCAGACCGTCCGGAGAGAGGAAAATGAATAGAATGGAAGAAAGAAAGACTTGGATTTATATAGCGCATTTCTGACCACCAGATATCTCAAAGCGCTTTACAGGCAATTAAGTACTTTTGAAGTGTAGTTACTGTTGTAATGTAGGAAACGCGGCAGCCAATTTGCACACAAGCAAGCTCCCAGAAACAGCAATGTGATAATGACCAGAGAATCTGTTTTTTTTTTGTTATGTTGATTGAGGGATAAATATTGGCCAGGACACCAGGGATAACTCCCCTGCTCGTCTTCAAAATAGTGCCTTGGGATATTTTACGTCCACCTGAGATGGTTTAACATCTCATCCGAATGGCCTGTAAAACCCGGAGTGAATGTGTTGCCTGTATTCAGTCAGCTCCTACAAGTAGGAACTTGAGGGCCATCTGTGATTTTCCACGAACGTTTGCTCTTCCTCTGTGCATATAAATGTAATAAAAATCTTCGGTGTGGGAACAAGAGATGGTTTAATGGCAGAACTGATACAGGCAGGAAGCAAAATGAGAGAAATCAAAGTCACAGTGGAGTAGATTTTGACTTTGTGCGAGTCACAGCTTATTTTACATCTCTCCCTATTTTTATTTAATTGTCTTCAATGGGGAGAGATGTAATACTGGCTGCTGATTCACTATTACCCTTTTTACACTATCGCACAAAATCAAGATCTGTGTCTTGTCAAAGTTTTTTATTTCTCTAATTCCAACATTTTTGTCTCCTGCCAATATCTCCTGTTCCTCACTTCGCAGCTCATTCTACTTCGTTCCCTGATGTGCACTTTCTCCTTCACACCTTCATTATATTTCTATGACATTCATATATACTATTGGAGAAATTAACCCATTTAAAACAGTAATGTTAAAAGCAGGTAGAGTACATAGGAACATAGCAACATCGGAGACGGAGTAGCTAGTCGAGCCTGTTCCGCCATACGATTTAGATCATTGATGACTGTCCCCCAACTCTGTTTACCTGCTCTTAATCCATAATCCTGAATACCCTTTATTTAATTAAAAAATCAGTCGATCTCATTCTTGAAAAGTTCAACTGTCCCAACACCCACAGTGTTTTAGGGGAGAGTTCTCCAGATTTCCACTACCCTTTGTGTGGAAAAGGTGCTTCCTGATTTCACTCCTGAATGACCGAGCTCTAATTTTAATCTTGTGCCCCCTGGTTCTGGATTTCCCCACCGGAGGAAATCGTTTCTCTCCACCTAGTCCCTTTTTCATTTTAAACCTCACTACTCAAGGGAATACAAATCAAGTTTATGATGACTTTTTTAACCTGTGCACTACACTTTTAGTGATTTGTGCAAAGGGCCACGCAAAGCTCTTTTCTTAAAGTAGGGGGTCACTTAACTCAGAAAAGACATAACTTGCATTTATATAGCTCCTTTCACAACCTCGGGACACCACAAATTCCATTTGATTCACATCACAAAATATCTGTAATTTCAGCTAATAATAATGACTTGAGAATTTATATAGTGCCTTTATCTTCTCTGCAGGTCTCAAAAGATTGTATCTACAGAATAACAATGACTACACTTCTGTAGCGCGATTAACGAGCATTTAATGTACAAATCCAGCAAGTTCTTAAAAATAATAGGGAGGCTAAGGGCGAGTTTCTGTTTGCGTGAGCATCAAACCTCCTTTTAACTGTTTCAATTCTCTCTGCTTCAATCATTCCACGTGGCAGCGAGTTCTACAATCTCATCACTCTCTGTGTAAAGACATTGCTGCTAAATTCATTCTTTGATTTGTCAGTGGCTATTTTAGATTTATGCCCCCTTGATTCTGGAGTTACCCACAAATACAAACAGTTTCTCCACGGTCCACCCTATTGAAACCTTTCAGCAATCATAGAATCATAGAAATTTACGGCACAGAAGGAAGATATTCGGCTCTTCCGTTCCGGCCGAAAGAGCTATCCAGCCAAAACCTACTTTCCAGCTCTTGGTCCATGGACTTATAGGTTATGACACTTCAATTGCATATCCAAGTACGTTTTAAATGTGGTCAGGGTTTCTGCCTCTACCACACATTCAGGCAGTGAGTTCCAGACCCCCACCACCCTCTGGGTGAAAAATGTTCTCCTTAACACATCTCTAAACTTTCTATCATTTACTTTAAATCTATGTCCCCTGGTCATTGCCCTTTCTGCTAAGGGAAATAGGTCCTTCCTATGCACTCCATCTACGCCCCTCATAATTTTATACATCTCAATCAAATCTACTCGCAGCCTCCTCTGTTCCAAAGAAAACAACCCCAGCCTATCCAATCTCCCCTCATAGCTAAAATTCTGAAGTCCTGACAACATCCTTGTCCCTGCCGAGTGCAATCACATATCTCCTGTTATGTGGTGACCAGAACTATACTGAACTCTAGCTCTGGCATAACTAGTGTTATTTACAGTTCAAGCATAACCTCCCTGCTCATATATTCTATGCCTCGGCTAATAAAGGAAAGTATCCATTATGCCTTCTTAACCACCTTATCTACTTGTCCTGCTACCTTCAGGGATCTGTGGCCATGCACTCTGAGTCCCTCTGTACTTCTCAGTATCCTACCATTTATTGTATATTCACAATTTTCAAAAAGACCACTGACGGAATGTTTTCTGCAGTTTTAAATTCCATTCACACGGTCATTGCTATTAAACAGCAGGAAATCAGTCTCTCTCATGATATTGCTAAATGGTTTTGGAAATAAGTGATTGAATATCACACATTAAGGCTGGGATGTGGGATGGAGGTTTTGGTTGTGATGCGCGTTAAGGAACTTTCTGGCCGATTAGCACATTAATAATGGTGTGTGTCGTGCGATGTTCTGGCCCATCATCCTTTGACATTTATTGCACGTTTTGCTACATCTACCACAAACCCCCTTTATTTCTCCAAAAGAGATGTAATGGAGAGTTCTCCAGATTTCCACTACCCTTTGTGCAGAAAAGCTGCTTCCTGATTTCACTCCTGAATGGCCGAGCTCCAATTTTAATCTTGTGCCCCCTTGTTCTGGATTTCCCCACCGGAGGACGGAACCTTAAGTTTTATCAGTTTTTATTAGGATAAGTTAAGGACTCGGTCTGTAGTGGTGTACAACGCAGACTGAGAATTTGTTTAGAGGTTATGATTTGTGTACTCACGGGAATATTGTTTGTTGTCCTTGTATTACTGTTGGGTGCAATACCTTTGTGAGTCATTGCCATTAGAGAAACGGGAAGAGTCACTAGGGAAAGTTGTGATTCGGGAAAAAAAAACCCACAAGGATTGATTAGGAAAAGAAACAGTAACTGATTGATCAACTACGATTGGTTCGTGCCAACATATCTCACACACCCAGACTGAGCCCGAATTAATAGCCTTTTCAGGCCACGTAACGGCCAGGAGAAGTGGGCGTAGAGAACTCGGTTGGCCGAAAGGATTGTGAGATCAGAAACTGTGGAAAAATCTTAAATCATCCAGAAAGGGGGCTGGAGCAAGTAAACCACCACAAAAAGGGACCCCAGCCCATTTTATGCTCCAGAATTGTGGTCAGTCTTCAATTGACCACCTAAGAGAATGGGTAAAATGGACTAAGGGTGAAAACAGGCCATTTCCACCCGATGGTTCATTCAATTTAGAGAGAATAACCTGTCTAGAAGAATGCCTTATAGACAGAGACCCAGGTAGAAGAGGAAAAAAAAAAGTGAATTGGTCAGCGTTTGGAGATTGGAAAAGGGAAGCTGAGGAACGACACAAGAAGAGCCTAAGAGTTAGCAAGCAGTGTACTAGAGGGAGAAAGCAGGGGGATGAACGGATAGAGCAGGTGAATCGCCCTCGACATAACAAACACCCATCCGTTATGGTTGCTAAAGAGACAAAGGCACACTCACATAGGGCTCCTGAGGGTTGGGATAAGGATGAGGATGAGGACTGGGATGAGGATTGGACTCCCTACAGCCATCGACCACCGCCGTATGTTCCATCCCCGGGGGGTGCTCCAGGCCAAGGAGGAGACGATCCTCGGGCCGGAGTACAGGGAAACGGGGTAACACCCGCTCCCAACAATACAGGTGCGACTGCAGGAAATATAAGTCAGTCACAAGGGAATCAATACCATGATGGCCCTGCAGGGGGCACACGAAGTCTTACCCGTGGACCAGAGCCCGTTGCCCTGGAGCCATCATCATCTGCATACCCAGTAAGACTTTTTCCCAGTCCACTCTCTGGGGGGGCTCCAGTCCCTATTTATCGACCATGGTCACCAAGTGAATTAAGAATAATTGTGGAAGGATTGGCAGACCCCAAAACCAATATTGAAAAGGCCATAGACCAGTTAAAAGTAATCATCTTGTGCCACGAACCCAGTATATTAGATGGTCAAATCTTACTGAAAGCATGGTTAAAGGACACAAAATTTGCCGAACTTGAGATAAAATTCAAAGATTTTAAAACCCATCGAGAGGCTCCGGATGCAGATCCCAGCATGAAGCCAGGAGAGGGGTTCTGGGGAAGATGTTGGGAAGCCTTACATTCGGTGTTCCCGAGGAAAACGAATTGGTCCAAAATTATGGAAACTACACAAAGAAAGGAGGAGGATGTTGAGGATTATGTAGAAAGAGTGCGAGAGATCATGAACCAATGTTCAGGCATGAAAATGGAGGAGGTAGAAGCTCCTATGATTAGCGCCGTGGTAAACGGGCTACGACCCGAACTCAGAGATCCCTTTAAACTAGTTTGTCTCGGATGGCGACAGGAATCGCTATCCAAGGTTGTAACTATGTTAAAGGACATACAAGAGCGAAATAGAGAATCTAGAAGCAAGGTCACCATGTTTGTAGGACAAGCAGCTCCAATAACACCCACCCCGGTGACACCGGCCTACGTCCCCCCCCAGGGTAGAGGAAGAGGGCGAGCCAGAGGAGGATATTACAGGGGAAGAGGGAGAGGAGGTGCAGGGCAGGAACAATATGATACCTGTCACAATTGTGGTCAGATTGGACACTGGGCTAGAACTTGCCAGGCAAAACAGCAACAACCAAATCATGATTGGACTCAACAGGCAGGTAATAGAGCACACCCTCCCCCTTCAGAACCCAACCCGTATGCGACCCAAGTCCAGGTACATGCTAGACCTCAGACTAATTTCTCTGTGCAAGATCCATTTGGATCACAGAATCAAAAGCAATTTGGCCAACCACCAAATTGCCCGTATAATGATCAATGACGCCCAATCCCAGACCCGAGTGCTGCGAACAAACAGCTACCCGTCGTTTCGTTAAATGCCATAGGAGAACCTGAAGTAAAAATACGAATACAAGGAAAGGATATCCCATTCCTAGTGGATACTGGTGCCACCTATTCGGTCCTTTCAAGGGAGGATACGAGGGGAATTCCCACTTCCACTAATCAAACCTCAGTGATTGGACTATCTGGACACGCACAGCAAATGTTTTTCTCCAACCCTATCAATGTACAATTAGAGGATTACGAAAATAGTCATTCATTCCTACTGTCTAAGAAGGTTCCAGTGAATCTGTGTGGACGTGACCTGTTATGTAAAATGAGTGCCACTATCCTGTTCCCCAGCTGGTCTGGAGGTTCGAGTCCCCATAGATAAATGTGGCGCATATCCACTACTTCAACCCACAACTCCCATATTGTATGCCTGGAAAAATTTGGACCCCAACTAAGCAAAACCCTATCCTATTTGGTTGGTTCATATTGGTGTGTAACAAGGTTAATCACAGACTACCTCAAATCTCAAACCTTGGGCAAGTGGTACGAAACATTACACTGCACAGCATATTGTGACAAAACGGGATCAGACACTACAGCACAAATCTTTTATCAACCATTCCTGCACCAGAAACATCAATTGATGATCGAAAAAATCTTTATCGGACCCGAAGGGATAGCGGCAGGGGTTGAATTATCCTCCCACAGTCAGAGCTTGTTAGGGTTAAAGGGAGCGTTCCACACTGCACCCTTGCGGTTGCAGACACACATAAACCCCAGGATTTAGGACGAATGGTTAAAAGAATGCAAGGATCCCCAGTACAAGAGGAATTGAACTTTGAGGTAACATGAAAGGGGGGGAGGCTATTCTGTCAAGTTGAATGGGAAAATATACTTCGATGCTGTCTTAGAAGAAAGAATGCTCTCAGCCACTAGCTTCCCAGTACGACAAAGCACAGCAGAGCTTCTTGCTAAAGTTCCAGAACAACTATGGTCTACACACGCTAATGAAGTAGGAAGGATGCTCACCACACAACCCTATAAGGTAGCGATCAATTCAACCGCCCCGCTCCCCAAGAAGCCTCAATACCCCTTGTCCCCAGCCGCAGAACAAGGTATTGAGCCAGTCATTAAGTCCCTGCTGGCCCAGGGAATAATCGTTCCAACTAGAAGTCCATGTAACACACCGATCTTTCCGGTGCAGAAGCCCAATAGTGACAAATGGAGATTTGTCCAAGACCTACGAGCCGTGAATCATTCGGTATTCCCAACTTATCCAGTGGTACCCAACCCGGCAATTATACTTGCCAGTATTCCGGCATCATCAACGTATTACACAGTAGTTGATCTGTGTTCAGCATTTTTCTCAATACCCATTCACCCAGAGTCCCAATTCCTGTTTGCCTTCACGTATAAAGGACGCCAATATACGTGGACAAGACTCCCGCAGGGATTTACCGAGAGCCCTACCATATTCTCACAATGCCTAAAGAGGGATCTGGAAGATGTAATTTTACCAGCAGGTTCTACACTTGTGCAGTATGTTGACGACTTATTGCTTGCCTCACCCTCCAAATTGACCAGCGAAACGGACTCCTTTGTGTTATTAAAAGCTCTGGCCTCGAAAGGACACAAGGTGTCAAAGGCAAAGTTACAATTTGTCTCAGAAAAGGTTCGGTATTTAGGGCACGAATTGGTCAGAGATACGAGACAATTGACACAAGACCGAGTAAAAGCAATCTGCTCTGCCCCACTACCAGTAACCAAGAGAGAAATGAAACACCTCCTCGACATGACAGGATACTGTCGGCAATGGGTTACGAGTTATTCCGAGATTGTTAGACCACTGTTAGACATGTCCATGCCCGCACTACCAGAGAAGTTGATTTGGAATGAGGTATCCCGGAATGCTTTTCAGAACCTTAAACAGTCCCTCACTTCAGCACCTGCTTTGGGATTACCAGATTACACTAAGCTATTCAACTTATTTGTGCATCACAAGTCGGGTTTTGCACAATCTGTTTTGACTCAGTTACATGGGGACAGGCAGCGACCGGTAGCGTATTTCAGTACCCAACTAGACCCAGTGGCACGCGGACTACCAGGATGTCTTCCTTCATTGGCAGCAGCTTATTATGCTATGCAACAGGCTCAGACAATAACTCTAAATCATCAGACCATTTTGTATATCCCACACTCTGTCGAGATTTTACTTACTAAATGTGCCACCCAACACCTAACCTCCGCAAGAACCACTAAATACGAGGTCGAACTGTTATCAAATCCGAACCTTATCATCAAAAGATGCACTACCTTAAATCCAGCCACTCTACTCCCCACGGAAGACGACGGCGAACCCCATTCATGTGAAATGGTAACCGAATTAGTGACTAAACCACGTATCAATTTAACAGATGTACCAATGTGTAACCCTGATCTAGTGTACTATGTTGACGGATCAGCCTTACGAAATGATAGGGGCCAACCTAGAGCGGCTTATGCAATTGTAACTCAGTTTAATGTTGTCGAAACAGCCTCTCTTCCAGACTCCTTTTCAGCCCAACAAGCCGAATTGTTTGCGTTAACTCGAGCCTGTATTCTGGCTGAAGGACACACAGTTAATATCTACACTGACTCCAGGTATGCTTTTGGGGTATCACATGACTATGGACAAATTTGGAAGATTCGCGGGTACCTGACTTCTTCAGGAACCCCTATCAAAAATGCAGAACAAGCGGAAAATCTCCTGCGAGCCATTCAATGCCCTTTGAAACTTGCCATTATCAAATGCCAAGCACATACAGGCCAGTCGAATGAGGTGGCACTTGGGAATGCCAGAGCTGATAATGCAGCTAAGTCAGCAGCTCTGTCGAAAGGGGGTATGCAGGTGTCATTGTTCCCACTAAGGAAAAATAATTGCTCAGACCCGCCACCCACTATTAATGACGTGCTGGCCTTTCAGACACAGGCCAGTACGGAGGAGGTGGTGACCTGGACGAAGGATCAATGTTATAAAAATCCAGAAGGAATATGGGTTCACCATGACGGCCGCGTGGTGGCCCCTAGATCCTTACTTCCATGGATTGCCCGATGTGTTCATACATTCACACATGCAGGCAAAGGGGGATTGGCAGATTATATTTTGGCAACTTGGTATGCACCAGGTATTTCGGCAATTGCAAAACAAATCTGTGAAAATTGTGTTACCTGTCAGACAATGAATCCGGGTAAGACGGAAAAAGTAGAATCTGCCTCCCACCCAAATCCAGTCGGGCCTTTTGTACATTTACAAATGGATTTTATTGAATTACCTATGTGTATGGGATTCAAGTATGTATTAGTTATTGTAGATGTGTTCTCTAGATGGATTGAAGCCTTTCCATGTAAAAAGGCCGATGCCACTACTGTTGCTAAATGTTTGTTAAAAGAAATTGTACCGCGCTTCGGAATCCCTGCTAAGCTTTCCAGTGATAACGGGTCACATTTCACGGGAACTGTTATAAGAGAAATGTGTAAAGCTTTACAGATTAATCAACGTTTTCATTGCAGTTATCATCCACAATCAGCTGGACTTGTTGAAAGATATAATGGAATGCTTAAAAATAAGCTGGCAAAACTATGCAATGACACTGGACTGAAATGGACAGAACTGCTGCCCTTAGCTTTGATGGTAATGCGATCTGCAACCAACAGAACAACAGGCCTGGCACCGCATGAGTTAGTTATGGGACGTCCCCAACGACTACCTTTTACAGCACCATTTACTGCAAAACAGATGGACATCCACAAAATGGAGGAAAATATGTTGAATTATTGTATTGCACTAACCAAATGTATTTCCAGCTTTCATTCACAGGTAAAGGAAGCCCAAGTCAAGCCAGCGGAAGGGAAGTGTCATAACCTGGAGCCAGGGGAATTCGTTTACATCAAGATTTTTAAAAGAAAAAGCAGTCTACAGCCAAGATTTGAAGGACCATACCAGGTCTTGTTGGCGACCAATACTGCAATCAAGATAAAGGAAAGACCAACATGGATCCACGCATCCCATTGCAAACGGGCACCCGACCAGGAGGAAGGGACGAAGGAATCAGAGGAACAGAAAAAGGAAGACTGAATAAGGAACTGTATGGACTATGGGGACTAATGGTGCTGGGCTTGACAGGGTTTTACTTCACATTATTGATTACACCAGGGGTACAGACCCGCCACCGAAGGGAATTGCACGTAAACGTATTTATGGCTCTGAGTCATAGGTATGCTCAAGAAAGAAACTTGTCGAGTTGTTGGATATGTTCCCATGTACCTGTCCACTCCAGGGGGGGTATTCCCCTGAGATCTGTCCCCTTTAACGAATCAGAAATGGTAGAATGGTTGACAGTGCAAAACAGGACACAACTAACTAAGGGGCCAGAAACGAAGGAGCAAACAGAATGGAGGTCGGCTTGGGTATAAACTTACAGCCTTCCAGGGATGGTACCAGCCCAATTATGATAATAACCATCAGCCTCCCTTCCTAAGCATTACTCCCAGAATAAGAAATCCTGAAGGTATAATATGCCTAGTGAGTAATGAAACTAAAGGACCAGAAATGGGACGCAGCAAGTGTTCCCAAATGATTAAATGGCAAGCCACAACTAATCCCACTGAGAGAAAGATAGCAACCGGTGGCTGGACAACGGTCCATAACAAAACCCCGGGTGAAGGGTGGGAAGGTGAGACCACTCGAGTAGGGATAGTGCAAAAGGACCAGGAGCTGACGCCCTATAATTGCACCTACTTTATTTGTGGCCATAAAGCCTACCCATGGTTACCAGCCAACTGGACAGGGTCCTGTTACTTAGGATATGTGGTACCCCTTATCAGATCAGTAAGGACTCTAAGGGAGACCTATGGAAGTCACAGATTTAAACGGGATTTGACGTGGCTAAACGGAATATTCAAGGTAATGGTGCCACCCTATGGAATAGCATCAACCGAATGGCAGTTACGGGAACTGGCTAACTTAGTAGAATCAGTAGCCAACGCAACTTCCCAAGCCTTTGAAGGGATAAATAACGAAATGGTAGCTATTCGAACAGTGGCTCTCCAAAATCGTATGGCCTTAGATTATCTCCTAGCCAAGGAGGGAGGAACATGCGCATTAATAGGTAAAGAATGCTGTAAGTATATCCCAGATAAATCAGAAGATATCGGCAGTCTAGCTGAAAACATCAGGAAAAAGGTAATAGAGTATAAACAGACAGTTGGCCAGGACGGTATCACCTTGTGGGGTTGGGCATCAGGATGATTGGGAGCCCTGGGGAAATCTGTGGTACAGGGTTTGATCATATTCCTGCTGATAGTCTTCGCCCTGTATCTATTATTTGTCGTCATTAAGTGTTGCTGTGCCAGGGTGGGAGAAACTATGTTACCTACCGAGACCACGGCTAGAGTTATGGTAGCAACAACTGCTGAAGGCTCTTGTGTGGAAATGGAAATGGAGAGACTGTACAAGATCAGAATGGATTGAGTTGTCCTTGTGAAGGACAAAATGGGGGAATGTGGAAAGTATTTTTATCTAAGCTGATACCATACGGTATTTGTGTGCCTTTTGATTAAAATGGAGTCCTGGCCCTTCCAGAACTTTCTGCATTTTAGCAGTCAGCTTGCATAAACAGCTAAACCTGGTTTGAGATGGCTGATGGCCATCAGACAGCTAGGAGACAAGTCATGCTGAGACAAGTAACCCCCCCATGGTGCTCTCCTATTGTCTACACTACAGGAGTTCCATGTCACCCCACCCTTATCTTCTAGCCATTATCTCTTTCCGAGACCTCATCCATTTGATGCAAACAGATAAACTGACCAGGAAATTGGAACAATCCTGACACAATACAAGACAGGTGATAGCCCATTACCTATGACTCATGGAGTAATGGCCGTTTGGCTTTCTGATAACCCTGACAATAGGAAATATCAGGATACCATGTCAGGACCAGAATATAGTAATTAACTCTTTATCTGTATTCACTGATTGTGAGACAGAGCAATACACAGGGAGAGGCAGAACTTTGGTTTTACTGTATAAATATCTTGTTAAACTGAACCATTTCAGAGGTGTTCACTTAGCCCTTGACTGAGTGTGACCTACCCCTTGCGAGCAAGTAAATTAAAAAGGAAACTTCTACCGGAGCTGTAAGTGTCGGAGTCATTCTTTTCGGAGGTCGAGATTTCGACAATGGCCGAGCTCCAATTTTAATCTTGTGCCCCCTTGTTCTGGATTTCCCCACCGGAGGAAATCATTTCTCTCCATCTAATCCCTTTTTCATTTTAAAGACCACAATTAGATCATCCCTCAACTGTAAAGTCAAGGGAATACAAATCAAGTTTATGCAACTCTTTTTATGTCTTTTTTAAACTTGTGCACCGGATTTAGCGATTTGTGTACAGGGACAACCAAATCGCTTTTTTTTTAATAACTTGCATTTAAATAGCTCCTTTCACAACCTCCGGACACCACAAATCCCATTAGTTTGAAATAACAAAGTACCTGCAATTTCAGCTGATAATAATGAAATGAGAATTTATACAGTGTCTTTATCTCCTCAGCACATTTCAAAACATTGTATCTACAGAACAACAATGACTACATTTCTGTGGCGAGTTTAATGAGCATTCAATGTGAAAACCCAGCAAGCTCTTATCAATAACGGTGTGGCTAAGGGCGAGTTGCTGTTTGTGCGAGCATTATACCTTCTTTTAAATGCATCAATGCTATCTGCTTCAATCATTCCATGTGGCAGTGAGTTCCACAATCTCACTCTCTGTACAAAGACATGCCTCCTAAATTATTTATTTGAATTGTTAATCGGTATGATCTTATTGAATGGTGGTGCAGGCTCGAAGGGCCGAATGGCCTACTCCTGTACCTATTTTCTATGCTTCTATCTTATATTTATGACCCCTTGATTCTGGAGTTAATCCCAAATAGAAAGTTTCTCCACCTCCACACTATTATACCCTTTATTGAACCAGAGAAGTTTACACAACAGAAGGAGACCATTTGGCCCATCGTTTACGTGCTGGCCAAAAATGAGCCATCCTGCCTATACCCATTTTTCAGCTCTTGATCCGTAGCCTTGTAGGTTACGGCACTTCAAATGCATATCCAAGTACTTTTAAAAATATGATGAGGGTTTCTGCCTCCACCACACTTTCAAGCAGTGAGTTCCAGACCCCCACCACTCTCTGAGTGAAAAATGTTCTCCTCAACTCCCCGCTAATCCTCCTACCAATTACTTTATATTTATGCCCCTTGGTTACTGAACCCTCTGTGAAGTAAAATATGTTTTCACATCCACTCTATCCAGGCACCTCATAATTTTACACCTCAATTATGTCTCTGCTCAGCCTCCTCTGTTCCAAAAGAAAATCGCAGCCAATCCAATCTTTCCTCATAGCTAAAGTTCTTCAGTTCAGCCAATAGCCTCATTAAATCTCAACTGTATCCTCAACATTGCAATCACCTGTAATGTGGTGACCAGAAATGTATGCATTACTCTAGCCTAAGTAGTGGTTTATACAGTTCACGCATAACCTTCCTGCTCGTATGCCTCAGCTAATAAATGCAAGTATCCCGTATGCCTTCTTAACCACCTTATCTACCTGTCCTGTTGCCATGCACTCCTAGTCCCTCTACACTTCTCAGTTTCCTACCATTTATTGTTTATTCATCATTTTAGAAAGGAGGACCACTGACGGAATGTTTTCTGGCAGTTTTAAATTCCATTCATACGGTCATTGCTATTAAACAGCAGGAAACCAGCCCCTGCCGCATACTGTATCATGACATCGCTAAATGGTTTTGGAAATGTGATTCAATATCACACTTTAAACATTAAGGCTGGGATGTGAGATGGAGGTTTTGGTTGTGATGCGCATTAAGGAACTTTCTGGCCGATTAACACATTAATAATGGTGTGTGTCGTTTGCACTCTGTTATTTTCAGTAAGTTCTAGCCCATCGTCCTTTGATACTTATTGCACGTTTTGCTACATCTACCCCAAACCCCCTTTATTTCTCTCAGAGAGATGTAACGGAGAGTTCTCCATGGAGATGTCCACTACCCTTTGTGTGGAAAAAGTGCTTCCTGATTTCACTCCTGAACGGCCAAGCTCCAATTTTAATCCTGTGCCCCCTTGTTCTGGATTTCCCCACCAGAAGAAATTGTTTCTCTCTATCTAATCCCTTTTTCATTTTAAAGACCCCAATTAGATCAACCCTCAACTGTAAAGTCAAGGGAATACAAATCAAGTTTATGCAACTTTTATGATGACTTTTTTAACCTGTGCACTAGACTTTAGTGATTTGTGTATATGGACACCCAAAGCTATTTTTTTTAAGGTAAGGGGTCATTTAACTCCAGAAAAGAAATAACTTGCATTTATATAGCTCTTTTCACAACCTGTGGACACCCCAAATCCATTTGGAATGAAATCACAAAATAACTGAAATTTCATGAAAGAGTAAGGAAATTATCATTTACATTTACATGCCTTTATCTCCACCGCACATCCCAAAACATTTTGTCTACAGAAATTGACTACACTAATACTAACTTGACCAATTTGGCCACAAACTACAAATTAATAAAAGCCTTACATTTTACATCTACCTGAGAGAGCAGATGGAGCATCGGCCTTTCATGTCAGGACATCCCAAAGCCCTTTACAGCCAATAAAGTAATTTTTGGAGTGTACTCACTGTTGTAATGTGGGAAACGCAGCAGCCAATTTGCGCACAGCAAGCTCCCACAAAGAGCAACATGATAATGATCAGATCATCTGTTTTTGTTATGTTAGTAGAGGGATAGAAACTGGCCAGGACAGCGGGGATAACTGCCCTGCTCTTCTTCGAAACAGTGCCGTGGGATCTTTTGCATCCACCTGTGAGCGCAGACGGGGCCTCGGTTTAACGTTTCATCCAAAAGACGGCATCTCCGACAGTGCAGTGCTCCCTCAGGACTGCATTGGAGGGTCAGCCTAGATTTTGTGCTCACCTCTGGAGTGGGACTTGAACTTTCTGACTCAGGCGGCAGTGCTGACAACTGAGACAGGACTGGCACCTAAAATCAGTGATCATTTCGCCTGTTCTGGAGGCGTTGGTTGAAGGATGAATGCCGGCTAGGACACTGCAGAATTCCCGGCTCCATCTTTGAACAGTTCCTCGGGATCTTTTAAGTCCATTTGAAGAGGTAGCGGAAGCCTCCACTGTGTAGCACTCTCCCAGTACTATTCTGTGCTGTAAATTCTATGTATTTCTATGTTATAATCATTCAATAGAGATAGAGCTAGCGATCAATTGATCCAATCTGCCAATTTTACACCTTTGATAAAAGATACACGCGGGAACTTCTGACACATTAATTAATAAATAAATAATAATTAAAGATTTGTGGGAGATCGGTTAATTCATTAATAAATCCCAGCTACAGTTATAGGTTGAGGTAACTCTCAATGTGGAACAGTAACCGGAGGGCAGGTGGTGAGGGGGAATCTACCTGTTCACAGGAGCCCGCCTGAAGATCCCAGGGAATGAGTTGAGCTTCATTCACTTTATATCAGTGAGCGATTGAACCCCAGCCCCGATTAAAGACAGTCAGCAACAGAGTCAAGGGGAAACTCAGAAACAGAATGACATTGATACTAGAAGTGAAAGAAAGAAAAACTTACCGGAGATGGAAATAAAATAACCGATGAAAGGGAAAATGTTGATAAATTGGAAGAGGTTTATTTCTCGGTACATAGTGAGGTCCGGGCGCCCGCCGCCCCGATATGACAGTAACGGGACACCCAGCAGCGCCGAATGAGACCGAGGAACAATTTCCCATGTGATGCAAGGTCTGTGCTCGCAGCGGAAGTAGCCAGAAGCAAGTCATTGCATTCTGCCAAAAATCAGACAAACTCGCATTAGCTCAGCTTTGTAAACACACATTGTGTCGATGGACGTGATACAAGAAAAACAACTTGTAATCATACAGTGCCTTGAACATAGTTAAAGGTCCCAAGACGCTTTGACACAAGGTGGCATTGCTGATTGAGCGGGTACAGCCTGATTTACCTGCAGATTTAGCTGTGTCAGCTACAATCCGCCTCGGTCAGAAGGTTGTAGGTTCAAGTCCCACTGCAGAGCCTTGAGCACATCAATCTATGCTGACACTCCAGTGCAGTGCTGAGGGAGTGCTGCATTGTCGGAGGTGCCGTCCTTTAGATGGTTATTTCCCCCTCCGGTCCTGGCCAATATTTATCCCTCAATCAACATAACCAAAATAGATTATCAGCTCATTATCACATTGCTGTTTGTGGGAGCTTGCTGTGCACAAATTGGCTACATTACATTCCCTGCCCATGTTACCCTGTGACCGAGGACTCTTCCTTTTATCGTCCCACAGCCACCGGCTGAGAACACATCCTCGCAGCCTCTTGTGGGATCTTGCTGCAGGCGGTGGTGCCATTGTATGCTGCAGACTTGTACAGAACCAGCCCTCCAGAAAATAAAAGCTGAGCAAATGGATTTCCCTACACATAGAAACATAGAAACATAGAAAATAGGTGCAGGAGTAGGCCATTCGGCCCTTCTAGCCTGCACCGCCATTCAATGAGTTCATGGCTGAACATTCAACTTCAGTACCCCATTCCTGCTTTCTCGCCATACCCCTTGATCCCCCTAGTAGTAAGGACCTCATCTAACTCCTTTTTGAATATATTTAGTGAATTGGCCTCAACAACTTTCTGTGGTAGAGAATTCCACAGGTTCACCACTCTCTGGGTGAAGAAGTTCCTCCGCATCTCGGTCCTAAATGGCTTACCCCTTATCCTTAGACTGTGACCTCTGGTTCTGGACTTCCCCAACATTGGGAACATTCTTCCTGCATCTAACCTGTCTAACCCCGTCAGAATTTTAAATGTTTCTATGAGGTCCCCTCTCATTCTTCTGAACTCCAGTGAATACAAGCCCAGTTGATCCAGTCTTTCTTGATAGGTCAGTCCCGCCATCCCGGGAATCAGTCTGGTGAACCTTCGCTGCACTCCCTCAATAGCAAGAATGTCCTTCCTCAGGTTAGGAGACCAAAACTGTCCACAATACTCCAGGTGTGGCCTCACCAATGCCCTGTACAACTGTAGCAACACCTCCCTGCCCCTGTACTCAAATCCCCTTGCTATGAAGGCCAACATGCCATTTGCTTTCTTAACCGCCTGCTGCACCTGCATGCCAACCTTCAATGACTGATGTACCATGACACCCAGGTCTCTTTGCACCTCCCCTTTTCCTAATCTGTCACCATTCAGATAATAGTCTGTCTCTCTGTTTTTACCACCAAAGTGGATAACCTCACATTTATCCACATTATACTTCATCTGCCATGCATTTGCCCACTCACCTAACCTATCCAAGTCGCTCTGCAGCCTCACAGCATCCTCCTCGCAGCTCACACTGCCACCCAACTTAGTGTCATCCGCAAATTTGGATATACTACATTTAATCCCCTCATCTAAATCATTAATGTACAGTGTAAACAGCTGGGGCCCCAGCACAGAACTGGCTTTTAAACATTTTGTGGTTGATTTCCGACTGCCAGTAAGTTGAACTCGACTCCGAGACACGACAGCTGACAAGGAAAGAAAGGGATAAGTTTTGAAAGATTTCCCCACCACTATTGCAGTTAGATAGAGTGCCATGGGATCATTTACGGCCACCTGAGAGGGCAGACCGGATCTCCGCATAAAGTCTCAGCCGACAGTGCAGCGGCTCCCTCAGTACCGCACTGTACCGCAGCCTCGCTCAGGGCTCGAGTTTCTGATTGTTTCTCGCTTTTAAGATCAGCACAATCCGGGCTCAAGCGGAAGAAGCAGCGCAAAAGAGCAGGGAATTTTAAACATTAGTGAGCCACGCTGGAAACCACTTGCGCTCGAGATTGCTGCGATCTTTTACGCCAATTGAAGATTGGATTTACCCTGCTCGAGCCCTGCCCACAAACTGACCACGCCCCCACCATGTCAGCAGGACAAGATCCTGCCCATTGCACTGGTTTGGAAAGGCTCTTCAAATTGTGCTCATTTTCCTGGTTGCACAGACACTAGTAGTCACGTTTAAAAAGTTTTCAATATCGAAAAATATTTAATATACTAAGGGCTGGATTTTTGGTTCTGGTCACTTCAGGGTGGTATTGCCAGCGGGGCGGGAAAGTTTGCGCCCGGGAACAGTTTGTGCTTCAGTCAGCAAAATTCATCAGCTGGGCCCTGTGTATGAGGCAGAGCACTAAGGGAGGTGGTCCTCTTTTAGGGCACTCGGCCAGTTGAGCAAGTGAAAATCCTGAGTTAAACAGCCAGCATCGGAGCGCTGTAAGAGAGTGAGGGAGTCGGGGGGAACCTGAAACAACCACACCAAAAACATTCCCAATAAATAACACACAATACCACAATATAAATTGCAAAAAAAAAACATTAAAAACAATGACGCTTACCTGAGGTTGACATTACTGACCTCACTGCGGCCGGTACAGCTCAGACCGCCCGCTTTCACAGGCGATTCCAGCAGGGTGCTCTATGGGTCGGGCAGCAGCCAAAAATCGAGCCGGTGTCACAACGAGAGACATTGCACACTGGCTCTCCTCTTCCGGGTGGTAATCTGCCGTGTCCCATTGAAACTTGTACCGAATGTCCCAGTAGGGCGCTGGAAGCTGGCACCTGCCCAGAAGTGCTACCGCCACCATTGCAGCCTCTCCGGGGCGCTAACAGGGGAGGGAAAAGACCAAAAATCCTGCCCTTAGAAACTGACCAGTGTACAGCAATTAAACTATTAAGTAGTTCAGTGGAGGCTCGGAGGGAGGGCTCGCGCGTGAGGTAGGCCCAAACCTATGGTCGTGAGCTGGTCAGAGGCTCACTGAGCACCGTCGTGGATCGAGTGGAGCAGCTGAATCGCCACATCCAGTGGGGAGCGACAGGCTTGGCAGCAGGAAGGTTGCTATGGGAGGTAAGTCCGATGCTCAGTGATGGAGGTGAGCAGGCATGGTTGGGGGATGGGCAGTGGGTTCAGGTAGCTACCCTTGCAGCACGAGGTTTAGGGGTAAGGGATATACTTAGGGGTAGAAAATGCACCCACTATTAGGCTGAAACAGTGGGGAGGGGAGTTCAGTCTATTTTTTTTTTAAGTTATCGTCACTGATTTTAAATTGGGTTTAGTCACAGTGGAGCACTGGACATTCTTATTAAAAATGTTTTTTTTTGGTGATAAACCCATTTTCAGCTGTATTAATGAAACCGCACCAGGTTACTGCTCTTAAATACATCAAGGAATACCTTTTAATGGAAACAAAAAAAAATAAACAATTACATTCCATTATGCTGCCCCATTGAACATTTTACATTTGTCATTATGCAAATTAATTTTAGCCGAAACATGAACTGCAACCTAACCATGCAATTGCTCCCCAAAATGGAAACTCTACCCAATAGAATTCATATCCCTGGAGTGGGACTTGAGCCCACAAACTTCTGACTCAGGAGAGAGTGCTACCCACCAAGCCACGGCCAACTGTGCACAAGCTACATTACAACAGTGACTACATTTCAAAAGTACTTCATTCATTGTAAAGCACTTTGGGACATTCTGAGGTCGTGACAGGCGTTATAGAGAGGCAAGTTCTTCCTTGTAGTGCGGGACCCGATTTCTGGCCATTTACCAGGTTCTTTGTGCATATGTGTGATTCCTGAGATGAAGAGGTGGTCTTATGAAGAAAGGTTAAGCAGGTTGGGCCTGCACTCATTGCAGTTTAGAAGAATGAGAGGTGATCTTATTGAAACATATAGGATTCTGAGGGGGTTTGACCAAAAAGATCAGAGGTTGCTTCCCTCATGGGGGAATCTAGAACTAGGGAGCCTAGTTTCAGAATAAGGGGTCACCCATTTTAGATGGAAATGAGAAGGAATTTCTTCTCTCAGAGGGTTGTGAACCTTTGGAATTCTCTATCTCCGAGAACTGTGGAGGCTGAGTTGTTGAACATATTCAAGGCGAAGGTAGATTTTTGATCTACAGCGGAGTCAAGAGTTCTGGAGAACAGGCAGGAAAGTGGAGTTGTGGCCAAGATCAGATCAGCCATGATCTCATTGAATGGTGGAGCAAGCTCGAGGGGCCAAATGGCCTACTCCTGCTCCTATTTCTTATGTTCTTATGTTTAGTAAGATGTGTCACCATATGAAAGGCACCAACCTCTAGGGATAAAATAGGCATGATGGTAGTTTGGGAGCACATTGTGAAAAACAATTCAACTTTCAGAGAATGAAAGGGGGTTTAATGGTAATAGATCAATGGATGGGAATGGATCTGGAAAAACGTGCAATGAGAGTCAAAGGATAATGGGCCAGAACTTGCTGGAAAAAGAATGGTGTATAAATAAAACACACTGTTTTTTTTTAAAGTTCGTAGCCAATCGTTCCAATTCTTTGTCAAATCACAAACGCCAGAGGTCACCTTGCACACATCAAGGATCACTCTGCGCCAATGCTCTTAGCCAAAAGGCCGGGAGCCACTGCACCATTCCTGGAAGTACTGCAATACCAGGTTCGTGCCATGGAGGTGGATGGGTCAGGCCCCCCACACACCTCCGTGGAGGTGGATGGGTCAAGCCACCCCACCCACCTCCTTTATTAATGTGCTAATCAGCCAGCAAGTTCCTTAATCAGCATCACAACCAAAACCTCTACCCCACATCTCAGCCTAATCGCTAAAGGGTAATATCTGATCACTTATTTCCCAAACCATTTAGCAATGCCATGATACAGCATAAAACAGGGTTTTCTGCTGTTTGATAGCAATGACCCATGTGAAATAAATTTAAAACAGCCAGAAAACATTGCATCAGTGCTCCTCCTCTTTAGAATTATGAGGGATTCGATCGGGTGGACGTGGAGAAAGTGTTCCCATTTGTGGGTAACTCCAGAATCAAGGGCATAACTATCAGATAACCACTAACAGATCAAATAAAGAATTTAGCAGCAGTGTCTTTACACTGACAGTGATGAGATTGTGGAACTCTGCCACATGGAGTGATTGAAGGATATAGCATTGATGCATTTAAAAGGAGGCTTGATGCTTGCACAAACAGCATCGCACCTTTAGCCTCCCCGTTATTTTTAAGAACTTGCTGGATTTGCACATTAAATGCCCATTAAACTCGTCACAGAAAGTTAATTCTCGTGATTAATAGCATAAGTACGCTTTTAGCAATATGATCATTGTTAATGACTGTCAATCAACCTCTCTGGCCCAGAAATTGAACAAGTTAAACTGTGTATGAAGTGAATTGTTGGAGATTTTCAAATTGTCAAATTTTCAATTTTTTCCCCTCACTTTTCCTTTCTGTCTCTTTTTCTCTCTCCTATAATCCAATCTTTCTTTTCCTGGCTTTATTTCTATTTCTGTACCTGATTTGACTCTGAATCACCCTATTTCCTTCTCCATTGTTCCTCTGTTTCTTTCTTAATCCTTAAATCCCATTGCTTCAGGAGACAAACTGTTGGTCCCATCGTTCACCAAGGTCCCAGATGCCCCGTTGCCCTCACCAGTTACAGCACAAAAACTTTTTGAGCTGAAGGGTGTCGGAAAAAGTCTAACTAACAGCGCACGGTGAGAGATGCCCGTTATTTGATATTTAACACTTGCCAGGAAGGAATGAAAGGGGAAATGTTGGTGAATTTAAAAGGAAGATTTATTTTTGTAAGTGACTCAGATAGTGCAGTAAAGGAAAAGGAGGTCATAAGATCAGAAAGGGATTATATTACATTCAATATTTAAATTTTGACACTGACAGAGTGACCGAGTGCAGTGCAAAATGGGTTAATATTTTAGCTAAATCTATTATAGCACAAAGATAATTTAAGCTTAGGTCAATGGTGTAAAATGGGCCATATCAATTTAGCCGCCCATTATACACCCACATAATTTTACATTCTATTAAAGTCAATAGAAGAGAAAATCAGGTGGGTGTACAACAGGTGGTCCACTCAATACTGTCCACCTTATACCAATGGCCAAAGGTAAAGTTACCCCCAAACACCTCTAAAGATTTTCCGAGGCTTTAATTCTGATGAGTTTTTAAAAATTCATTGTTGGGATGTGGGAGTCACTGACAAGGCTGACTATTATTGTTCCAGGTGCGTGGAGAGAGTTGGGAGGTGCGTCGCTGAAGCCTATAAAAAGGCCCAACGCGTCGGAGGAGGCTCGGGAGTTCCAGGTGCGTGGAGAGAGTCGGGAGGTGCGTCGCTGAGGAGTGCTTGTGCAGCTACAGGGAGAAGGCAAAAAAGAAGTAGAAAGAAATAGAAAGGTGACGTCACAGCCAAGGGGGTAAGTGATTGGCTGGTGACTGGTAAGTAGTTTTTCTTTTTTCTCTTCTATATCAGTGAGTAACTTGTAGCACTGTTGTTGCCAATTTAAGTTAATCTAAGGGTTAAGTCATGGGAGGAGAGCACGGACACGTGTTATGCTCCTCCTGTACCATGTGGGAACTCGGGGACACTTCCGGTGTCCCTGATGACTCGTGTGCAGGAAGTGTATCTGCCTCCAGCTCCTGATGGACCGCGTTGCGGAATTGGAGCTGAAGGTGGATTCACTCTGGAGCATCCACGATGCTGAGAATGACGTAAATAGCACGTTTCGTGAATTGGTCTTACCGCAGGTGAAGGGTCCACAGCCAGATAGGGAATGGAAGACCAACAGGAAGAGCAGTGCAAGGAAGGTAGTGCAGGGATCCCCTGTGGTCATCCCCCTGCAAAACAGATACACTGCTTTGAGTACCGTTGAGGGGTGTGTCGAAATCTCGACCTCCGAAAAGAATGACTCCGACACTTACAGCTCCGATGGAAGTTTCCCTTTTAATTTACTTGCTCGCAAGGGGTAGGTTTCACTCAGTCAAGGGCTAAATGAACACCTCCGCAATGGTACAGCTTCACAAGATATTTATACAGTAAAACCCAAGTTCTGGCCTCTCCCTGTGTATTGCTCTGTCTCACAGTCAGTGAATACAGATAAAGAGTTAATTACTATATCCTGGTCCTGACAGGGTGTCGAGATATTTCCTTTTGTCAGGGTTATCAGAAAGCCAAACGGCCATTACTCCATGAGTCATAGGTAATGGGCTATCACCTGTCTTGTATTGTGTCAGGATTATCCAATTTCCTGGTCAGTTTACCTGTTTGCTTCAAATGGATGAGGTCTCGGAAAGAGATAATGGCTAGAAGATAAGGGTGGGGTGACATGGAACTCCTGTAGTGTAGACAATAGGAGAGCACCATGGGGGGGTTACTTGTCTCAACATGACTTGTCTCCTAGCTGTCTGATGGCCATCAGCCATCTAACAGCAGGTTTAGCTGTTCATGCAAGCTGGCTGCTAAAATGCAGAAAGTTCTGGAAGGGCCAGGACTCCATTTTAATAAAAAGGCACACAAATACCGTATGGTATCAGCTTAGATAAAAATACATTTCCACATTCCCCCATTTTGTCCTTCACAAGGACAACTCAATCCATTCTGATCTTGTACAGTCTCTCCATTTCCATTTCTACACAAGAGCCTTCAGCAGTTGTTGCTACCATAACTCTAGCCGTGGTCTCGGTAGGTAACATAGTTTCTCCCACCCTGGCACAGCAACACTTAATGACGACAAATAATAGATACAGGGCGAAGACTATCAGCAGGAATATGATCAAACCCTGTACCACAGATTACCCCAGGGCTCCCAACCATCCTGATGCCCAAACCCACAAGGTGATACCGTCCTGGCCAACTGTCTGTTTATACTCTATTACCTTTTTCCTGATGTTTTCAGCTAGACTGCCGATATCTTCTGATTTATCTGGGATATATGTACAGCATTCTTCACCTATTAATGCGCATGTCCCTCCCTCCTTGGCTAGGAGATAATCTAAGGCCATACGATTTTGGAGAGCCACTGTTCGAATAGCTACCATTTCGTCATTTATCCCTTCAAAGGCTTGGGAAGTTGCGTTGGCTACTGATTCTACTAAGTTAGCCAGTTCCCGTAACTGCCATTCGGTCGATGCTATTCCATAGGGTGGCACCATTACCTTGAATATTCCGTTTAGCCACGTTAAATCCCATTTAAATCTGTGGCTTCCATAGGCCTCCCTTAGAGTCCTTACTGATCTGATAAGGGGTACCACATATCCTAAGTAACAGGACCCTGTCCAGTTGGCTGGTAACCATGGGTAGGCTTTATGGCCACAAATAAAGTAGGTGCAATTATAGGACGTCAGCTCCTGGTCCTTTCGCACTGTCCCTACTCGAGTGGTCTCACCTTCCCACCCTTCACCTGGGGCTTTGTTATGGACCGTTGTCCAGCCAACGGTTGCTATCTTTCTCTCAGTCGGATTAGTTGTGGCTTGCCATTTAATCATTTGGGAACACTTGCTGCGTCCCATTTCTGGTCCTTTTGTCTCATTACTCACTAGGCATATTATACCCTCAGGATTTCTTATTCTGGGAGTAATGCTTAGGAAGGGAGGCTGATGGTTATTATCATAATTGGGCTGGTACCATCCCTGGAAGACTGTAAGTTTATACCCTGCCGACCTCCATTCTGTTTGCTCCTTCGTTTCTGGCCCCTTAGTTAGTTTTGTCCTGTTTTGCACTGTCAACCATTCTACCATTTCTGATTCGTTAAAGGGGACAGATCTCAGGGGAATACCCCCCCTGGAGTGGACAGGTACATGGGAACATATCCAGCAACTCGACAAGTTTCTTTCTTGAGCATACCTATGACTCAGTGCCGTAAATACGTTTACGTGCAATTCCCTTCGGTGGTGGGTCTGTACCCCTGGTGTAATCAATAATGCGAAGTAAAACCCTGTCAAGCCCAGCACCATCAGTCCCCATAGTCCATACAGTTCCTTATTCAGTCTTCCTTTTTCTGTTCCTCTGATTCCTTCGTCCCTTCCTCCTGGTCGGGTGCCCGTTTGCAATGGGATGCGTGGATCCATGTTGGTCTTTCCTTTACCTTGATTGCAGTATTGGTCGCCAGCAGGACCTGGTATGGTCCTTCGAATCTTGGCTGTAGACTGCTTTTCCTTTTAAAAATCTTGATGTAAACGAATTCCCCTGGCTCCAGGTTATGACACTTCCCTTCCGCTGGCTTGACTTGGGCTTCCTTTACCTGTGAATGAAAGCTGGAAATACATTTGGTTAGTGCAATACAATAATTCAACATATTTTCCTCCATTTTGTGGATGTCCATCTGTTTTGCAGTAAATGGTGCTGTAAAAGGTAGTCGTTGGGGACGTCCCATAACTATCTCATGCGGTGACAGGCCTGTTGTTCTGTTGGTTGCAGATCGCATTACCATCAAAGCTAAGGGCAGCAGTTCTGTCCATTTCAGTCCAGTGTCATTGCATAGTTTTGCCAGCTTATTTTTAAGCATTCCATTATATCTTTCAACAAGTCCAGCTGATTGTGGATGATAACTGCAATGAAAACGTTGATTAATCTGTAAAGCTTTACACATTTCTCTTATGACAGTTCCCGTGAAATGTGACCCGTTATCACTGGAAAGCTTAGCAGGGATTCCGAAGCGCGGTACAATTTCTTTTAACAAACATTTAGCAACAGTAGTGGCATCGGCCTTTTTACATGGAAAGGCTTCAATCCATCTAGAGAACACATCTACAATAACTAATACATACTTGAATCCCATACACATAGGTAATTCAATAAAATCCATTTGTAAATGTACAAAAGGCCCGACTGGATTTGGGTGGGAGGCAGACTCTACTTTTTCCGTCTTACCCGGATTCATTGTCTGACAGGTAACACAATTTTCACAGATTTGTTTTGCAATTGCCGAAATACCTGGTGCATACCAAGTTGCCAAAATATAATCTGCCAATCCCCCTTTGCCTGCATGTGTGAATGTATGAACACATCGGGCAATCCATGGAAGTAAGGATCTAGGGGCCACCACGCGGCCGTCATGGTGAAACCATATTCCTTCTGGATTTTTATAACATTGATCCTTCGTCCAGGTCACCACCTCCTCCGTACTGGCCTGTGTCTGAAAGGCCAGCACGTCATTAATAGTGGGTGGCGGGTCTGAGCAATTATTTTTCCTTAGTGGGAACAATGACACCTGCATCCCCCCTTTCGACAGAGCTGCTGACTTAGCTGCATTATCAGCTCTGGCATTCCCAAGTGCCACCTCATTCGACTGGCCTGTATGTGCTTGGCATTTGATAATGGCAAGTTTTAAGGGGCATTGAATGGCTCCCAGGAGATTTTCCACTTGTTCTGCATTTTTGATAGGGGTTCCTGAAGAAGTCAGATACCCGCGAATCTTCCAAATTTGTCCATAGTCATGTGATACCCCAAAAGCATACCTGGAGTCAGTGTAGATATTAACTGTGTGTCCCTCAGCCAGAATACAGGCGCGAGTTAACGCAAACAATTCGGCTTGTTGGGCTGAAAAGGAGTCTGGAAGAGAGGCTGTTTCGACAACATTAAACTGAGTTACAATTGCATAAGCCGCTCTAGGTTGGCCCCTATCATTTCGGAAGGCTGATCCGTCAACATAGTACACTAGCTCAGGGTTACACATTGGTACATCTGTTAGATTGATACGTGGTTTAGTCACTAATTCGGTTACCATTTCACATGAATGGGGTTCGCCGTCGTCTTCCGTGGGGAGTAGAGTGGCTGGATTTAAGGTAGTACATCTTTTGATGACAAGGTTCGGATTTGATAACAGTTCGACCTCGTATTTGGTGGTTTTTGCGGAGGTTAGGTGTTGGGTGGCACATTTAGTAAGTAAAATCTCGACAGAGTGTGGGATATACAAAATGGTCTGATGATTTAGAGTTATTGTCTGAGCCTGTTGCATAGCATAATAAGCTGCTGCCAATGAAGGAAGACATCCTGGTAGTCCGCGTGCCACTGGGTCTAGTTGGGTACTGAAATACGCTACCGGTCGCTGCCTGTCCCCATGTAACTGAGTCAAAACAGATTGTGCAAAACCCGACTTGTGATGCACAAATAAGTTGAATAGCTTAGTGTAATCTGGTAATCCCAAGGCGGGTGCTGAAGTGAGGGACTGTTTAAGGTTCTGAAAAGCATTCCGGGATAC
The DNA here is from genome assembly GCF_044704955.1 of Pristiophorus japonicus. Taxonomy (NCBI): domain Eukaryota; kingdom Metazoa; phylum Chordata; class Chondrichthyes; family Pristiophoridae; genus Pristiophorus; species Pristiophorus japonicus. The sequence continues at coordinate 26,796,673 of NC_091995.1, read as the reverse complement.
CTCATTCCAAATCAACTTCTCTGGTAGTGCAGGCATGGACATGTCTAACAGTGGTCTAACAATCTCGGAATAACTCGTAACCCATTGCCGGCAGTATCCTGTCATGCCGAGGAGGTGTTTCATTTCTCTCTTGGTTACTGGTAGTGGGGCAGAGCAGATTGCTTTTACTCGGTTTTGTGTCAATTGTCTCGTATCTCTGACCAATTCGTGCCCTAGATACCGAACCTTTTCTGAGACAAATTGTAACTTTGCCTTTGACACCTTGTGTCCTTTCGAGGCCAGAGCTTTTAATAACACAAGGGAGTCCGTTTCGCAGGCCAATTTGGAGGGTGAGGCGAGCAATAAGTCGTCAACATACTGCACAAGTGTAGAACCTGCTGGTAAAATTACATCTTCCAGATCCCTCTTTAGGCACTGTGAGAATATGGTAGGGCTCTCGGTAAATCCCTGCGGGAGTCTTGTCCACGTATATTGGCGTCCTTTATACGTGAAGGCAAACAGGAATTGAGACTCTGGGTGAATAGGTATTGAGAAAAATGCTGAACACAGATCAACTACTGTGTAATACGTTGATGATGCCGGAATACTGGCAAGTATAATTGCCGGGTTGGGTACCACTGGATAAGTTGGGAACACCGAATGATTCACGGCCCGTAGGTCTTGGACAAATCTCCATTTGTCACTATTGGGCTTCTGCACCGGAAAGATCGGTGTGTTACATGGACTTCTAGTTGGAACGATTACTCCCTGGGCCAGCAGGGACTTAATGACTGGCTCAATACCTTGTTCTGCGGCTGGGGACAAGGGGTATTGGGGCTTCTTGGGGAGCGGGGCGGTTGAATTGATTGCTACCTTATAGGGTTGTGCGGTGAGCATCCTCCCTACTTCATTAGCGTGTGTAGACCATAGTTGTTCTGGAACTTTAGCAAGAAGCTCTGCTGTGGTTTGTCGTACTGGGAAGCTAGTGGCTGAGAGCATCCTTTCTTCTAAGACAGCATCGAAGTATACTTTCCCATTCAACTTGACAGAATAGCCTCCCCCCTTTTCATGTTGCCCCAAAGTTCCATTACGTGTGTGCCATTCCTCTTGTACTGGGGATCCTTGCATTCTTTTAACCATCTGTCCTAAATCCTGGGGTTTATACGTGCCTGCAACCGCAAGGGTGCAGTGTGGAACGCTCCCTTTAACCCTAAACAAGCTCTGACTGTGGGAGGATAATTCAACCCCTGCCGCTATCCCTTCGGGTCCGATAAAGATTTTTTCGATCATCAATTGATGTTTCTGGTGCAGGAATGGTTGATAAAAGATTTGTGCTGTAGCGTCTGATCCCGTTTTGTCACAATATGCTGTGCAGTGTAATGTTTCGTACCACTTGCCCAAGGTTTGAGATTTGAGGTAGTCTGTGATTAACCTTGTTACACACCAATATGAACCAACCAAATAGGATAGGGTTTTGCTTAGTGTGGGGTCCAAATTTTCCCAGGCATACAATATGGGAGTTGTGGGTTGAAGTAGTGGATATGCGCCACATTTATCTATGGGGACTCGAACCTCCAGACCAGCTGGGGAACAGAGGATCGTGGCATTCATTTTACATAACAGGTCACGTCCACACAGATTCACTGGAACCTCTTTAGACAGTAGGAATGAATGACTATCTTCGTAATCCTCTATTTGTACATTGATAGGGTTGGAGAAAAACATTTGCTGTGCGTGTCCAGATAGTCCAATCACTGAGGTTTGATTAGTGGAAGTGGGAATTCTCCTTGTATCCTCCCTTGAAAGGACCGAATAGGTGGCACCAGTATCCACTAGGAATGGGACATCCTTTCCTTGAATTCGTATTTTTACTTCAGGTTCTCCTATGGCATTTAACGAAACGACAGGAAGCTGTTTGTTCGCAGCACTCGGGTCTGGGATTGGGCGTCATTGATCATTATACGGGCAATTTGGTGGTTGGCCGAATTGCTTTTGATTCTGTGATCCAAATGGATCTTGCACAGAGAAATTAGTCTGAGGTCTAGCATGTACCTGGACTTGGGTCGCATACTGGTTGGGTTCTGAAGGGGGAGGGTGTGCTCTATTACCTGCCTGTTGAGTCCAATCATGATTTGGTTGTTGCTGTTTTGCCCGGCAAGTTCTAGCCCAGTGTCCAATCTGTCCACAATTGTGACAGGTATAATATTGTTCCTGCCCTGCACCTCCTCTCCCTCTTCCCCTGTAATATCCTCCTCTGGCTCGCCCTCTTCCTCTACCCTGGGGGGGGGCGTAGGACGGTGTCACCGGGGTGGGTGTTATTGGAGCTGCTTGTCCTACAAACATGGTGACCTTGCTTTTAGATTCTCTATTTCGCTCTTGTATGTCCTTTAACATAGATACAACCTTGGATAGCGATTCCTGTCGCCATCCGAGACAAACTAGTTTAAAGGGATCTCTGAGTTCGGGCCGTAGCCCGTTTACCATGGCGCTGATCATAGGAGCCTCTACCTCCTCTATTTTCATGCCTGAACATTGGTTCATGATCTCTCGCACTCTTTCTACATAATCCTCAACATCCTCCTCCTTTCTTTGTGTAGTTTCCATAATTTTGGACCAATTCGTTTTCCTCGGGAACACCGAATGTAAGGCTTCCCAACATCTTCCCCAGAACCCCTCTCCTGGCTTCGTGCTGGGATCTGCATCCGGAGCCTCTCGATGGGTTTTAAAATCTTTGAATTTTATCTCAAGTTCGGCAAATTTTGTGTCCTTTAACCATGCTTTCAGTAAGATTTGACCATCTAATATACTGGGTTCGTGGCACAAGATGATTACTTTTAACTGGTCTATGGCCTTTTCAATATTGGTTTTGGGGTCTGCCAATCCTTCCACAATTATTCTTAACTCACTTGGTGACCATGGTCGATAAATAGGGACCGGAGCCCCCCCAGAGAGTGGACTGGGAAAAAGTCTTACTGGGTATGCTGATGATGATGGCTCCAGGGCACCGGGCCCTGGTCCACAGGTATGACTTCGTGTGCCCCCTGCAGGGCCGTCACGGTATTGATTCCCTTGTGACTGACTTATATTTCCTGCAGCCGCACCTGTATTGTTGGGAGCGGGTGTTACCCCGTTTCCCTGTACTCCGGCCCGAGGATCGTCTCCTCCTTGGCCTGGAGCATCCCCCGGGGATGGAACATACGGCGGTGGTCGATGGCTGTAGGGAGTCCAATCCTCATCCCAGTCCTCATCCTCATCCTTATCCCAACCCTCAGGAGCCCTAGGTGAGTGTGCCTTTGTCTCTTTAGCAACCATAACGGATGGGTGTTTGTTATGTCGAGGGCGATTCACCTGCTCTACCCGTTCATCCCCCTGCTTTCTCCCTCTAGTACACTGCTTGCTAACTCTTAGGCTCTTCTCGTGTCGTTCCTCAGCTTCCCTTTTCCAATCTCCAAACGCTGACCAATTCACTTTTTTTTTTCCTCTTCTACCTGGGTCTCTGTCTATAAGGCATTCTTCTAGACAGGTTATTCTCTCTAAATTGAATGAACCATCGGGTGGAAATGGCCTGTTTTCACCCTTAGTCCATTTTACCCATTCTCTTAGGTGGTCAATTGAAGACTGACCACAATTCTGGAGCATAAAATGGGCTGGGGTCCCTTTTGGTGGTGGTTTACTTGCTCCAGCCCCCATTCTGGATGATTTAAGATTTTACCACAGTTTCTGATCTCACAATCCTTTCGGCCAACCGAGTTCTCTACGCCCACTTCTCCTGGCCGTTACGTGGCCTGAAAAGGCTCTTAATTCGGGCTCAGTCTGGGTGCGTGAGATATGTTGGCACGAACCAATCGTAGTTGATCAATCAGTTACTGTTTCTTTTCCCAATCAATCCTTGTGTGTTTTTTTTTTCCGAATCACAACTCTCCCTAGTGACTCTTCCCGTTTCTCTAATGGCAATGACTCACAAAGGTATTGCACACAACAGTAATACAAGGACAACAAACAATATTCCCGTGAGTACACAAATCATAACCTCTAAACAAATTCTCAGTCTGCGTTGTACGCCACTACAGACCGAGTCCTTAACTTATCCTAATAACAGCTGATAAAACTTAAGGTTCCGTACCCAAACTCTTTGATCGATTGCGCTCTTTTTTTTTTAATAGTCTTATCACATAAGAACCCTTTCCGAATTAAAAACAATAAAAATCTTATCACATAAGAACCTGGAACCCTTTTCGATCGACTAGCGCTCCCTTACCTACTGAAACCTTCCCCGGGCTGTCTCGAGATTTTTTCCAGAACCTGTTCTCTTCTGCTGGCGAGCTGAGAAAGAAATGGTTATAAAAAAAATACCTTTAACTTTTAAATGCCGAGTCTTGTAGATGCAGTACCTCAGCTGTGGACAACAGATTACATCTGCGATTCAACAGTGAAGAAATCTCTTGTGAGCAAAGGCTCACCTTGTTTGGCCACCGAAGCCTTTCACTGGAGAGGCACTATGCCTGTATCCGTTTTACTCACAGAACAGAGAGTATGCATCTCGGTGGAACCTCCAATAACTGTCGAAATCTCGACCTCCGAAAAGAATGACTCCGACACTTACAGCTCCGATGGAAGTTTCCCTTTTAATTTACTTGCTCGCAAGGGGTAGGTTTCACTCAGTCAAGGGCTAAATGAACACCTCCGCAATGGTACAGCTTCACAAGATATTTATACAGTAAAACCCAAGTTCTGGCCTCTCCCTGTGTATTGCTCTGTCTCACAGTCAGTGAATACAGATAAAGAGTTAATTACTATATCCTGGTCCTGACAGGGTGTCGAGGTATTTCCTTTTGTCAGGGTTATCAGAAAGCCAAACGGCCATTACTCCATGAGTCATAGGTAATGGGCTATCACCTGTCTTGTATTGTGTCAGGATTATCCAATTTCCTGGTCAGTTTACCTGTTTGCTTCAAATGGATGAGGTCTCGGAAAGAGATAATGGCTAGAAGATAAGGGTGGGGTGACATGGAACTCCTGTAGTGTAGACAATAGGAGAGCACCATGGGGGGGTTACTTGTCTCAGCATGACTTGTCTCCTAGCTGTCTGATGGCCATCAGCCATTTAACAGCAGGTTTAGCTGTTTATGCAAGCTGGCTGCTAAAATGCAGAAAGTTCTGGAAGGGCCAGGACTCCATTTTAATAAAAAGGCACACAAATACCGTATGGTATCAGCTTAGATAAAAATACATTTCCACAGGTGTGGAAGAAAGAATCTATGAATCTATGGCTTATGGTAAAGGGAAGGGTTAAATTCTGTTTTTGCTATATTGGAAGAAATAATAGGACTAGAACAACACCCACACTTTTAAGCCTTGAAACTTAGAAATGTAATTAAATGACTATCTGGTATTAAAAGGGAGTCTCCTGATATTCTGCTTATCAGACTATGAACAGGGAGAAATTATGCAAGGACAAATAGAGTGTGTGCCTCCCGAGACGACCTTTGTACTCACGGAACTAATGAATAAGATTCCTTTCCTATTTCTGTATTCTACTTCTGTATAAAGATAGGGACAATTTGCTTGTAGAGCAGAGTCTTCTGCCTTGGTACGGTCCAAGCAGGCTCTCCGAGATATCTCGCTTTTTAAAAATAAAATTCTCTCGAAGTGCAATTCTGAAAGTCTCCGCCTGAGTTAATTTAAGCTAAATATTTCCTCAACAGATTCTGGCATAGTCAGGCAGGATCTCTAAAAAATCCAAAAGAACTAAATTTAACTTTTAAAGAGAAAAGAGGAATTTTAAGGACCTTCCTAGCTGAAAGGGGGAAGGTGCCTAGGCCGTCCTAGCAAAAGGGGGACGAGCCGCCGAGATCCCCTGGGGGGTGAGGCATAATTTAAGGTAGCTACCGCAAAGAAGCTAAAATAACAAAAAGGCAAAAGGAGACCCCGAGCTGAGCAGAAAGAGAACACTGGTGAGCGCTTTGTAAATTATTGTATATTTTGTAGGATTGTCCTAACTCTCATTTCAGAAAAGCTCGCGAGACGTTGCACCCGGAAGAATGGGAAATGGCTCTAGTCGAGCAGGGCGCTCGCGCCCAGCTCCTAGAAAAGGAAAGAAAGACGACCTCTCAACTGAAAGAATGAAAGTGCATCCTAAGACCGAGAAAAGAATCCATAAGGTAGTAAAGCAACGAGAGAAGGTAGGAGATCCTATTGTGCCGCCCGGCTCGCCGACGGACACTGTAATTAAAGAAACAGGAGACGACAGATACGCGGTAACGTTTAGCAGTGATTTGTACGGCTGGTCTGATGGGGATTGGCCATATGCAGGAAGTTTTAAATTGTCCTTAATTGAGGAATGGAGACAGACCACCAAAGATGGGGCGGGGGACCCCACTTGGGATAAAGACTATATGGAGAATTGTTTTAAAAAATGGACAGAGGTGGCAAAAAGGCATCAGCTCCCGAAAAATAAAAAGAAAGAGGAGGAGGGCAAGGAGAAGCCCCCTCCCTCTTCAAGCCCCCCAAGTGCCCCGGTTATGACCGCTTCCCCTGTCGGCTTATATCCCCGTCTTCCAACCACCAAGCCGGATGATTGGCAGGAAATTATAGAAATAGTGGCCGCCCAGCTAGATCAGGCCTCCAGGCGACGAGCCCACCCACAAGACCCACCAGAAGATGAAAATGGAGAAGGGGGGGGCGGATGGAGGAATCAAAAATAACGACACCCCCCCTAACCCAGGAATGAGTACCAGGACCACTGTGAGGCTGGCTGATTCCACCACTATCCCCCGTTACAGGCCCCCCCATGTAATGATCGGAACAACTGCTGTTCTAAAGCCCTGGACACCGGGGGAGGCTCGGGATATGATATCAGCCGCCCCTAACCCTGTTAAGAAGCCAGTAGCCTTTCACAACTGGCTTGAGCAAACCTGTACCATATATAACCCCCTCCCCGGAGATGTGAAATTATTACTGCAGGCAGCATATGGGTCCTCTTGGCAGGGGGTGAAAGACATGTTCCCTATACCCGCCGACGAAAATGGGGATTGGTGGGAAGACAATGAGGAAGAAGGAAATGAGTCCCGGGAACATTGGTTGCAACACAGGGGCAAGGATGCCATATTAAAGGGAGCTAAAAAGCACGGAGATATAGGGGAAGTCACACGCTGTCTGCAGAAAGCAGAAGAATCAATGATAGATTTTGCAGGTAGATGGAAAAATAGTTGGGACGAACATACAGGAATCCCGATGGAGCAAAATGAACCTTTGGCAGTACAAACCTTGCTAAATTGCATGTTGCCGCAACACGCAAGAACATACAAAATTAAGGTCTTGGACTGGCAAGGAAAAAGTTGGAAAGAAACAATTACAGTCTTGGCCAACATGGATAGGGAGGGACTATTCACCTATAAGGAAAACAAGGCTAAAACAGCAGGTCAGTACTATCAGCAAAAAGGAAGAGGACAAGCGCAGAATAATAGAGGAGGATATGGGGGACGAGGATGAGGAAGAGGGAGAGGACAGTGGCCCCAAAGAGACCGCTCTCAAGATGAGTGTAGAAATTGCGGAAGAAAAGGGCATTGGGCTCGCGATTGGAGGTGCCCCCCGAAACAGGGTGGAGGATTGCAAGGGGGTTTCCCCGAACCTCCACCTCCCTTGGCCCCTCAGTTTTTGTTCTCTAACCCCAACCTGCACCAATCAGCATAGGGATGCCCCGGAGGTTTAGTGGTACAGGCGGCAGCCCTCCGCCTATCAGCGGACATAGAAGAAAACCCTCTGGCAGTAGTAAAAGTAGGAGACACTTATGTGAAGTTCCTGGTGGATACCGGTGCTACTATGTCTTCTGTACCATCCTCTGTGGGATTACCTGTAAGCAACACCACCGTCTTAAGTATGGGTGTGGCCGGTATCCCCATGAAAGAATTTTTATCTGAACCTACCAAATTGATAATTGAAGGACAACCAGTTAATGATGAGACTTTGATAGTCTCTAAAACAACACCTCTCCCTTTATTGGGAAGACAGACTTTGTGCAAACTAGGAGCCACAATTTATTGCACAAAGGAAGGAATGTTCATGGAGCTCCCTCCAAATAAAATTCATCAGTTCTTTAATGGGATTAAAGAAGAGAAAAGGGAAGATAACAAAGAAAAGGCTGCCCTCTATTGTTGGCAATTGAATGGCAATTTCTACTCCTCTTTGATACATGAAGTAATACAAAATTTAAAAGCTAAAATCGATCCCAATACTGAAGAATTGATGTATATAATTTTGACAAGCTTTGAGGCAGTTCAGCTTCATTGTACAGCCTGGTACACTCGACAAAGAGCTGAAACTTACCAGTGTCTGGTACAATCCTTTTTGAACAAAGAAGAAATAGTAGAAGCTACGCCCCGCATTTATTTTGGACCTGAAGGATTGGGGGTAGCCATTGACTTGACACCCTTACAGCAGCAGCGGTATAGAGAAGAGAACTCGACACCCCATCTGACATTGGCTGTAAAACCGCCAGCGAAACCTAAAGATATGGGTCCGATGATTGTAGGAATAGAAAAAGAAAAACAGCAACAAGGCTATCAACCTTGGGCAGTAATAAAACTGCAAAATGTTCAGATAGACTTTATCACCCACAACAGGGGGATTCTCCAGTGGAAAGGTAAAAATCATGCCTCCACTTTTGAAAAACAGCAACCCCCGGAACAACCAAGCCCTAAGCTGCCAATGACATTGAATCAAGTATCTTCTGAACTTTGGGCAAAGCATAAGAATCATGTTGGGCAAGTACATTCTGCAGTACCCCATCGGGTACAATTGATAAAGAACGCCGTGTTACCAAGCATTAGGCAGTACAGACTGCCTCCAGAGGCATAAAATGGGATAGAGCCAGTCATTTCTGCATTGTTGGAACAAGGAGTTCTAGAAAAGACACAGAGCCCGTGTAACACTCCGATACTGCCCATACCAAAGGTTAATAGGCCGAATGAATGGAGATTTGTGCAAGATCTGAGAGCTATTAATAAGATAGTAGTCCCTATCACCCCTGTGGTACCGGACACCAACATTATACCATCTGCTATACCACCAACAGCAACTGTCTTTACTGTGATAGACTTGTGTTCAGCTTTTTTCTCCATCCCATTAAATCAAGAAAGTCAGTATCTGTTTGCTTTCACCCACAAGAAGCAGCAGTACACATGGACCAGGTTGCCCCAAGGATACACCGAAAGCCCCGCAGTATATGCAGCAGCAGTAAAAAGAGACCTCGAAGACTGTTCATTATCAGACCAGTCTGTGTTGTTGCAGTATGCGGATGATTTGCTTGTGGCTTCTAGCCACGGATACAGGTGCATGCAAGATTCCCTGAAACTACTGCAACACCTATGTGAAAGAGGGCACCGAGTGTCGTTACCAAAGTTACAATTTTGTCAGACTCAAGTCCAGTACCTGGGTTTTCACATATCTCTTGGGCAGAGGCAGCTAGGACCAGAAATAATTCAGACAATTCAAAGTGCCACCATACCAAAGACAAAGAAGGATATCTTGTTATTTTTGGGGATGGTTAGGTACTGTAGACAATGGATCTCCGACTATCGAGAATGGGATGCGGTCCTAAGATCAGCTGCCCTGAATGATGCCCCACCCAAGGTGGAGTGGACCCCAGAGAGAGAGGAGGCATTTAAACAGTTAAAGAAAGCCATTACTAATGCTCCGGCGTTGGGACTTCCGAATTATGGAAAACCTTTTCAGATGTATGTGAATGAGAAAGAAGGATTTGCAACCGCAGTACTAACCCAAGAACATGGTGGGGGAAATAGACCAGTTGCTTATTATTCAGTTTTGCTGCCTCCAGTAGTAAGGGGAATGCCAGCATGTCTACGTGCTGTAGCTGCTACCGCGGTCATGGTGGAGAAGTTGGTATCTATTGTTTTGGACTATCCATGTGCTGTCATTACAGCCCATGCTGTGTTATTACTTTTGAATTCAGCCGCCACACAACACTTTACAGCGTCTAGAAGAACAGGTTATGAAGTATTACTGCTGTCACACCCTAACTATACCTTTCGACGCGCACCGGTAGTGAACCCAGCCACCTTCCTCCCTACTAAAGAAGTAGAGGATCCAGACCAGCATGATTGTCTGTTAACGGTGGAAATAGCCACCTTACCAAGACCAGATTTGCTCACAGAGCCCATGGACAATCTGATCTTATTCTCTATACGGATGGATCATCGTACAGGCCGTCGGATGATTTGCTTTTGGCAGGCTATGCTATTGTAAACCCCCACGAAACTGTTGAAGCATTTGCCCTGCCTCCCGGAACCTCGGCTCAGGCTGCTGAATTGTTTGCCCTCACTAGAGCTTGTGCAATAGCTAAAGATCAAACTGTTAATATCTATACTGATTCTAGATATGCATTCGGTGTGGTCCATGATTTTGGACAACTGTGGAAAAACAGAGGCTTTATCACCTCTGGTGGAAAGCATATTAAGCACTCTCAACTGGTGCTAAGTCTATTAGACGCCATTCAGTTGCCAAGTAAGGTAGCCGTTATCAAATGTGCAGCTCACACAACCGGTGAGGATGAAATATCAGTAGGAAATAGGAGGGCTGACGAGGCAGCCAAACAGGCCGCTTCGGCACAGGCAGACTGCCTTCAAGCAGTCTCAGTTTCCCCTCCACAGGTACTTGACATCCAACAACTTAAAACAGCCCAACAACAAGTTACTATACAAGAAAGAAGAACTTGGGAAAACCAGGGTTGTTTTCTCAAAAACGACATCTGGTGTCACCCTGATGGGCGAACTGTTTGCCCTAGATCTCTCTTTTTGCCCCTGTCTCACCTAGCACACGGTCAGGCTCACATGGGCAAAGGAGGGATGATACATGCTATTAGTGCACAGTGGTATGCACCAGGAATAACAGTAGTAATTGAGAAAGTTGCTAGAACATGCCAAATTTGTCAACAAAATAACAGAGGTAAAACACCTGCTGAATATGATCATCTACCCCAGCCAAGTATGCCCTTTGAAAATTTGCAAATTGATTTTGTCCACATGCCTCCAGTATCAGGTCTTAAGTACCTATTAGTCATAGTAGATATGTTCACAAGGTGGGTAGAAGCGTATGCCACTAGGAGAGACGATGCCCGAACAGTAGTAAAAATTCTATTTAAAGAAATAGTACCAAGACATGGGATACCTATGGGAATCAACAGTGACAGGGGAACACACTTCACAGGAAAAATAGTGCAAAATCTTGCAGAAGCATTAGGTTTCCAGTGGAAGTTACATATACCATATCAACCACAGTCCTCGGGAATGGTAGAAAGAGTAAATGGAATAATAAAATCTACCCTCACCAAGGTATGTCAGGAGACTGGACTAAAGTGGCCAGATGCCTTACCATTGGTACTGTATACAACTAGAAATAAAAAAAAACGAAACACTGGTCTGACACCACATGAAGCCTTGTTGGGAAGACCAATGCCTACCGGCATAAAACCACCACTGGTGGCTGAAAAAATAGCATTAATTTGGAATGATGAAAAATCACTAAAGTATGCTCAGGCCATGTGTGAAATAGCGAGGAGTCTGCACGAACAAATAAAGCAGACACAGGTGCCCCCGTCAGAAGGAAATATGCACCCTTTCAAGCCTGGAGATCAAGTGTTAGTAAAAACATTAAATAAAGAATCCTTTTCTCCTAGGTGGAAAGGACCGTATCAGATAATTCTCACAACACGAACTGCTTTGAAGTTGGAAAAACACCCAAACTGGGTGCATGCAACCCGCTGTAAATATTATTTCCCCGACGAATTACAGCCGAAAGAAAAGGCATTGAACCAGGACGTGCTACGGTCGCTCGACTAAGAAAACAGCCAGCTTCTCGCTAAAGAACTGTACCTGCTCTTATTTTGTGTTCACTCATTGTGTATTTTGGACTTTAAAGTCATTTTAGCGACAGGGAACTCCCGGCAGCAGGAAGAAGTCCTAAAAGAAGGAAGAGAATGGAAGGGAAATATGGTATGGGAAAGAAGTAATAGTGCAAGGCAGCAGGCAATTTTATATGCCCAATAGGCCAAAGTTGTAAAGTAGGGAATTTTACGGCACGATGTGAGGCATGTGGAATGAAGGAAGAAAGAGGGGAATTCCAGTTTATATTGGGGAAAGTGTATCAGTTGTTCATAGAATACCAAGCCGATGTGTGGATGAAGTGTACCCGGAGCACAGGGAAAAATAAGAGATGGGGCTACATAAGAGGGCCGGACGAGAGAAAAGACTTCCTCCGTTATTCATTTATAAGTATGGTAGAAGTGCAGCGGATGTTGTGCATGAATAACACCCCGGTGAATGGAGGAGACCCATTTGTGGTAAAATGGTCAGTAAAAGAATCCGGCCACCCAGAAGACCGGGACCCGGGACATCTAAAAAGGATACTGACCACTTGCATCCCAGTGGTAAGATCCCCAGGTGTATTAAATCTAACAATACGAATTAAATATCCCCCAAAGAAAGAAGATGGTTGTCACACAACCAGTGTTAAGGTATCTTTTGAAAAAGAAAGACCCCAAAGAAAGAAACGGGATGTATTAGAGACTGTGTTAGGTGGAGTGGGAGCAGGAATAGGAGCATTGAACTCCATGGATATCGAGACCCTACAAAATAAAACCCAGGCCGTCGGGGGACTGGTAGGGGAAGATATAAAAATCAGAAATGCCTGGGATGAAGGATTACAGCAATTACAAATATCAGGTTACGACATAAACGAAATGACCTGGGAACAGAATGAAAGGATAGAGAAGAAAATAGAGAACCTAATGAAGGAACAACAGGGAGTAAACAAGTACACCCATTGCCTGTTTAAAGAAATGATCAGACAGCTATTACGAGCCGAGTTAGAAAGGAAAATATTATCCTTCCATGCTAACACATGGGAAAGGTTGCTGGAAATTAACAAAAGGGATAAGCTTCTTAATTTAACCATTAACCCTCAAAAAAGATATACCAGTTGTAATTTAAAAGGATGTAACGTTACTGGAGAGATAGTAAGTAAGACACGAAAAGAAATTTGGTGTCAGTTCCAAGTAATGCCCCAGCTGTTTGGACAGAACTTCTGGTACCCAGAATTTAAAGGAGATTGGGTCGATGAGAAGAATATGACACATCACCAGAGGGGATGTGCTAGGTGGCCATTCGGAATGGTATGTCCCTATCAGACCGCCATATATGAACCATGCTCACTGCAGCACTCCATTGGAGTATGTAAATGGGAATTAAAGCCAACAAATGACACTGATATTACGGAAATAGGACAGAATGAGGTCTGTGTGACAGGAAATAAACCTGTCTATCTGGATGGAATTTGTATAAACCCCCCATTAATACATGCGTGAGAAGAATCTACACCCTGTATGACCCTGAAGTAAAAAGAACTTATACCTTTGGGCAATGGCAAAATGTAGAAAAATATCTGTCTATGCACAAGATTGAACCCTTACCCCCCGTAATTAATCTGACCAGACTGCACAATGTGATACGGAATGACAAGAAAATTGAGGAAGCTCTGTCAAAACAAGGCAGAGACATCCACCAATTTAGAGTCGAAATGAGTTACAAGAAGGGGCAACTAGTGAGAATCGCAGACGCAGTCACCTCTTTGACAGTACACCACTGGTGGGATGTGTTTACCGGATGGTCCCCAAAAGCTACAGCAGTACTGAAGCTTGCTATACACCCCATAGTAATCGTAGGTGTGGTTATGCTTGTATTATTAATAATCCTTTGCGGAATGTGGATAAAATAAAAAAATGTAATTCGTCAAGTAATAGGCCTGATCTCCGAAATAGAAAGGAAAAGTGTGTGCATGAAAGGGAGGTTAAGTCGCTTAGAGGAAAAGGTTGATGAAGACGAATATCTCAAAATGTGACCCTATCCTGAAGGGTATGAACCCCCTTTTGCTAGGAGAGAATATAGGAAATTGTGTTGATCTAAAAAAAAAAGATCAACAAGGAGGGAATTGTGGAAGAAAGAATCTATGAATCTATGGCTTATGGTAAAGGGAAGGGTTAAATTCTGTTTTTGCTATATTGGAAGAAATAATAGGACTAGAACAACACCCACACTTTTTAGCCTTGAAACTTAGAAATGTAATTAAATGACTATCCGGTATTAAAAGGGAGTCTCCTGATATTCTGCTTATCAGACTGTGAACAGGGAGAAATTATGCAAGGACAGATAGAGTGTGTGCCTCCCGAGACGACCTTTGTACTCACGGAACTAATGAATAAGATTCCTTTTCTATTTCTGTATTCTACTTCTGTATAAAGATAGGGGCAATTTGCTTGTAGAGCAGAGTCTTCTGCCTTGGTACAGTCCAAGCAGGCTCTCCGAGATATCTCGCTTTTTAAAAATAAAATTCTCTCGAAGTGCAATTCTGAAAGTCTCTGCCTGAGTTAATTTAAGCTAAATATTTCCTCGACAAGGGGGATGACTCATTAGGGGAGGGCAGCAGCAGCCAAATTCATGGCACCGTGGGTGGCTCTGCTGCACAGGAGGGCAGAACAAAGAGTGGGAGAGTGATAGTGATTGGGGATTCAATTGTAAGGGGAATAGATAGGTGTTTCTGCGGCCGCAACCGAGACTCCAGGATGGTATATTGCCTCCCTGGTGCAAGGGTCAAGGATGTCTCGGAGCGGGTGCAGGACATTCTGAAAAGGGAGGGTGGACAGCCAGTTGTCGTGGTGCACATTGGTACCAACGATATGGGTAAAAAACAGGATGAGATCCTACGAGGACAAATTTAAGGAGCGAGGAGCTAAATTAAAAAGTAGGACCTCAAAAGTAGTAATCTCAGGATTGCTACCAGTGCCATGTGCTAGTCAGAGTAGGAATCGCAGGATAGCTCAGATGAATACGTGGCTTGTGCAGTGGTGCAGCAGGGAGGGATTCAAATTCCTGGGGCATTGGAACCGGTTCTGGGGGAGGTGGGACCAATACAAACCGGACGGTCTTCACCTAGGCAGGACCGGAACCAATGTCCTGGGAGGAGTGTTTGCTCGTGCTGTTGGGGAGGAGTTAAACTAATATGGCAGGGGGATGGGAACCAATGCAGGGAGACAGAGGAAACAAAATTGAGACAAAAGCATAAGACAGAAAGGAGATGAGTAAAAGTGCAGGGCAGAGAAACCCAAGGCAAAAAACAAAAAGGGCCACTTTGCAGCAAAATTCTAAAGGGTCTAAGTGCGTTAAAAAGGCAAGCCTGAAGGCTCTGTGCCTCAATGCGAGGAGTATTCGGAATAAGGTAGATGGATTAACTGTGCAGATAGCAGTTAACAGATATGATGTAATTGGCATCACGGAGACATGGCTCCAGGGTGACCAAGGCTGGTAACTCAACATACAAGGGTATTCAACATTTAGGAAGGATAGACAGAAAGGAAAAGGAGGCGGGGTGGCGTTGCTGGTTAAAGAGGGAATTAATGCAATTGTAAGGAAAGACATTAGCTTGGATGATGTGGAATTGGTATGGGTGGAGCTACAGAATACCATGGGGCAGAAAATGCTAGTGGGAGTTGTGTACAGACCTCCAAACAGTAGTAGTGATGTTGGGGAGGGCATCAAACAGGAAATTAGGGGTGCATGCAATAAAGGTGCAGCAGTTATCATGGGTGACTTTAATATGCATATAGATTGGGCTAACCAAACTGGAAACAATACGGTGGAGGAGGATTTCCTGGAGTGCATAAGGGATAGTTTTCTAGACCAATATGTCGAGGAACCAACTAGGGGGGAGGCCATCTTAGACTGGATGTTGTGTAATGAGAGAGGATTAATTAGTAATCTTGTTTGTGAGGCCCCTTGGGGAAGAGTGACCATAATATGGTGGAATTCTACATTAGGATGGAGAATGAAACAGTTAATTCAGAGACCATGGTCCAGAACTTAAAGAAGGGTAACTTTGAAGGTATGAGGCGTGAATTGGCTAGGATAGATTGGCGAATGATACTTAAGGGGTTGACTGTGGATGGGCAATGGCAGACATTTAGAGACTGCATGGATGAACTACAACAATTGTACATCCCTGTCTGGCGTAAAAATAAAAAAGGGAAGGTGGCTCAACCGTGGCTATCAAGGCAAATCAGGGATAGTATTAAAGCCAAGGAAGTGGCATACAAATTGGCCAGAAATAGCAGTGAACCCGGGGACTGGGAGAAATTTAGAACTCAGCAGAGGAGGACAAAGGGTTTGATTAGGGCAGGGAAAATAGAGTACGAGAGGAAGCTTGCAGGGAACATTAAGATGGACTGCAAAAGCTTCTATAGATATGTAAAGAGAAAAAGGTGAGTAAGGACAAACGTAGGTCCCCTGCAGTCAGAATCAGGGGAAGTCATAACGGGGAACAAAGAAATGGCGGACCAATTGAACAAGTACTTTGGTTCGGTATTCACTAAGGAGGACACAAATAACCTTCCGGTTATAAAAGGGGTCAGAGGGTCTCGTAAGAAGGAGGAACTGAGGGAAATCCTTATTAGTCGGGAAATTATGTTGGGGAAATTGATGGGATTGATAAATCCTCAGGGCCTGATGGACTGCATCCCAGAATACTTAAGGAGGTGGCCTTCGAAATAGCGGATGCATTGACAGTCATTTTCCATCATTCCATAGATTCTGGATCAGTTCCTATGGAGCGGAGGGTAGCCAATGTAACCCCACTTTTTAAAAAAGGAGGGAGAGAGAAAACAGAGAATTATAGACCGGTCAGCCTGACCTCAGTAGTGGGTAAAATGATAGAATCAATTATTAAGGATGCCATAGCAGCGCATTTGGAAAGAGGTGACATGATAGGTCCAAGTCAGCATGGATTTGTGAAAGGGAAATCATGCTTGACAAATCTTTTGGAATCTATTGAGGATGTTTCCAGTAGAGTGGACAAGGGGGAACCAGTTGATGTGGTGTATTTGGACTTTCAGAAAGCTTTCGACAAGGTCCCACACAAGAGATTAATGTGCAAAGTTAAAGCACATGGGATTGGGGGTAGTGTGCTGACGTGGATTGAGAACTGGTTGGCAGACAGGAAGCAAAGAGTAGGAGTAAATGGGTTCTTTTCAGAATGGCAGGCAGTGACTAGTGGGGTACTGCAAGGTTCTATGCTGGGGCCCCAGCTGTTTACATTGTACATTTATGATTTGGACGAGGGGATTAAATGTAGTATCTCCAAATTTGCGGATGACACTAAGTTTGGAGGCAGTGTGAGCTGCGAGGAGGATGCTATGAGGCTGCAGAGTGACTTAGATAGGTTAGGTGAGTGGGCAAATGCATGGCAGGTGAAGTATAATGTGGATAAATGTGAGGTTATCCACTTTGGTGGTAAAAACAGAGAGACAGACTATTATCTGAATGGTGACAGATTAGGAAAAGGGGAGGTGCAACGAGACCTGGGTGTCATGGTATATCAGTCATTGAAGGTTGGCATGCAGGTACAGCAGGCGATTTAGAAAGCAAATGGCATGTTGGCCTTCATAGCGAGGGGATTTGATTACAGGGGCAGGGAGGTGTTGCTACAGTTGTACAGGGCCTTGGTGAGGCCACACCTGGAGTGTTGTGTACAGTTTTGGTCTCCTAACTTGAGGAAGGACATTCTTGCTATTGAGGGAGTGCAGCGAAGGTTCACCAGACTGATTCCCGGGATGGCGGGACTGACATATCAAGAAAGATTGGATCAACTGGGCTTGTATTCACTGGAGTTCAGAAGAATGAGAGGGGATCTCATGGAAACTTTTTAAATTCTGACGGGTTTAGACAGGTTGGATGCAGAAAGAATGTTCCCAATGTTGGGGACCTCCAGAATCAGGGGTCACAGTCTAAGGATTAGGGGTAAGCCATTTAGAACCGAGATGAGGAGAAACTTCTTCACCCAGAGAGTGGTGAACCTGTGGAATTCTCTACCACAGAAATTTGTTGAGGCCAATTCACTAAATATATTCAAAAGGGAGTTAGATGAAGTCCTTACTACTCGAGGATCAAGGGGTATGGCGAGAAAGCAGGAAGGGGGTACTGAAGTTGCATGTTCAGCCATGAACTCATTGAATGGCGGTGCAGGCTCGAAAGGCTGAATGGCCTACTCCTGCACCTATTTTCTATGTTTCTATTTTTCTATATTTCTCTAGGCCATGTAAGAGTGCATTTAAGAGTTAACCACATTGGGACTAGATTCATCTACAGGACAGACCATGTAGTGATGGCAGGTTTCCTTCCCTGAAGGATATTAGTGAACCATTTGCATTCCCCACTTTATGGGTGATTATATGTTGTGGTTGTTGAGCGCTATCTCCGCCTTCCCTTATTTTGTTCCTTTATTAAATGCTGTGCTCTCTCTCAATTCTGAGGGAGGGTCCTTTTTATTCATTTTTGGGATTCTAGTAAGAACATAAGAAATAGGAGGAGGAGTGGGCCATATGGCCCCTCGACCCTGCTCCGCCATTCAATACGATCATGGCTGATCTGATCTTGGGCTCAGCTTCACTTCCCTGCCCGCTCCCCATAACCCTTCATTCCCTTATCATTCAAAAATTGGTCTATCTCCACCTTAAATATATTCAATGACCCAGCCTCCACAGCTCTCTGGGGCAGAAAATTCCATAGATTCACAACCCTCTGAGAGAAGAAATTCCTCCTCATCTGAGCCCTTATTCTGAAATTATGTCCTCTGGTTCTAGATTCCCCCATGAGTGGAAACATTCTCTCTGCATCTACCTTGTCAAGCCCCCTCAGTATCTTATATGTTTCAATATGATCCCCTCTCATCTTCTGAACTCCAATGAGTAAAAGCCCAACTTGCTCAAGCTTTCATCATAAGTCAACCCCTTCATCTCAGGAATCTACCTAGCGAACCCTCTTTGAACTGCCTCCAATGCATGCGTATCCAAGGAGACCAAAACTGTCCGCAGTACTCTAGATGGGGCCCTACCAATTCCCTGTACCATTGTAGCAGGACTTCTCTACTTTTATACTCTACCCCCTTGCAATAAAGGTCAACATTCCATTTACCTTCCTGATCACTTGCTGTACCTGCATACTAACTTTTTATGTTTCATGCACAAGTGCCGCCAGGTCCCTCCGTACCGCAGCATTTTGTAATCTCTCTCCATTTAAATAATGCTAATAGTAGTCCGAAATGGTGGTGTTTTTATAGTTTAATACAACTGAGCCAACCTATGTTGGTATGGGACTGGAGTCGCATACAGGCCCGGCCGGGTAAAGGGAATTAGTGAACCAGTTGGGTTTTTCTGAAAGTCCAGCTGTTTTAATGCACTATCACTTCGATCAACTTTTGATTTGAAGCATTCCAAGTTTAATTCAAATTCTCAATCTGCAAAAGTGGGATTTGAACTCCTCTTCACTGAATTAAAGAAAGAAAGATTTGTATTTATACAGGACTTTACACGATATCAGGATGTGCCAAAGTGCTTTACAACTAATGAAGTACTTTTAAAGCTGTGGTAATGTAGGAAACTCGGCAGCCAATTTACATATAGCAAGTTGCCACAAACATCAACGTGATAATGACCTGATAATCTGTTTTAGTGATATTGGTTGCGGGATTAATATTTGCCCCAGGCCACCGGGGAGAACTGCCAAGCTCTTTTTTGAAATAGTGCCTTGATTTAACATTTCATCTGAAAGACGACAGCTCTGCACTGGGAGTGTTAGCCCAGAAATTAGCTCAAGTCATTGGAATGGGGCTTTGAACCCACAACCACCTCACTCAGAAACGAAAGTGCTTCCCACTGAGCCAAGGCTGACACCTCCTACAATTTCAGCAACAGAATCGCTGCACTACCGTACACAGTTAGTTATTTAACACCATTCGCTAAAGGGGTTTAACAGCATGGTGCTGGCTTGCAGCGTCTGAATGCTGCAGCCTTCACTCGGAGCAATTCCATTTGCTGCACTGATAACCACAGTAAAGCCTCAAGCTGTTTCCTGAGCATATCCACGTCATGCAGCACGCCCTTTAAGTGTGAAAACCCCAATCACCTCACTGCTCCTGTACCTCCATGCAGATCCTCTCTCAAACCCTCAGCAAGGGTACTGTGTTTCTTAGGCAGTCCCTCGTATCGAGGATGACTTGCTTCCACGCCAAGAAGAGATGAGTTCACAGTTTCAATGAAGGACCTGATATTCCATGTCCCGAACTACATGTTGAAGGGTGGAAGATGCCTGTGCGTGGAATTTTTTTAACGTGTGGTGGCCGTTGCACACCAACCAACGCACGGGTTTGATAGAGCTAGGTCTTGGTCCAGTGGCAAGGATTAACCAGGATGACTGGAGACCTGCTCTGCTGCACGGACCTAGTGCGCACACATATTGCAGTTTGGGCTGGCCCGTGCTGCCCCTGGGCCCTTGCGTCTTCTTGGCCCTGAACTCCCGCCTCTCCTGGGCCCCGATCATGTCACTCCATGATCACTCGCCGCTCCTGCGCCCCGATCTCGCTGCTCCTGCTGTACCTGTCCACGCTCCAATCATTGACCTGAATTATGGTGGTTAGACAGGCTAACTGAGTGGGCAAACATTTGGCAGATGGAGTATAATGTGGGAAAGTGTGAGGTTATCCACTCTGGCAGGAAAAATAAAAAAGCAAATTATTATTTAAATGGAGAGAGATTACAAAATGCTGCAGTACAGAGGGACCTGGGGGTCCTTGTGCATGAAACACAAAAAGTTAGTATGCAGGTACAGCAAGTAATCAGGAAGGCAAATGAAATGTTGCCCTTTATTGCAAGGGGGATAGAGTATAAAAGCAGAGCAGTCCTGCTACACCTGTACAGGGTATTGGTGAGACCACACCTGGAGTACAGCATACAGTTTTGGTCTCCTTATTTAAGGATGGATATACTTGCATTGCAGGCAGTTCAGAGGAGGTTCACCAGGTTGATTCCTGAGATGAAGGCCAGTGTATCACCATAGCCGTCTTTTGAACCCCATCTGCCCTCTCAGGTGGATGTAAAAGATCCCGTGGCAATACATGGAATAAAAGAACTGGGAAGTTCTCCTCAGCCACCATTTATCCCTCAACCAATGTCTCCAAAAGCAGTTTAATTAGTCATTTACCTCATCTCTATTTGTGGAACCTTGCTGTGCAGTAAATTGGCATCCTACATTACAATAGTGACTAAACTTCAAAAGTAGTTCACTGGCTGTAAAGTGCTTTGGGACATCCTGAGATCATGAAAGGGGTATATCTTTATTTTCTGAGTTCAATCAAACCCTATCTCAAGTATTGGAATACTTATTTTAATGACTGGATGAATATTACATTTATTGAGGGGATTTACAATATCTTAATCTTATACATTCTGAAAAAGAATCTTGAAATATTAGTTGGTAAAATTTCAAGCAAATATTGCAGCTGACACCTCCAAATAGTGCTCAGTCAAAGGCACCAACTGGCAAATATGATATTTTCCAACCAGAATCTGAGGCTGAAACACAGGAAATCGAGAAATGTGTCAGTTAGACCTTATATCCTAAGATCAACCTTTAACCAGTATCCCAGCCAGAGACTTAATTAGTATCCCAGCTAGAACCTTATCCAGAATCCCAGCTAGAAAATTATCCAGTATCCCAGCCAGAACCTTAGCAAGTAACCCAATCAGAACCTTAACCATTATCCCAGCCAGAACCTTAACCAGTATCCCCGCTAGAAACTTAACCAGTATCTTGACGGCGACCTTAACCAGTACCCCAGCCAGAAACTTAACCAGTATCCTGACGGGGATGTTAACCAGTATCCTTGCCAGAACCTTAACTGGAATCCCAGCCATAACCATATCCAGTATCCCAGCCAGAACCTTAACTGGCATCTCAGCCATAAGCAGACAGGCAAAGTGAGCGGGCAAAAATTTGGCAGATGGAGTATAATGTTAGAAAGTGTGAGGTTATGCACTTTGGCAGAAAAAAATCAAAGAGCAAGTTATTATTTAAATGGAGAAAGATTGCAAAGTGCTGCAGTGCAGCGGGACCTGGGGGTTTTTGTGCATGAAACACAAAAGGTTAGTATGCAGGTACAGCAAGTGATCAGGAAGGCCAATGGAATCTTGGCCTTTATTGCAAAGGGGATGGAGTATAAAGGCAGTGAAGTCTTGCTACAGTTGTACAGGGTATTGGTGAGGCCACACCTGGACTACTGAGTGCAGTTTTGGTTTCCATATTTACGAAAGGAGATACTTGCTTTGGAGACAATTCAGAGAAGGTTCACCAGGGTGATTCCAGGGAAGTTGACTTATGAGGAAAGGTTGAGTAGGTTGGGCCTCTACTCATTGGAATTCAGAAGAATGAGAGGTCATCTTATTGAAACGTATAAGATTATGAGGGGGCTTGATAAGCTGGATGCAAAGTGTATGTTTCTGCTGATAGGGGAGACTAGAACTAGAGGGCATAATCTTAGAATAAGGGGCCGCCCATTTAAAACTGTGATGAGGAGAAATTTCTTCTCTCAGAGGTTGGTAGATCTGTGGAATTCGCTGCCTCAGAGAGCTGTGGAAGCTGGGACATTGAATAAATTTAAGACAGAAATAGGCAATTTCTTAAACGATAAGGGACTAAGGGGTTATGGAGAGCGGACAGGAAGTGGACCTGAGTCCATGATCGGATCAGCCATGATCGTATTAAATGGCGGAACCTGCTCAAGGAGCTGTATGGCCTTCTCCTGCTCCTATTTCTTATGTTCTTATGTTCTTAACCAGTAACCCAACCAGAACCTTAACCATTATCCCAGCCAGAACCTTAACCAGTATCCCAGCTAGACCCTTAACCAGTATACCAGCCAGAACCATAACCAAAATACCAGCCAGAACCATAGCCAGTATCAAGATCAGAACCTTAACCAGTATCCCAGCCAGAACTGTAACCAGTAGCCCAACCGGAACCATAACCGGAATCCCAACCAGAAGCAGAACCGAATCCAATATCCCAACCAGTATCTTTACCCGTATCTCGATCAGTATCTTAACCAGTATCCCAGCCACAAGCGTATCCGGAATTTAGCTAGAACCTTAACCAGTATCCCAGATACAACCTTATATGGACAAAAAGAGCTGTGTGGTTCTGCTCCGCCACCATTTTTCCCTCAACCAATGTCTCCAAAAGCAGTTTAATTCATCATTTATCTCATTTCTATTTGTGGAATCTTGCTGTGCAGTAAATTGGCCTCCTACATTATAACAGTGACGACATTTCAAAAGTATTTCACTGGCTGTAAAGTGCTTTGGGACATCCTGCGCTATATCTTTCTTTTCTGAGTTCAATCAAACCCTATCTCAAGTATTGAAATACTTATTTTAATGACTGGATGAATATTACATTTATTGAGGGAATCTACAATATCTTAATCTTACACATTCTGAAAACAAATCTTGAAATAGTAGTTAGTAAAATTTCCAGCAAATATTGCAGCTGGCACCTCATATTGCTCAATCATAAGCTCAAGCTGGCAAATCTGATATTTTCTAACCTGAATCTGTGGCTGAAACACAAAATAATCTAAACAATGTGTCAGTTAGACCTTCATCTCACATCCCAGCCACAACCTTAACCAATATCCAAGACAGGACCTTTACCAGAATCCCAGTCAGAACCTGAACCAGTATTCCAGGAATAACCTTAACCGGAATCCAAGCCATGACATTAACCAGTACCTTAACCAGTATCCTAACCAGTACCTTAACCAGTATCCCAACCAATACCTTAACCAGTATCCGGACCAGAACATTGACCAATATCCCAGCCAGAATCTTAACCAGTATGCCAGCCAGAACCGTCATCCCATATCCCAGGATAAATGTTTAAAATGTAATATTGAATCACTTATTTTCAGATCCATTTATCAATGTCATGGTACTGTATAACACAAGGGCTTCTTCTCTGTTGTGTTATTGCAATGATCGTGTCAATGGACTTTAAAACTGCCAGAAAAGGTTGCATCAGCAGTCGTGTTTGAAATGGTGAAGGGCTTCAATGGGGTGGAAACGATTGAGTCCAGAACGAGGGGAATAAATATAAGATAGCCACTAATGGATCAAATAAAGAACTTAGGAGGAATATCTTTATGTAGAGCGTGATGAGATTGTGGAACCTGCTGTCACGTAGAGTGGTTGAAGTAGATTGCATTGATGCATTTAAGGGGAGGCTTGATACTGGAGTGTGGGAGAAGGGAATAGAGTGGTATGGAGGACAGGGTGGGAAGAGGTAACTAGAGCGGGAGGAGGCTCGTGTGGAACATAAACACCGGCATCGACCAATTGGGTCGAATGGCCTGTTTCTGTGCTGTAGATTCTATGTAGTAAATCCTGGAAATGTGGTCAAACTACTTTTGTACATGTATCCATTTTCCAATTGAGAAAAAAGCAAAGCGAATCTGAGAGCCAAACACTTTTTGAAAATGGTTAGTTTAAAGAGTGTCAGAGAAAGATGAGGTAATTTTCCATTGTGGGAAATTAAAATGATGAGGAAGAAGTCGCTCAGCCCTGAGCTGCTGTTCATTCTGGGAGCGAGCTTTTGTTTCGAGTATCGGTTCAATCTGAATCTTGCTGCAATTGTCACATTACTGTTTCGGTGTCTGTGTGAAAAGATTACATTGGAACATAGACCCCCTCCCACACCACCAACTCCAAGGCCTATAGAAGGTTAGCTACATTATACTTATGAGGGCTTGAATAAACATTTCCGTACATGTTAGACAACACGCAATGTTTTTAATACATGAATTGTAGTTTATTCTTCATTTTTGATTTGAAATATCAGAGATTGCATCTGTCTTCTAGAACAAGTCTGAAATTAGTTTTAATGCGTCCATATCTATAAATCCAACTTTAAAATAACAACTTGCCTTTATACAGAGCCTTTAACAATATAAAACATTCACAAGGGCGTTATCAGACAAAATTTGACATCTAGCCGCAGAAGGAGATATTCGCACAGGTGACAAAGAGGAAGGTTTTAAGGAGCATCTTAAAGGAGGAGAGAGAGATAGAGAGACGGAGAGGTTTAGGGAGTGAATTCCAGAGCTTAGTGTCTAGGCATCTGAAGACACGGCTTCCAATCGTTTAGCGATTAAAATCGGGGATGCTCAATCGGCCAGAATTGGAGTAGTTCAGATATCTCGGAGAGTTGTAGGGCTGGAGGAGATTAACGAGATAGGGAGGGGTGAGGCCATGGAGGGATTTGTAAACAAGGATGAGAATTGAAAAATCGAGTCGTTGCTTAACCGAGAGCCAATGTAGGTCAGCGAGCACAGGGGTGATGGGTGAACGTGACTTGGTGCAAGTTAGGACAGCCAAGCTTTGGATGACCTCAAGTTTATGGAACATATACCATGGGAGGCTGGCCAGGAGTGCGTTGGAGTAGTCAAGTCTAGAGGTAACAAAGGCATGGATGAGGGGTCAGCATGAGCTGAGGCAGGGGGGAGTCAGGCAATATTATGGAGGTGGAAATAGACGTTCTTAGTGATGGTTCGGATATGTGGACGGAAGCTCATCTCGGGCTTAAATATGATACCAACAGTCTGCTTCAGCCTCAGACAGTTGCCAGGGAGAGGGATGGAGTCCGTGGCTAGGGAATGAAGTTTGTGGTGAGGACCGAAGACAATGGCTTCGGTCTTTCCAATATTTAGTTGAAGGCATGGACGCCAATTGTGGAGTGATTAAAAATGAGAAATAGTCATTTCAGGGAACTGGGTCGTGCAAATGCATTGCTCTTTTTATATATCTTGCAGTTTCCTGTTCTCTAGATTAACATCCCTGGTCTTTGCACTAGAGGTTAAGTGGACAGGAAGCTACATAAGAACAGAATAGGCTTTAATGTAGGCAAGCCTTGACTGAGGCGGATTCAGCAAGCAATGTTGGGGAAGTCCAGAACCAGGGGTCACAGTCTAAGGATAAGGGGTAAGCCATTTAGGACCGAGATGCGGAGGAACTTCTTCACCCAGAGAGTGGTGAACCTGTGGAATTCTCTACCACAGAAAGTTGTTGAGGCCAATTCACTAAATATATTCAAAAAGGAGTTAGATGAGGTCCTTACTGCTAGGGGGATCAAGGGGTATGGCGAGAAAGCAGGAATGGGGTACTGAAGTTGAATGTTCAGCCATGAACTCATTGAATGGCGGTGCAGGCTAGAAGGGCCGAATGGCCTACTCCTGCACCTATTTTCTATGTTTCTATGTTTCTATGTTTCTATGCTGCACAATATCGCAAGACGTTTGTTTGAAACGTAAGTCGCTAAGATTCAGATAGTTAAAGGTTTTTAATGGAGAGAAGGGCATTCAATTTTAAGATATCTTCAGGGAAATGTCAAAAAAATAAGGGTAAAGAAATCTAGAACCAGTTCAGAAGTGAGCCTGCCTCGGAAACCATTTTCATTTTGAAAAGTGTAACAAAAGCACTGTGGGTCCGAAATAGCTCCCCTCCATAAGCTCCATTACCACTGGTAAGAGGCGGGAATGGAGCGGAGAGTCCTTACCGACCGCAGGCAGATAGATGGGCCAACCTGTCTGAAATTGCCCCGGGGCCGGGAGCGGTGGGAACGGGTTTCCGTTCTGTCCATGTTCCCGCTGCATCGTGCACGCGTCGACCCGTTACTGACCGGCCGCGACCCCCTTTCCGACCCCCTGCGTGGAATTGCCTCATGGGAATGGAGCCGCTGCCGGTTGGTGCCATTGACAGCTTTCGACAGCTGTCTGTGGCTGGGCTGCGCGTTCGCCCTTAAAGGGGACGTCGCGCTGCCTGCGACACCATCTTATTTTTTATTGTCAGCCGATTGCCAGGTCGGGCCGTCAATTATGCCCACGGGTTTGGCAGCACCGCCAACAGAACAGCCCCGCACTCCTCTTGGTGGCCCAGTGTTTGCCACTAATGTGGCTGCAGAGTTTGCAGTGGCCCTCCCCCTTAAGCAGAAGGGCAGGGACGTTGTGATGCCGTCAGCGCGGCACTGATGACTTGGAGTGACGGCCGTTCCGATCCGCCCCCTCACCCAACACCAACACCAACACCGCTCCAACCGGAAACAAGAAACAAAGTGCTGAAAATCGCCGGATTGTCCGCCCCATGCATTGGGCTGGACCAAATGCTTAAAAATCAGCAGGTGCGCCCCGTTTCAGGCGGAGGGCAATTTCAGCCCCTGTAAGTAACAAGAATAGCTAAACTATATCCAACGCTCTCATAGGGGCAATTTTAACCGAAATGGCTGGGTGGGAATACCACGGGGTCGGGTGGAACACCAGTTTTACACCCCGCCCAATATTCCTCTCCATCATCCTTCATTGTCGCTGGGTCAAACACCTGAATCCCTCCCCCCCGCCCCAGCTCCCTAACAACACAATGGGAGGACCTTCACCTCACGGGCTGCAGCGGTTCAGGGAGGCGGCTCACCACCAGCTTCTCAAGGGCAATTAGGGATGGGCCTTGCCAGCGACGCATACATCCTGAAAATTAATTTAACAAAGAAGAAAATGCAATGTGCGCATGCTGTAAGGTTATTTTACTTTTTGGAGGTTGCAGTGGGTTCGCTATACTTCCTGTGTGACTATACAGGAAGTTAATTGAATGTTTCTATCAATGGCCTGATTCAAATCTCCCTTAGCCTTTTGGCCACTCTGCAGCACAGTGTGAGTGTAACTCGCTAAACTTATTCCACCATGTTGTCAAGGGTCCCAACTCTTCTAATTAATTGCATACAATATATATAGAATTACATAGAATATACAGCCCCAAAACAGGCCATTTGGCTCAACTAGTCTGTGCTGGGTGTTTATACTCCACTCAAATCTCCCATTCCATCTGCTTCACCTCAGCCTTTCAGCAGTTCTTTCTATTCCCTTTTCTCTCATGACCTTGTCTAGTTTCCTTTTGAAAGCATCTAAGCTATTTGCCTCAACTACCTCTTTTGATAGCGAGTTCCACATTCTAACCACTCTCTGAGAAAATATATTTCTCCTTATTTCCCTATTAGTAACTATCTTGCATTTATGGCCCGTGGTTTTGGATTCTCCCACAAGCGGAAACTTTCTCCACTGCGTCTATCTCCTTTTTATAGTAGGAGGACCAGAATTGTGCACAGTACTCTGTGTGAGGCCTGACCAGGGTTCTATACAGGTTTAACATAACATCACTACTTTTGGATTCTATACCTCTAGAAATAAATCCAGGTGCTTTGTTAGCATTTCTAATTGCTTTGCTGACCGGTGATTCGGCTTTTAATGATTTGTTCACCTGTATAGCTAGATCCCTTTGCTCTTCCACTCCATTCAGTTCCTTATTTTCTGAGGTGCGGCTGATGTGTCTATTTTTCCTACCAAAGTGCATCAGCTCACATTATATCTATGTTAAAATTCATTTGCCACTTAATTTCCCAGTCTGCAAATTTTCTAACGTCTTCTTGTATTATGTTGCACTCTCCCTCAGGGTTAGCTATAACCCCCCCCCAGTTTGGTATAATCTGTAAATTTTGATATTGAGTTACTTATTCTTAAACCCAACTTATGAATGTAGATTTTGAATAACAGTGGCCCCAGCACTGATCCTTGTGCAACACCACTTGCTCCCTTCTTGCAATCTGAATAACTATCCTTTACGCCAAAGCTTTCTATTTTTTCACTAATTTGCTATCCATTCAGCTATCTGTCCCCTGACTCCAGTAGCCCTAACCTTTATCACATGCCTACCGTGTGGTACCTTATCAAAGGCCTTTCAAGTATATGATATCTCGGGGCCGAAATTCAGCATCCCGATAAGGCGTATTACCGACGGAAAACGGAGGCCATGCGGCAGTGCCGATGTTTTTGTGGAATGGCTGCCGCTCGTGAAATTCTCCTCGGTGGTTTTTACTGGCTGGCCCACTTTCGCCCTGCTGCTGCCGAACTGTGTAATCGTAGCATGCACCGCCAGTCTCCTGCCCCAAAGCAAAATTTACCTTGAAAAATCTTGCGGCCGCCGCTCGGTACCCCCCGACAGTTTTTCTGTCGGCGCACGGTGTTTGCCGTGTGTGTAAAATGGCGATGCAGCCACCATTAAAGTGGAGGGTGCACTGCCGGACCACCACCTAATTTTTTATTGTCGGCCGACTGCCAGGTCGGCACAACAATTATGCCCCCGGTTTGGCCGAGCCGTCAACAGACAGCCTGGCACCCTCTGTTGGGTATCAGGCCAAAACCCTCCCTCGTGGCCCAGTGAACCGAACTAAAAGAGCTCGCTGCGGCTCTCCCCTTGAAGTGAAGGGGAGAGACGTGGTGACGCATGTTTCCTCATGTCGCCTCTTATGTGTCCTCCGGTTACCAACCCTTCTGCCACTGGAAACAGTCTCTCCTCATTTACCCCATGAAAACCATTCATGATTTTGAACACCTCTGTCAAATCTCCTTGTAATCTCTCTGCTCTAAACAGATCAACCCCGGCTTCTCCATATAACTGAAGTCACTAATCCCCGGTTAGATCAGCATGACTTAGCCTTTCGCAACACATGCTGACTATTTTTTATTCTCGTTGCTGTCTTTAGATGCTCTTCCACCACTTCATTTAGTATAGACTCCAGTATCTTTCCTATCACTGACATTAAGCTGACTGTTCTGTAGTTTCCAGGTTTTGTTCTAGTTCCCTTTTTGTATATAGGAACACCCACCCGTCCCTCCAACCACCGTCTGTCCCACCTGTGACAGAGACTGTAGGTCCCGCATTGGATGCATCAGTCACCTGAAAATTCATTTTAGTGCGGAAGCAAGTCATCCTCGACTCCAAGGACCTGCCTAAGAGTAGGAAAAACATTAGCTGTCCATTGGTCCTCTGGAACTCTCCCTTTTTCTATGTAACTGTTGTATATATAAACCAGTGCCTCTGCTATATCCGGCCTAGTATCCTTGATCAACCCTGGGTGCATACCATCCGGACCTGGGATTTTATCCTCTCTTAGCTTTGCTAGTTGGTCAATAATTTTCTCCCTTTCTATCCCAATTGTATCAATGGGGCTAAAATTCCGGCCTCACCGGGTCTGTACGGAATACATACGGACCTGTCGAGGCCCCGCAAAAGACGGATTTCGTCGCGCAATGTGCATGCATTGAATACCGCCTTTTCCGATCTGTCAAGTTTTGGCTTGACAGATTGAACATATCCCTGCAGTCAGGACATTCACGTGAACGAGATTGCGCTATTTGCCCAACTCTTGTCTGGCGAATGTCCTGAAAACTCTTGTGCCTGGTAAATACAGGCGCATAGCCTACCAGCCTAAGAGTTTTAAAACACAGAAAAATAAAAATTAAACACACATTTTTATGTTAAAAACCCTGCCCACTAAGGTAAGTTTATTTTAAACCCTATTAAAACACTTTATTAAGAAAAATCGAAGAGTGTGAAAATATGAAAACAGCAAAGTGCCAGACTGTTAATCAGCCTGTGGATCCTTCCACTACTTTACACTGTGCTCCAAGGGATTAGTGTGAAAATATGAAAACCGTGATATCTGTGCTGCTATGTCATTCGCCAGAATGCTTTTACTGGTTCCCTCATGAACACAGCGTTTTGGTGCACAGAACTTAAAGGTGTTTCTGCTTCCTCACTAACTGCACATACAAAACTCACCAGTCCATGCGGTTATTAATGGAGTCTGTTGCCGCTCTCGTCTTACGACCTCTGCCCTTAGTTCAGCTAAGTCTTGCTGAGCTGCTCCAGCTATTTGCATCTGACACATACGTTGGTGTCAATGTGAACATCTCACATTTCAACACTGCAAACTTCCCTTGTTATATAGCGTGTTATAAATGTTAATGTTGTCTCTTTAAGATGAAGCACCTTATTAATTCCTCCTTTTAAAACTGCATGTTCTGTACCCAAAAATACTTGAAGAAAAGATGAGAGTTAATCACAAAAGTTAATTAAAATAAAGGAGGAACGAAATGTGCGCAGGGGAATGGTCCCTTATTGATTAGCGGGATTACAGATGTCCATCGCGGAATGATCCCTTACTGATTAGGGGGATTACAGATGTGCATGATACAAAGCTAGGTAGGACAGTAAAGTATGAGGAGAACACAAAGAGTCTGCAAAGGAATATAGACAGGTTAAGTGAGTGGGCAGTAAGGTGGCCGATGGAATATAATGTAGGGAAATGTGAGGTTATTCACTTTGGTAGAAGAATAGAAAAACAGAGTATTTTTTAAATGGTGAGAAACTTTTAAAAGTTGGTGTCCAGAGAGATTTGGATGTCTTCGTGCAGGAAACACAGAAAGCTAATGTGCAGGTACAGGAAGCAGTTAGGAAGGCAAATGGCATGTTGCCGTTTATTGCAAGGGGGTTGGAGTACAAGAGTAAGGAACTGTTGCTACAATTGAGACCATACCTGGAGTACTGTGCACAGTTTTGGTCTCCTTATGTGAGTGAGGATATACTTGCCTTGGAGGTGGTGCAATGAAGGTTCGTTAGTTGATTACTGGGATGAGAGGGTTGTCCTATGATGAGAGATTGTGTAGAATAGGTCTATAATCTCTGAAGTTTAGAAGAATGAGAGGTGATCTAATTAAAACATACAAGATTCTGAAGGGAATTGACAGGGTATATGCTGAAAGGCTAAGTGTCTAGAATAGGGGGACACAGTCTCAGGATAAGAGGTAGGTCATTTAAGACCGAGATGAGGAGGAATTTCTTCACTCAGAGGGTTGTGGATCTTTGGAATTCGCTGCCCGCGAGGGTTGTGGATACTGAGTCGCTGAATATACGCAAGGCCGAGATAGATAGATTTTTGGACTCTAGGGGAAACAAGAGATATGGAGATCGGGCGGGAAAGTGGAGTTGAGGTTGATGATCAGCCATGATCGTATTGAATGGTGGAGCAGGCTCGAGGGCCTGTATGGCCTACTCCTGCTCCTAGTCCTTATGCGCATAGGGTAAGAGTCCCTTCCTGATTAGCGGGGGGCTACAGATGTCCATAGGGGAATAATTCCTCACTGATTAAGGGGATTAGAGATATGCATCGGGGAAGGGCCCCTTGCCGATTAGGGGGATTGTCGATGTGTGACATCATCATAGGCAGTCCCTCGAAATCGAGGAAGACTTGCTTCCACTCTAAAAGTTACTTCTTAGGTGACTGAATAGTCCAATATGGGAATTACAGTCTCTGTCAAAGGTGGGACAGATAGTTGTTGTGGGAAGGGGTGGGTGGGACTGGTTTGCCACATGCTCCTTCCACTGCCTGCGCTTGTTTTCTGCATGCCCTCAGCGACGAGACTCGAGGTGCTCAGCGCCCTCCTGGACGCACTTCCTCCTCTTAGGGTGGTCTTTGGCCAGGACCTCCCAGAATTCAGTGGGGATGTTCCATTTTATCAGGGAGGCTTTGAGGATGTCCTTGAAATGTTTCCTCTGTCCACCTTGAGCTCGCTTGCCATGTAGGAGTTCCGAGTAGAGCGCTTGCTTTTGGAGTCTTGTGTCAGACATGCGAACAATGTGGCCTGCCCAGTGGAGCTGATCAAGTGTGGTTAGTGCTTCAATGCTGGGGATGTTGGCCTGACCGAGGACGCTAACATTGGTGCATTTGTCCTCCCAGGGGATTTGGAGGCAAAGGCCCCCTTACTATTTAGGGGAATGAGAGACGTGCATAAAGGAATGATCCTTTACTTGATGGAAACTCTGAATACAAATCTACAACCGCACCTTTGACCAATACTCATTCTATTCAATTACGTGAGGTGGTTAAGCTCTCTGCAGATCTGCAGAACATTCACAGTTCATGGTTTCACACTATGGGCTTTAGATGAGGTGATAAACTGCCTGTTTTCATTTTTCAAAGCACAGTGAGAAATCAAGACTTTATCTCAGCTGGATCTGGCTGCAACCTTATGTATGACCATCAAAGACTCACAAGTTTGATCATTTCTGATTAATTGCAATGTTATGTGCTTCTATGCGTCTGTGTAAATGGTTTGTTATGTTCAGGGTTTCAGTTAATTTATTTAAGTTGGG
Source organism: Pristiophorus japonicus (assembly GCF_044704955.1). Lineage (NCBI taxonomy): Eukaryota > Metazoa > Chordata > Chondrichthyes > Pristiophoridae > Pristiophorus > Pristiophorus japonicus. Next base: position 26,763,714 of record NC_091995.1, on the reverse strand, counting down.
GAGTGCAGCAGCATTTAAATTCATGCAAAATAAATAAACACACTTTTCCATTTCAACAGAGACAACAATAGCATTGAGAGAGGACAGGGAGTGCTTGGGATGAACTGTAATGCTGGAATGGGAAATGCTAGTGGCTTCTGCCTTGGAAAGGAGGCTGTATCTTCTGGGAGTTAATGGCCCTGAAATTCCGGTAGGAGGCTCCCTTCGGACGAACGCCTCTGACCCAAAATGTTTCTATGAATGTACCTGGTGGTCCCGGAGGCGCCTTTGATTAAAGTCGGAGGCCTTCTTTCCACGTGCATCGCAGCACGCCCCCGTCTTCGAGGTACGCAAGTGCAAGCTGGAGTCACGTGAGCCTGGACAACCAATCACAGTGCAGTATTCTCATTGATAGTAATGGGAACTCCATTTCGCCGAGTTCCCATTACTATCAATGAGAAAACCCCCTTAAACATCCAAACACAACATAATAAAAAAAACACCTCACATAATTAAAATGAATTGAAATTGAATCAAATTAAATGTTTTACAATTTTTTTTATTTTCTTGAATTAAAAAAAAAATTTGTTTTAAGAGGGTTAAAAATCAACTTACCTGAATGGATAGGATTTTTAATACAAATATTAGTGAAAAATTTTAAATTTTATATGTTTTAAAACTCTTACACTGGTACAAGTAGGCTATGCGCGTGCTTTTTATCAGGCTTAAATGTTTCAAGGAAATTCGCTGGGCATAAGATGGGCAAATAGCCCAAACTCACCCGCGCGAATGTCCTTGCTGTGGGGATGTGGAAGATCTGTCAAGAGATATCTTAACAGATCGGAAAAGCCCATTTTCAGTGCATGCGCATTGCTCACTGAAAACCGGCTTTTGTAAGGCCTCCCCAGGTCTGTACGCATTCCATACGGACCCGACAAGGCCAGGATTTTATAGCCAATAGGTCCCTTGTTTTATGAAGGAGTGGGTGGCACAGAGACAGATCTAGGTGTAGGGGGTGGCACAGAGACAGAGCTAGGTGTAGGAAACATAGAAACATAGAAAATATGTGCAGGAGTAGGCCATTCGGCCTTTCGAGCCTGCACCACCATTCAATCAGATCATGGCTGATCATTCCCTCAGTACCTCTTTCCTGCTTTCTCTCCATACCCCTGGATCCCTTTAGCTGTAAGGGCCACATCTAACTCCCTCTTGAATATATCCAATCGACTGGCATCAACAACTCTCTGTGCTAGGGAATTCCACAGGTTAACAACTCTCTGAGTGAAGACGTTTCTCCTCATCTCAATCCTAAATGGCTTACCCCCTATCCTTAGACTGTGTCCCCTGGTTCTGGACTTCCACATCATCGGGAACATTCTTCCCGCATCTAACTTGTCCAGTTCTGTCAGAATTTTATATGTTTCGATAAGGTCCCCTCTCATCCTTCTAAACTCCAGTGAATACAGGCCTAGTCGATCCAGTCTCTCCTAATATGTCAGTCTAGCCATCCTGGGAATCAGTCTGGTGAACCTTCGCTGCACTCCCTCAATACCAAGAACGTCCTTCCTCAGAGTAGGAGACCAAACTGAACACAATATTCCAGGTGAGGCCTCACCAAGGCCCTGTACAACTGCCGTAAGACCTCCCTGCTCCTATACTCAAATCCCCTAGCTACGAAGGCCATCATATCATTTGCCTTCTTCACCACCTGCTGTACCTGCATGCCAACTTTCAACGACTGATGAACCGTGACACCCAGATCTCATTGCACCTCCCCTTTTCCTAATCTGCTGCCATTCAGATAATATTCTGCCTTCGTATTTTTGCTCCCAAAGTGGATAACCTCACATTTATCCACATTGTACTGCATCTGCCATGCATTTGCCCACTCACCTAACCTGTCCAAGTCACCCTGCAGCCTCTTAGCATTCTCCTCACAGCTCACACTGCCACCCTGTTTAGTGTCATCTGCAAACTTGGAGATATTACATTCAATTCCTTCATCTAAATCATTAATGTATATTGTAAAGAGCTGGGGTCCCATCACTGAGCCCTGCGGCACCCCACTAGTCACTGCCTGCCATTCTGAAAAGTACTCGTAGGAGGATGGCACAGCGACAGAGCTGGATGTAGAGGAATGTGTGTATCAACCAACATCACTGAAACAGATTATTTGGTCGTTATCTTGTTGTTGTTTGTGGGATCTTGCTGTGCCCATGTTGGCTGCTGATTATTCCACATTGTATCAGTGAGTGCACCTCAAAAAATACTTCATAGGTTGTGAAGCGCCTTGGGACGTAACTGTTATGTCCTTAATAAAGTAATGTGATAGTGTACTACAGACCGGAGTAAGTGTGACCTTAGTCTCTTTATTCTAACTCCAGAGTGCTGGTACAACATGGGAGGCCTGCTTATATACAGTGCTCATAAGGGATGCTGGGATCCCTTGGGACTCCAACAGATACACCCTCTGGTGACAGGTAGAATGCTGTTTATATAGGGTTGTATACATAACATTACTGAGGTCATGAAAGGTGCTAGATAAATGCAAGTTTTTCTTTCCTTGCCAGATACTAATGATGGGATTTGAGTTTGTTTTCCAGTTAAAATAATTATTTCTACTCTTGCTAATTAAAAGTTATCTAGAGCCAAGATATGTCAGCCCCCTCCTGTGGAAACAAGAAACAGGATAAATTGCCTCATGACACACGGCCCCTTTAAACAGAAGGAAGGTTCTCCACCCTTCCCCCACCACCCACCCTCCGCCCCCCAGTTTATTTCAGGAAAGGCAATTAAAGGGACACCGTCATCTGGTTAAAAGGGCTCCTGATGAGATGAGCAGGGAACGGAATGTGTTAACAACACATTTCATGAACTGTTGGCATCATCGCATCTTGCACCTCAAGTTATGTAATAGAAAATAACTTAAAAAGCAAGCATAAGTTCACAATGTCGTTAAGGTAAGCAGCTCCTGCACCATAAACCTTCGCTGTTGGCCAATCTGTTTGTCACTAAGCGTGGCTTTTGGGGCATATTAATTCAGGCTGATCCCTGAGCTGGGCCCAATGTCCTCAGACCTGTCTGCATGAACTGAGTCTTGCCCTCAAGACCCCATAGTCATCGTTGTGGACGTATGTGACATGGTTCAACCAAATCATTCCTACCACCCTCCCCCCTCTCCCCAGACTCCTCACCCCCCAAAATAAATGTGTAACTTTTGCTCAGCTTTAACCGCAGACAAAAGTCAAGCGTACTTGTGAAATGTCTCTAAGTTGTGCTGTGCTGTAGTGTGAGATAGTTTGTGCTGTTTGTCACTCGAAGTATCGCTTTAACAGGCAGTGTGGAGGCGCACGGTGTGACTGCACTAAGCTGCTGTTCCTACACCAGCAGCTTACAAGGAAGTCACTGACCTGCTGTGCACGCACCAATTCTCCATGTCCCCACTGATGCCCCCCTGCATTCAATGTACCCCATACAAGCACGATATCCCATCTATGCACAGCTGTAAGATTTGGATCACAGATTACCCAAAAGGGTCTGAGGAGTCATAGGTCATTTTATTAAGAAGCGGTAGTTCAAATATAGTCAAAGACAACAGGTAATCAGGATAGACGCAGTAGGCATACGACCGTGACAAGCAGCTGGTATTGGTCCCGATCAGGCAGACACTGGTGTGCGCAAACAGCTCTTCTCTCCACCGTCTGTGCTAAAAGCTCTTTAGATATCTCTTTTATTCTCTTTTTAGGGGTGGGCCTGGGATAGAAGATGGACAGGACTTTGTAAGCTGTAAGGGCTCTTCCCAAACCAAGGTGCCCAACGGTCTGTCACGTTCTTTGTCTCAACTTTCAGATGAAAACCCTCCCCCATCCCATGAGATAATTTCTTCGCTTATCTCTTGTTTGGCTCTCTGGTTACCTTCTCTTGGACAGTTTGTTTATCACAAGGCTCCTTGCTCGACCACTTATGAAGGTCTGTTTCTATGTTATGCCCTTGTAACTGAGCTCTCTGTGAAAATCTTTATCTGTCATGATTAGAATTGTTCTGTGTCATCAGTTCATCCTGGCTCCCTGAGCTAGGTAAACCCATTTATATTAATAAAACCACTTTCTTTTGCAATTCATAATTTCTTCCAATTCATGAGTTCTTTTCTGAACCCCAAGCAAGAACAGTGTATAACAGGCACACACTGTACCTATGTGAACATTGCATACCTTATTGGTGCACTACATCACTGCTTGCACTTTTCCCCACCAAGCTTCTCAGCCCACACACACACACACACACTACACCACTTTCAAACACTGTATACCACATACACACTGCACTGCATCCCATGCATGCAATGCACCTCATGCAAGCACTATATCACATGCATGCACTGCACCCCATTCATATATTGCATCCCATGAATACAACCCATGGATGCACAATACCCTGTTTGCATTGTATCCCATGCATGTATCTCAGCCCATGTATGCACTGCAATACATGCAGTGCACAAAGCGGGTATAGTGCATATACTTAATGCATGTGATTCCCCACCTACATACTTGTACTTTCAATTTAGTATACCCCTCTACACTGGGGAGACCAAACACAAATTAGGTGATTGCTTTGCTGATCGCCTCCGTTCAGTCCACAAGCATGACCGTGAGCTTCCGGTCGCTTGCCATTTTAATTCTCTGCCCCAATCACACTCTGACCTCTCTGTCCTTGCCCTCCTACACTGTTCCAATGAAGTTCAATGGAAGCTCGAGGAACAACACCTCACTCTTCGATTAAGTACATTACAGCCTTCCAGACTGAACATTGAGTTGAACAATTTCAGATAATAACCACTGTTCCCATTTGTTAAGGACAGAAGCTGTTCATAATGATTCTGCTGTTGCCAGTTACACATCCTCTAGACCCATCTTTTGTTTCTTTACTTGTTCCAGTGAGAAAGAAAGAATCTAAGAGATGGATGAACCATCTGTGGCTAACTAAGGAAATAAAGGATGGTATCAAATTGAAAGCAAAGTTATACAATGTTGCGGATGAACAGTGGAAGAGCAGAGGTTTGGGAAATTTTTTTAAACCAGCAAAGACGACTAAAAATATGATAAAGAGAGAGAAGATAGCTTATGAGAGTAAACTAGCAAGAAATATAAAAACAGACAGTAAGAGCTTCTACAGGGCTGCAGCGGTTCAGGGAGGCAGCTCACCACCAGCTTCTCAAGGGCAATTAGGGATGGGCCTTGCCAGCGACGCATACATCCTGAAAATTAATTTAACAAAGAAGAAAATGCAATGTGCGCATACTGTAAGGTTATTTTACTTTTTGGAGGTTGCAGTGGGTTCGCTATACTTCCTGTGTGACTATACAGGAAGTTAATTGAATGTTTCTATCAATGGCCTGATTCAAATCTCCCTTAGCCTTTTGGCCACTCTGCAGCACAGTGTGAGTGTAACTCGCTAAACTTATTCCACCATGTTGTCAAGGGTCCCAACTCTTCTAATTAATTGCATACAATATATATAGAATTACATAGAATATACAGCCCCAAAACAGGCCATTTGGCTCAACTAGTCTGTGCTGGGTGTTTATACTCCACTCAAATCTCCCATTCCATCTGCTTCACCTCAGCCTTTCAGCAGTTCTTTCTATTCCCTTTTCTCTCATGACCTTGTCTAGTTTCCTTTTAAAAGCATCTAAGCTATTTGCCTCAACTACCTCTTTTGATAGCGAGTTCCACATTCTAACCACTCTCTGAGAAAATATATTTCTCCTTCTTTCCCTATTAGTAACTATCTTGCATTTATGGCCCGTGGTTTTGGATTCTCCCACAAGCGGAAACTTACTCCACTGCTTCTATCTCCTTTTTATAGTAGGAGGACCAGAATTGTGCACACTACTCTGTGTGAGGCCTGACCAGGGTTCTATACAGGTTTAACATAACATCACTACTTTTGGATTCTATACCTCTAGAAATAAATCCAGGTGCTTTGTTAGCATTTCTAATTGCTTTGCTGACCGGTGATTCGGCTTTTAATGATTTGTTCACCTGTATAGCTAGATCCCTTTGCTCTTCCACTCCATTCAGTTCCTTATTTTCTGAGGTGCAGCTGATGTGTCTATTTTTCCTACCAAAGTGCATCAGCTCACATTATATCTATGTTAAAATTCATTTGCCACTTAATTTCCCAGTCTGCAAATTTTCTAACGTCTTCTTGTATTATGTTGCACTCTCCCTCAGGGTTAGCTATAACCCCCCCCAGTTTGGTATAATCTGTAAATTTTGATATTGAGTTACTTATTCTTAAACCCAACTTATGAATGTAGATTTTGAATAACAGTGGCCCCAGCACTGATCCTTGTGCAACACCACTTGCTCCCTTCTTCCAATCTGAATAACTATCCATTACGCCAAAGCTTTCTATTTTTTCACTAATTTGCTATCCGTTCAGCTATCTGTCCCCTGACTCCAGTAGCCCTAACCTTTATCACATGCCTACCGTGTGGTACCTTATCAAAGGCCTTTCAAGTATATGATATCTCGGGGCCGAAATTCAGCATCCCGATAAGGCGTATTACCGACGGAAAACGGAGGCCATGCGGCAGTGCCGATGTTTTTGTGGAATGGCTGCCGCTCGTGAAATTCTCCTCGGTGGTTTTTACTGGCTGGCCCACTTTCGCCCTGCTGCTGCCGAACTGTGTAATCGTAGCATGCACCGCCAGTCTCCTGCCCCAAAGCAAAATTTACCTTGAAAAATCTTGCGGCCGCCGCTCGGTACCCCCCGACAGTTTTTCTGTCGGCGCACGGTGTTTGCCGTGTGTGTAAAATGGCGATGCAGCCACCATTAAAGTGGAGGGTGCACTGCCGGACCACCACCTAATTTTTTATTGTCGGCCGACTGCCAGGTCGGCACAACAATTATGCCCCCGGTTTGGCCGAGCCGCCAACAGACAGCCTGGCACCCTCTGTTGGGTATCAGGCCAAAACCCTCCCTCGTGGCCCAGTGAACTAAAAGAGCTCGCTGCGGCTCTCCCCTTGAAGTGAAGGGGAGAGACGTGGTGACGCATGTTTCCTCATGTCGCCTCTTATGTGTCCTCCGGTTACCAACCCTTCTGCCACTGGAAACAGTCTCTCCTCATTTACCCCATGAAAACCATTCATGATTTTGAACACCTCTGTCAAATCTCCTTGTAATCTCTCTGCTCTAAACAGATCAACCCCGGCTTCTCCATATAACTGAAGTCACTAATCCCCGGTTAGATCAGCATGACTTAGCCTTTCGCAACACATGCTGACTATTTTTTATTCTCGTTGCTGTCTTTAGATGCTCTTCCACCACTTCATTTAGTATAGACTCCAGTATCTTTCCTATCACTGACATTAAGCTGACTGTTCTGTAGTTTCCAGGTTTTGTTCTAGTTCCCTTTTTGTATATAGGAACACACACCCGTCCCTCCAACCACCGTCTGTCCCACCTGTGACAGAGACTGTAGGTCCCGCATTGGATGCATCAGTCACCTGAAAATTCATTTTAGTGCGGAAGCAAGTCATCCTCGACTCCAAGGACCTGCCTAAGAGTAGGAAAAACATTAGCTGTCCATTGGTCCTCTGGAACTCTCCCTTTTTCTATGTAACTGTTGTATATATAAACCAGTGCCTCTGCTATATCCGGCCTAGTATCCTTGATCAACCCTGGGTGCATACCATCCGGACCTGGGATTTTATCCTCTCTTAGCTTTGCTAGTTGGTCAATAATTTTCTCCCTTTCTATCCCAATTGTATCAATGGGGCTAAAATTCCGGCCTCACCGGGTCTGTACGGAATACATACGGACCTGTCGAGGCCCCGCAAAAGACGGATTTCGTCGCGCAATGTGCATGCATTGAATACCGCCTTTTCCGATCTGTCACGTTTTGGCTTGACAGATTGAACATATCCCTGCAGTCAGGACATTCACGTGAACGAGATTGCGCTATTTGCCCAACTCTTGTCTGGCGAATGTCCTGAAAACTCTTGTGCCTGGTAAATACAGGCGCATAGCCTACCAGCCTAAGAGTTTTAAAACACAGAAAAATAAAAATTAAACACACATTTTTATGTTAAAAACCCTGCCCACTAAGGTAAGTTTATTTTAAACCCTATTAAAACACTTTATTAAGAAAAATCGAAGAGTGTGAAAATATGAAAACAGCAAAGTGCCAGACTGTTAATCAGCCTGTGGATCCTTCCACTACTTTACACTGTGCTCCAAGGGATTAGTGTGAAAATATGAAAACCGTGATATCTGTGCTGCTATGTCATTCGCCAGAATGCTTTTACTGGTTCCCTCATGAACACAGCGTTTTGGTGCTCAGAACTTAAAGGTGTTTCTGCTTCCTCACTAACTGCACATACAAAACTCATCAGTCCATGCGGTTATTAATGGAGTCTGTTGCCGCTCTCGTCTTACGACCTCTGCCCTTAGTTCAGCTAAGTCTTGCTGAGCTGCTCCAGCTATTTGCATCTGACACATACGTTGGTGTCAATGTGAACATCTCACATTTCAACACTGCAAACTTCCCTTGTTATATAGCGTGTTATAAATGTTAATGTTGTCTCTTTAAGATGAAGCACCTTATTAATTCCTCCTTTTAAAACTGCATGTTCTGTACCCAAAAATACTTGAAGAAAAGATGAGAGTTAATCACAAAAGTTAATTAAAATAAAGGAGGAACGAAATGTGCGCAGGGGAATGGTCCCTTATTGATTAGCGGGATTACAGATGTCCATCGCGGAATGATCCCTTACTGATTAGGGGGATTACAGATGAGCACGATACAAAGCTAGGTAGGACAGTAAAGTATGAGGAGAACACAAAGAGTCTGCAAAGGAATATAGACAGGTTAAGTGAGTGGGCAGTAAGGTGGCCGATGGAATATAATGTAGGGAAATGTGAGGTTATTCACTTTGGTAGAAGAATAGAAAAACAGAGTATTTTTTAAATGGTGAGAAACTTTTAAAAGTTGGTGTCCAGAGAGATTTGGATGTCTTCGTGCAGGAAACACAGAAAGCTAATGTGCAGGTACAGGAAGCAGTTAGGAAGGCAAATGGCATGTTGCCGTTTATTGCAAGGGGGTTGGAGTACAAGAGTAAGGAACTGTTGCTACAATTGAGACCATACCTGGAGTACTGTGCACAGTTTTGGTCTCCTTATGTGAGTGAGGATATACTTGCCTTGGAGGTGGTGCAATGAAGGTTCGTTAGTTGATTACTGGGATGAGAGGGTTGTCCTATGATGAGAGATTGTGTAGAATAGGTCTATAATCTCTGAAGTTTAGAAGAATGAGAGGTGATCTAATTAAAACATACAAGATTCTGAAGGGAATTGACAGGGTATATGCTGAAAGGCTAAGTGTCTAGAATTGGGGGACACAGTCTCAGGATAAGAGGTAGGTCATTTAAGACCGAGATGAGGAGGAATTTCTTCACTCAGAGGGTTGTGGATCTTTGGAATTCGCTGCCCGCGAGGGTTGTGGATACTGAGTCGCTGAATATACGCAAGGTCGAGATAGATAGATTTTTGGACTCTAGGGGAAACAAGAGATATGGAGATCGGGCGGGAAAGTGGAGTTGAGGTTGATGATCAGCCATGATCGTATTGAATGGTGGAGCAGGCTCGAGGGCCTGTATGGCCTACTCCTGCTCCTAGTCCTTATGCGCATAGGGTAAGAGTCCCTTCCTGATTAGCGGGGTGCTACAGATGGCCATAGGGGAATAATTCCTCACTGATTAAGGGGATTAGAGATATGCATCGGGGAAGGGCCCCTTGCCGATTAGGGGGATTGTCGATGTGTGACATCATCATAGGCAGTCCCTCGAAATCGAGGAAGACTTGCTTCCACTCTAAAAGTTACTTCTTAGGTGACTGAATAGTCCAATATGGGAATTACAGTCTCTGTCAAAGGTGGGACAGATAGTTGTTGTGGGAAGGGGTGGGTGGGACTGGTTTGCCACATGCTCCTTCCACTGCCTGCGCTTGTTTTCTGCATGCCCTCAGCGACGAGACTCGAGGTGCTCAGCGCCCTCCTGGACGCACTTCCTCCTCTTAGGGTGGTCTTTGGCCAGGACCTCCCAGAATTCAGTGGGGATGTTCCATTTTATCAGGGAGGCTTTGAGGATGTCCTTGAAATGTTTCCTCTGTCCACCTTGAGCTTGCTTGCCATGTAGGAGTTCCGAGCAGAGCGCTTGCTTTTGGAGTCTTGTGTCAGACATGCGAACAATGTGGCCTGCCCAGTGGAGCTGATCAAGTGTGGCTAGTGCTTCAATGCTGGGGATGTTGGCCTGACCGAGGACGCTAACATTGGTGCATTTGTCCTCCCAGGGGATTTGGAGGCAAAGGCCCCCTTACTATTTAGGGGAATGAGAGACGTGCATAAAGGAATGATCCTTTACTTGATGGAAACTCTGAATACAAATCTACAACCGCACCTTTGACCAATACTCATTCTATTCAATTACGTGAGGTGGTTAAGCTCTCTGCAGATCTGCAGAACATTCACAGTTCATGGTTTCACACTATGGGCTTTAGATGAGGTGATAAACTGCCTGTTTTCATTTTTCAAAGCACAGTGAGAAATCAAGACTTTATCTCAGCTGGATCTGGCTGCAACCTTATGTATGACCATCAAAGACTCACAAGTTTGATCATTTCTGATTAATTGCAATGTTATGTGCTTCTATGCGTCTGTGTAAATGGTTTGTTATGTTCAGGGTTTCAGTTAATTTATTTAAGTTGGGGAGTGCAGCAGCATTTAAATTCATGCAAAATAAATAAACACACTTTTCCATTTCAACAGAGACAACAATAGCATTGAGAGAGGACAGGGAGTGCTTGGGATGAACTGTAATGCTGGAATGGGAAATGCTAGTGGCTTCTGCCTTGGAAAGGAGGCTGTATCTTCTGGGAGTTAATGGCCCTGAAATTCCGGTAGGAGGCTCCCTTCGGACGAACGCCTCTGACCCAAAATGTTTCTATGAATGTACCTGGTGGTCCCGGAGGCGCCTTTGATTAAAGTCGGAGGCCTTCTTTCCACGTGCATCGCAGCACGCCCCCGTCTTCGAGGTACGCAAGTGCAAGCTGGAGTCACGTGAGCCTGGACAACCAATCACAGTGCAGTATTCTCATTGATAGTAATGGGAACTCCATTTCGCCGAGTTCCCATTACTATCAATGAGAAAACCCCCTTAAACATCCAAACACAACATAATAAAAAAAACACCTCACATAATTAAAATGAATTGAAATTGAATCAAATTAAATGTTTTACAATTTTTTTTATTTTCTTGAATTAAAAAAAAAATTTGTTTTAAGAGGGTTAAAAATCAACTTACCTGAATGGATAGGATTTTTAATACAAATATTAGTGAAAAATTTTAAATTTTATATGTTTTAAAACTCTTACACTGGTACAAGTAGGCTATGCGCGTGCTTTTTATCAGGCTTAAAAGTTTCAAGGAAATTCGCTGGGCATAAGATGGGCAAATAGCCCAAACTCACCCTCGCGAATGTCCTTGCTGTGGGGATGTGGAAGATCTGTCAAGAGATATCTTAACAGATCGGAAAAGCCCATTTTCAGTGCATGCGCATTGCTCACTGAAAACCGGCTTTTGTAAGGCCTCCCCAGGTCTGTACGCATTCCATACGGACCCGACAAGGCCAGGATTTTATAGCCAATAGGTCCCTTGTTTTATGAAGGAGTGGGTGGCACAGAGACAGAGCTAGGTGTAGGGGGTGGCACAGAGACAGAGCTAGGTGTAGGAAACATAGAAACATAGAAAATATGTGCAGGAGTAGGCCATTCGGCCTTTCGAGCCTGCACCACCATTCAATCAGATCATGGCTGATCATTCCCTCAGTACCTCTTTCCTGCTTTCTCTCCATACCCCTGGATCCCTTTAGCTGTAAGGGCCACATCTAACTCCCTCTTGAATATATCCAATCGACTGGCATCAACAACTCTCTGTGCTAGGGAATTCCACAGGTTAACAACTCTCTGAGTGAAGACGTTTCTCCTCATCTCAATCCTAAATGGCTTACCCCCTATCCTTAGACTGTGTCCCCTGGTTCTGGACTTCCACATCATCGGGAACATTCTTCCCGCATCTAACTTGTCCAGTTCTGTCAGAATTTTATATGTTTCGATAAGGTCCCCTCTCATCCTTCTAAACTCCAGTGAATACAGGCCTAGTCGATCCAGTCTCTCCTCATATGTCAGTCTAGCCATCCTGGGAATCAGTCTGGTGAACCTTCGCTGCACTCCCTCAATACCAAGAACGTCCTTCCTCAGAGTAGGAGACCAAACTGAACACAATATTCCAGGTGAGGCCTCACCAAGGCCCTGTACAACTGCCGTAAGACCTCCCTGCTCCTATACTCAAATCCCCTAGCTACGAAGGCCATCATATCATTTGCCTTCTTCACCACCTGCTGTACCTGCATGCCAACTTTCAACGACTGATGAACCGTGACACCCAGATCTCATTGCACCTCCCCTTTTCCTAATCTGCTGCCATTCAGATAATATTCTGCCTTCGTATTTTTGCTCCCAAAGTGGATAACCTCACATTTATCCACATTGTACTGCATCTGCCATGCATTTGCCCACTCACCTAACCTGTCCAAGTCACCCTGCAGCCTCTTAGCATTCTCCTCACAGCTCACACTGCCACCCTGTTTAGTGTCATCTGCAAACTTGGAGATATTACATTCAATTCCTTCATCTAAATCATTAATGTATATTGTAAAGAGCTGGGGTCCCATCACTGAGCCCTGCGGCACCCCACTAGTCACTGCCTGCCATTCTGAAAAGTACTCGTAGGAGGATGGCACAGCGACAGAGCTGGATGTAGAGGAATGTGTGTATCAACCAACATCACTGAAACAGATTATTTGGTCGTTATCTTGTTGTTGTTTGTGGGATCTTGCTGTGCCCATGTTGGCTGCTGATTATTCCACATTGTATCAGTGAGTGCACCTCAAAAAATACTTCATAGGTTGTGAAGCGCCTTGGGACGTAACTGTTATGTCCTTAATAAAGTAATGTGATAGTGTACTACAGACCGGAGTAAGTGTGACCTTAGTCTCTTTATTCTAACTCCAGAGTGCTGGTACAACATGGGAGGCCTGCTTATATACAGTGCTCATAAGGGATGCTGGAATCCCTTGGGACTCCAACAGATACACCCTCTGGTGACAGGTAGAATGCTGTTTATATAGGGTTGTATACATAACATTACTGAGGTCATGAAAGGTGCTAGATAAATGCAAGTTTTTCTTTCCTTGCCAGATACTAATGATGGGATTTTAGTTTGTTTTCCAGTTAAAATAATTATTTCTACTCTTGCTAATTAAAAGTTATCTAGAGCCAAGATATGTCAGCCCCCTCCTGTGGAAACAAGAAACAGGATAAATTGCCTCATAACACATGGCCCCTTTAAACAGAAGGAAGGTTCTCCACCCTTCCCCCACCACCCACCCCCCGCTCCCCAGTTTATTTCAGGAAAGGCAATTAAAGGGACACCGTCATCTGGTTAAAAGGGCTCCTGATGAAATGAGCAGGGAACGGAATGTGTTAACAACACATTTCATGAACTGTTGGCATCATCGCATCTTGCACCTCAAGTTATGTAATAGAAAATAACTTAAAAAGCAAGCATAAGTTCACAATGTCGTTAAGGTAAGCAGCTCCTGCACCATAAACCTTCGCTGTTGGCCAATCTGTTTGTCACTAAGCGTGGCTTTTGGGGCATATTAATTCAGGCTGATCCCTGAGCTGGGCCCAATGTCCTCAGACCTGTCTGCATGAACTGAGTCTTGCCCTCAAGACCCCATAGTCATCGTTGTGGACGTATGTGACATGGTTCAACCAAATCATTCCTACCACCCTCCCCCCCTCTCCCCAGACTCCTCACCCCCCAAAATAAATGTGTAACTTTTGCTCAGCTTTAACCGCAGACAAAAGTCAAGCGTACTTGTGAAATGTCTCTAACACAACTTAAGTTGTGCTGTGCTGTAGTGTGAGATAGTTTGTGCTGTTTGTCACTCGAAGTATCGCTTTAACAGGCAGTGTGGAGGCGCACGGTGTGACTGCACTAAGCTGCTGTTCCTACACCAGCAGCTTACAAGGAAGTCACTGACCTGCTGTGCACGCACCAATTCTCCATGTCCCCACTGATGCCCCCCTGCATTCAATGTACCCCATACAAGCACGATATCCCATCTATGCACAGCTGTAAGATTTGGATCACAGATTACCCAAAAGGGTCTGAGGAGTCATAGGTCATTTTATTAAGAAGCGGTAGTTCAAATATAGTCAAAGACAACAGGTAATCAGGATAGACACAGTAGGCATACGACCGTGACAAGCAGCTGGTATTGGTCCCGATCAGGCAGACACTGGTGTGCGCAAACAGCTCTTCTCTCCACCGTCTGTGCTAAAAGCTCTTTAGATATCTCTTTTATTCTCTTTTTAGGGGTGAGCCTGGGATAGAAGATGGACAGGACTTTGTAAGCTGTAAGGGCTCTTCCCAAACCAAGGTGCCCAACGGTCTGTCACGTTCTTTGTCTCAACTTTCAGATGAAAACCCTCCCCCATCCCATGAGATAATTTCTTCGCTTATCTCTTGTTTGGCTCTCTGGTTACCTTCTCTTGGACAGTTTGTTTATCACAAGGCTCCTTGCTCGACCACTTATGAAGGTCTGTTTCTATGTTATGCTCTTGTAACTGAGCTCTCTGTGAAAATCTTTATCTGTCATGATTAGAATTGTTCTGTGTCATCAGTTGATCCTGGCTCCCTGAGCTAGGTAAACCCATTTATATTAATAAAACCACTTTCTTTTGCAATTCATAATTTCTTCCAATTCATGAGTTCTTTTCTGAACCCCAAGCAAGAACAGTGTACACCAGGCACACACTGTACCTATGTGAACATTGCATACCTTATTAGTGCACTACATCACTGCTTGCACTTTTCCCCACCAAGCTTCTCAGCCCACACACACACACACACACTACACCACTTTCAAACACTGTATACCACATACACACTGCACTGCATCCCATGCATGCAATGCACCTCATGCAAGCACTATATCACATGCATGCACTGCACCCCATTCATATATTGCATCCCATGAATACAACCCATGGATGCACAATACCCTGTTTGCATTGTATCCCATGCATGTATCTCAGCCCATGTATGCACTGCAATACATGCAGTGCACAAAGCGGGTATAGTGCATATACTTAATGCATGTGATTCCCCACCTACATACTTGTACTTTCAATTTAGTATACCCCTCTACACTGGGGAGACCAAACACAAATTAGGTGATTGCTTTGCTGATCGCCTCCGTTCAGTCCACAAGCATGACCGTGAGCTTCCGGTCGCTTGCCATTTTAATTCTCTGCCCCAATCACACTCTGACCTCTCTGTCCTTGCCCTCCTACACTGTTCCAATGAAGTTCAATGGAAGCTCGAGGAACAGCACCTCACTCTTCGATTAAGTACATTACAGCCTACCAGACTGAACATTGAGTTGAACAATTTCAGATAATAACCACTGTTCCCATTTGTTAAGGACAGAAGCTGTTCATAATGATTCTGCTGTTGCCAGTTACACATCCTCTAGACCCATCTTTTGTTTCTTTACTTGTTCCAGTGAGAAAGAAAGAATCTAAGAGATGGATGAACCATCTGTGGCTAACTAAGGAAATAAAGGATGGTATCAAATTGAAAGCAAAGTTATACAATGTTGCGATGAACAGTGGAAGAGCAGAGGTTTGGGAAATTTTTTTAAACCAGCAAAGACGACTAAAAATATGATAAAGAGAGAGAAGATAGCTTATGAGAGTAAACTAGCAAGAAATATAAAAACAGACAGTAAGAGCTTCTACAGGTAAATAAAAAGGAAGCAAGTAGCTAAAGTAAACATTGTTTCTTTAGACGATGAGACTGGGGAATTAATAATGGGAAACAAGGAAATTGCAGAGACTTTGAAGAAATATTTTGTATCGGTCTTCACGGTCGAAGACACTAAAAGCATCCCAATAATTGATAATCAAGGGGCTATTGGGGGAGGGGGGGTACTTAAAACAATCACCATCACTAGAGAAAAAGTACTCGGCAAACTAATGGGACTAAAAGTGGACAAGTCCCCAGGACCTGATGGCCTGCATCTTAGGATCTTAAAAGAGGTGGCTGCAGAGAAAGTGGATGCACTGATTGTAATCTAGCAAAAGTCCCTGGATTCTGGAGAGGTCCCAGCAGACTGGAAAACTGCAAATGTAATGCCCCTATTTAAGAAAAGAGAGAGACAGAAAGCAGGTAACTATAGACTAATTAGCTGAACATCTGTCATTGGGAAAATGCTGGAGTGTATCATTAAGGAAGTAATAGCGGGGCATTTAGAAAATCATAATTCATTCAAGCAGAGTCAACATGGTTTTATGAAAGGGAAATCATGTTTGACAAATTTGCTGGGGTTTTTTGAGGATGTAATGAGCAGGGTGGATAAAGGGGAACCGGTAGATGGATTTCCAGAAGGCATTCGATAAGGTGCCACATAAAAGGTTACTGCACAAGATAAGAGCTCAATTGGGTTTGGGGTAACATATCAGCGTGGATTGAGGATTGGCTAACGAACAGAAAACAGAGAGTGGGAATAAATGGGTCATTTCCCGTTAGAAAACGATAACTAGTGGCGTGCCACAAGGATCGATGCTGGGACCTCAACTATTTACAATTTATATTAATGATTTGGATGAAGTGTGATGTAGCCAAATTTGCTGATGATACAAAGATAGGTGGGAAAATAAGGTGTGAGGAGGACACAAATAATCTGCAAAGGGATATAAATAGACTAAGTGAGTGGGCAAAAATTTGACAGATGGAATATAATGTGGGAAAATATGAGGTTATCCACTTTGGTAGTAAAACTAAATTATTTAAATTGGGAGAGATACAAATTGCTGCAGTACAGAAGGATCTGGGGGGCCTTGTACTGAAACACAAAAGGTTAACATGCAGGTACAGCAAGCAATTAGGAAGGCAAATGGAATGTTGGCCATTATTACAAGTGCGATAGAGTATAAAAGTAGGGAAGTCCAGCTACAACTGTACAGGGTGTTGGTTAGACCACCACTACATAGAGTTTTGATCACCTTATTTAAGGAGGGATATACTTGCATTGGAGGCAGTTCAGAGAAGGTTCACAAGGTTGATTCCTGAGAAGAAGGGGTTGTCATATGAAGAAAGGTTGAGCAGGTTGGGCTTTCCTCAATGGAGTTTCGAAGACTGAGAGGTGATTTTATTGAAACTTGTAAGATTCTGAGGATGTCCCCCCTTGTGGAGGAATCTAGAAGTAGGGGGCGTCATTTCAAAATAAGGGGTCGCCCATTTAAAACGGAAATGAGGAGGAATTTCTTCTCTCAGCAGGTCGTGAATCTATGGAATTCTCTGCCCAGAGAGCTGTGGAGGCTGGTTCATTGAATATATTTAAGGTGGAGATAGATAGATTTTTGAAAGATAAGGGAGTCAAGGGTTATGGGGAGGAGGCGGGGAAGTGGAGTTGAGTCCATGATCAGATCAGCCATGATCTCATTGAATGGCCGAGCATGCTCGAGGGGCAAATTGGCCTACTGCTCCTATTTCTTATGTTCTTATGTCCCATTACCACTCCCTTTTGCCTTGCACCATCATCTCCTGCCTTCCAACCTATCACAGACCTTCCTTTTAGTTCTTTCCTCCCATCCCCCTTTCCCTGACACTCTACTTACTTAAAAACGGTCACATCTCTTAACTTCTTCCAGTTCTCATGAAAGAGCATCGACATGGAACGTTAACTCAATTTCTGTCTCCACAGATACTGCCTGACCCGCTGAGTATTTCCAGCATCCGCAGTGTTTTGTTTTTGGCCAATGATAAATGTAGGCTCATAATTCAGTGGAGAACGGAGCTGAATACAGAAAGTAAAGAGGAGAAGTGAAAAGGGGAATAAACAGGGCAAAGAGAATAGATGAGAATAGATTAGCAACGAACATATAAATAGCAAAAGGGTAGTCAAGGGGGCCGATTAGGGACCAAAATGGAGAACGTCTAGTGGAGGCGGGCTGAGGTACTAAATGAGCACTTTGCATCCGTCTTCACTAGAGAAGAGGAGAGGTTAGTGGCAATATAACACTAAAGGAGGAGGTAGTAGAGAGATTGGACAGGATAAAAAATTCTTTACCCAAAGAGTCATGAGAAGGTAGAACTCGAGACCACAGGGACTGGTTGAAGTGAATAGATTAGATGCATTTAAGGAGATGCTAGACTAGCATATGAGGAAGAAGGGAATAGAGGGTTAAAAGAATCATAAGAAATTCGAGCAGGAGTAGGCCATGCGACCCCTCGAGCCATTCAGTAAGATCATGGCTGATCTGATTTGGCCTCAACTCCACTTTCCTGCCTATTCCCCATAACCCTTGACTCCCCTATGGTTCAACAATCTGTCGATCTGACTCTTGAATATATTCAAAGACTCAGCTTCCACAGCTCTCTGGGATAGGGAATGCCAAAGATTGACAACCCTCTGAGAGAAGAAATTGCTCGTCATCTCCATCTTAACTGGGTGACCCCTTATTCTGAAACTGTGCCCCCTAGTTCTAGATTCCCCCACGAGGGGAAACATCCTCTCAGCATCTACCCTGTCAAGCCCTCTCAGAATGGTATGTGTTTTAATAAGATCACCTCTCATTTTTCTAAACTCTATTGAGTACAGGCCCAATCTGCTTAACCTTTCTTCAAAAGACAACCCCTTCATCCCAGGAATCAACCTAGTGAACATTCTCCTATGTGGATAGATTTAGATGAGCAAAGAAGGGAGGAGACTCGAGTGGAGCATAAACGCCGGCATGGACTGGTTGGGCCGAATGACCTATTTCTGTGCCGTACATTACTGTAACATAATCCTATGTAGGATAAAAATAGATAAATTGCACGTACTTAAAAGGGTGGCAGTCCTCAAAGCAGAAAAGTCACCGGGTCCAGATGGAATGTACCCGAGGTTGCTGTGGGAAGTAAGGGTGGAAATCGTCGATGCTCAGGCCACAATCTTCCAATCCTCCTTAGATATGGGAGTGGAGCCAGAGGACTGGAGGGTTTCAAATCATACACCCCTATTCAACAAATGTGAGAGGGATAAACCCAGCAACTACAGGCCAGCGAGGAGGATCGTAACAGACTTGAGAAAGACATAGACAGCCTGGTGAAATGGGCAGACACATGGCAGATGAAATCTAACGCAGAAAAGTGTAAAGTGAAACGAGTCGGTGGAGAGGTAGCTTTTCGAGACAATAATCTGAGACAAAGTTAATTGTCACTTGAAAAATATAGATTAATAAATGGCAGCCAGCACAAACTTGTTCAAGGTAAATTGTGTTTGACTAACTTGATTGTGTTTTTTGATGAAGTAACGGAGAGAGTTAATGAGGGTAATGTGGTTAATGTTGAGTATACGAACATTCAAAAGGCGCTTGATGAAGTGCCACAGAATAGATTATTAGCAACATTGAAGCCCCTGGGATGAAAGGGATGAAGTGTGAAGTGATGCATTTTGCTGAGAAGAATGAGGAGAGGCAATATAAATGAAATGCTGCAATTTTAAAAGGGGTGCAGGAACGGACAAACCTGGGGGTGTATACACACAAATCTTTGAAGATAATAGGTCAAGTTGATGTGATTGTTAAAAAAGCTTTTATTGATCCTTCGCTTTACAAATAGAGGAGTAAAGTAAAACAAGCAAGGAATTATGCCAAAGCTTTATAAGTCACTGGTTAAGCCTCAGCTGGAGTATTGGGTCCAGTTCTGGGCACTACACTTTAGAAAGGATATCAAGGCCTTGGACAGGATGTAGAGGAGATTTGCCAGAATGGTGCCAGGGATGAGGGACTTCAGAAAAGTGGAGAGACTGAAGAAACTCTGATTGTTCTCCTTAGAGCAGAGAAGGTTAAGAGGAGATTTGGTAGAGGTGTTCAAAATCATGAAAGGTTTCGATAGAGTAAGTAATGAGAAACTGTTTCCAGTGACATGAGGGTTGCTAACCAGAGGACACAGATTTAAGGTAAATCAAGTTAAAAAGCGAGTTGTTATGATCTGGGATGCACTGCCTGAAAAGATGGTGGAAGCAGATTCAATAGTAACTTTGAAAAGAGCATTGGATAAATATTTGAAATGGAAACATTTGCAGGGCTATGGGAAAGGGCATTAAATTGCTCTTTCAATATCATAGAATGATACAGCACAGAAGGAGGCCATTTGGCCCATTGTACACAGGCACGATGGGCCGAATGGCCTCACTCTATGCTATATCATTCTATGATTGCTGTTCGTGGGACCTTGCTGTGCTCTTTCTAAATCTGCGGATTTATTGTGGGGGGAGGGTAGTCAATACTGAGGAAGACTGCAACAAATTACAGGAGAACATTAATAAACCTGCAGAATGGATGCAAATTGTGAGGTATTACATTTTGGTAGGAAGACTAGGGAGGTCACTTATTACTTGGAGGGTGTGAATCTGGGTGGGGTGAGTAACAAAGGAATCTCGAAACAAATACACACAACACTAAAAGTTGCAACACAGGTTAGCAAGGCCATACAAAAGCAAACCAAGAACTAGGGTTTATTTCTAGAGGTATAGAATTGAAAAGTAGGGAAGTTATGTTTAACCTGTATGGAACCTTGGTTAGACCGCATTTAGAGTACGGCATACAGCTCTGGTCACCATATTATAAAAAGGATATAAAGGCACTGGAGAGGGTGCTCAGAAGATTTACAAGAATGATACCAGAAATGCGAGGGTATACCTATCAGGTAAGGATGGCTATATCGAGCCCTTTGCCGAGTCCATCAGGAAGGATGCGGGCATTAGGGGGGTGACAATCCCAGGCAGCAGAGGCGCTCAGGTCAAGACCTCCCTGTACATGGATGACGTCACCATCTGTTGCTCTGATCCGCTGTCGGTCCGCGGATTGCTCACAATCTGTGACCAGTTTGAACTGGCCTCGGGAGCGAAGGTAAATCTCAGCAAAAGAGAGGCCATGTTCTTTGGAAGCTGGTCCGACCGATCCTTTATTCCTTTCACCGGGAAGTCAGATTACCTGAAGGTTTTGGAAATATGGTTTGGAGCGGAAGGGGCGTGTGTCAAAAACTGGAAGGAGCGTATCGCTAAAGCGAAACATAAACTGGGATGGTGAAAGCTGCGCTCACTCTCCATTGCAGGAAAGAACCTGATCATCAGGAGTGAGGTGCTCTCGGTGTTGTTATACGTGGCGCAGGCCTGGCCCATACCCCGCACCTGTGCTGTGGTAGTCACCCGAGCTGTCTTCCATTTCGTCCGGAAATCGAAAATGGACCATGTCCGTAGAGACACGATGCACAAATCTCTGGACAAGTGGGGACAGAACGTTCTGAACGTGGCCCTCATCCTGACGGCCACCTTTGTGTGCGGCTGCATCAAGCTGTGCATAGACCCTTCGTATGCAAACACAAAGTGTCAGTACGTGCTGAGATTCTATCTGTCCCCGGTATTGCGAAGGATGGGTCTGGCCAGGCTGCCGCGGAACTCTCCGAGCAGTTGGACCATGCCTCAGCACCTGTCCTTCGTGGAAACGTTTTTCAAGAAAAACATCTTTGACCACAAGGCCATAAAGCAATGGTCGGCATGCAAGATTCCCCGGGCAGACTGTCGAAATCGTTTGGCAGAATGTCTCATAACCAGAGCTTTCACACAACATTGAAACATAGAAACACAGAAAATAGGTGCAGGAGTAGGCCATTCAGCTCTTCGAGACTGCACCACCATTCAATAAGATCATGGCTGATCATTCCATCAGTACCCCTTTCCTGCTTTCTCTACATACACCTTGATCCCCTTAGACGTAACGGCCATATCTAACTCACTCTTCAATATATCCAATGAACTGGCATCAACAAGCCTCTGCAGCAGGGAATTCCACAGGTTAACAACTCTATGAGTGAAGAAGTTTCTCCTCATCTCAGTCCTAAATGGACTAGCCCTTATCCTAAGACTGGGCTTCCCCATCGGGAACATTCTACCCGCATCTAACCTGTCCCGTCCCATCAGAATCTTATATGTTTCTATGAGATCCCCTCTCATCCTTCTAAACTCCAATGTATAAAGGCCCAGTTGATCCAGTCTCTCCTCATATGTCAGTCCTGCCATCCCGGGAATCAGTCTGGTGAACCTTCGCTGCACTCCCTCAATAGCAAAAACGTCCTTCCTCAGATTAGGAGAACAAAACTGAACGCAATATTCTAGGTGAGGCCTCACCAAGGCCCGGTACAACTGCAGTAAGACCTCCCTGCTCCTATACTCAAATCCTCTCGCTATGAAGGCCAACATACCATTTGACTTTTTCACCGCCTGCTGTACCTGTATGCCAATTTTCAATGACTGATGAACCATGACACCCAGGTTTCATTGCACCTCCCCTTTTCCTAATCTGCTGCCATTCAGACAATATTCTGTCTTCGCGTTTTTGCCCCCAAAGTGGATAATCTCACATTTATCCACATTATACTGCATCTGCCATGCATTTGTTCAATCATCTAACCTGTCCAAGTCAGCCTGCAGTCTCCTAGCTTCCCTCTCACAGCTCATACCACCACCCAGTTTAGTGTCATCTGCAAACTTGGAGATATTACACTCAATTCCTTAATCCAAATCATTGATGCATATTGTAAAAACCTGGCGTCCCAGCACTGAGCCCTGCGGCACTCAACTAGTCACTGCCTGGCATTCTGAAAAGAACCCATTTATCCCGACTCTCTGCTTCCTGTCTGCCAACCAGTTCTCTATCCACGTCAGTATATTACCCCCAATACCATGTGCTTTGATTTTGCACACCAATCTCTTGTGTGGGACCTTGTCAAAAACCTTTTGAAAGTCCAAATACACCACATCCACTGGTTCTCCTTTGTCCACACTACTAGTTACATCCTCAAAAAATTCCAGAAGTTTTGTCAAGCATGATTTTCCCTTCATAAATCCATGCTGACTTGGACCGATCCTGTCACTGTTTTCCAAATGTGCTGCTATTTCATCCTTAATAATTGATTCCAACATTTCCCCACTACTGATGTCAGGCTAACCGGTCTATAATTACCCACTTTCTGTCTCCCTCCCTTTTTAAAAAATGGTGTTACATTAGCTACCCTCCAGTCCACATGAACTGATCCAGAATCAATAGACTGTTGGAAAATGATCACCAATGCATCCACTATTTCTCGGGCCACTTTCTTAAGTACTCTGGGATGCAGACTATCAGGCCCCGGGGATTTATCAGCCTTCAATCCCATCAATTTCCCGAACACAATTTCCCGCCTAATAAGGATATCCTTCAGTTCTCCCTTCTCACTCGACCCTCGGTCCCCTAGTACTTCCGGAAAGTTATTTGTGCATTCCTTCGTGAAGACAGAATCAAAGTATTTATTCAACTGGTCTGTCTTTTCTTTGTTCCCCATTATAAATTCACCTGAATCTGACTGCAAGGGACCTACGTTTGTCTTCACTCATCTTTTTCTCTTCACATATCTATAGAAGCTTTTGCAGTCAGTTTTTATGTTCCCGGCAAGCTTCTTCTCGTACTCTATTTTCCCCGTCTTAATTAAACCCTTTGTCCTCCTCTCCTGAATTCTAAATTTCTCCCAGTCCTCAGGTTTGTTGCTTTTTCTGGCCAATTTATATGTCTCATCTTTGGATTTAACACTATCCTTAATTTCCCTTGTTAGCCACTGTTAAGCCACCTTCTCTGTTTTATTTTTACTCCAGACAGGGATGTACAATTGCTGAAGTTCATCCATGTGATCTTTAAATGTTTGCCATTGCCTATCCACTGTCAACCCTTTAAGTATCATTTGCCAGTCTACTCTAGCCAATTCACGCCTCAAACCATTGAAGTTACCTTTCCTTAAGTTCAGGACCCTAGTTTCTGAATTAACTGTGTCACTCTCCATCTTAATAAAGAATTCTACCATGTTATGGTCACTCTTCCCCAAGGGGCCTCACTCAACAAGATTGCTAATTAGTCCTTTCTCATTATACATCACTCAGTCTAGGATGGCCAGCTCCCTAGTTGGTTCCTCGACATATTGGTCTAGAAAACCATCCCTAATACACTCCAGGAAATCCTCCTCCACCGCATTGCTACCAGTTTGGTTAGCCCAATTAATATGTAGATTAAAGTCACCCATGATAACTGCTGTAGCTTTATTGCATGCATCCCTAATTTCTTGTTTTATGCTGTCCTCAACCTTACTACTACTGTTTGATGGTCTGTACACAACTCCCACTAGCGTTTTGTGCCCCTTGGTATTCGATAGCTCCACCCATACCGATTCCACATCATCCAAGCTAATGTCCTTTCTTACTATTGCATCACGTACCAAGACGTAGTTTGGTTGGCGGTGTGAAGGGCCCTACCCGTCAGATCCTTTATGTACAGCCGGGGTTTCAGAGACACGGCACTCTGCCCCTGAGTTGGCTGTGGTGCGGACGAGACTGTCATCCATCTCCTTTGGGACTGTCCCTTTGCAAGGCAGGACTGGAAGGAGATGCAGTGGTTGCTGTCGAGGTTCATCCCAAGCAGCTCTGTAACACAGTACTCTGCTCTACGGACTGTTCCCAGGAACGCACACCGAGACAGACATCATCAGCTGCTGGAGAGCCATCAACTCGGAGAAAGAAGCACTTTGGTCTTCCCGAAACTTGCTGGTCTTCAAGAGCACGGAGATATCCACGGCTGAGTGTTGCAGACTGGCGCAATCCAAGGGACGCACTAAAGATTGGTGCAGTTGCCGCAAAGGCACGGTGGGAAAGAGCCACAGTTTAAGGCCCTTCCGCCACAGTAAACCCATGGGATGGAATCAGACCCCCCTCGGGCTGTACTTGTTAATCTGCTTGTATACATAGAGCACCACGTACTGAAAAACACCGGCGTTGTGCCATGTATAATGAAAGTCTAGTAACTTGTAAAGAAATGTAAATATATCCCCATCCGGTCCATGTACTGCATTCATCTGCATAGTGTTACATGTAACGTGATTTGTGATCAGCATTGAAATGTATCCTGGAATGTAATGTAAACCTGTTCTCATCTGCTCCATGTAATAGCCTCATTTGCACAGCACTACATGTAATGTGATTTACAGATTGTACTAAACTGTACCTTGAAATAAAATACAACCTAGTGCATTGTATGGGACTGCTGTCAACATCCAAACGAATTATATGGAATTGCTGACTGCAAGGTACTGAGCTATTTTCCAATGTATTTTGAAAATTTTAGATAA
Organism: Pristiophorus japonicus; assembly: GCF_044704955.1. Lineage (NCBI taxonomy): Eukaryota > Metazoa > Chordata > Chondrichthyes > Pristiophoridae > Pristiophorus > Pristiophorus japonicus. The sequence continues at coordinate 26,738,347 of NC_091995.1, read as the reverse complement.
ATCAAGTATATTTTTGGAAGAAAAATGAACAGGCTGGGTCTCTTTTGTCTTTAAAAAAGGCTGTTGGGAATCCTAATAGAGGTCTTTAAAATTATGAAAGGTTTTGATAAAGTGGATACAGAGCAGATATCGAGAGAATGTTTCCACTTGTGGGGAAGAGCATAACTAGATGCCATCGATATAAGATAGTCACCAAGAAATCCAATAGGGAATTCAGAACAAGCTTCTTTACCCAAAGAGTGGTGAGAATGTGGAACTCGCTACCACAGGGAGTGGTTGAAGCAAATAATATAGATGCATTTAAGGGGAGGTTGGAGAAGCATATGAGGGAGAAGGGAATAGAGGGTAATGCTGATAGATTTAGATGAGGAAAGATGGAGGAGGCTCGAGTGGAGCAGAAACGCCGGCATGGACTGGTTGGGCCGAATGGCCTGTTTCTGTGCTATATATTCAATATAATCCTTTGTAAATCTCCCTCCATTACAACAGCGACTAGAGTCCAAAAATACTTCAAAGCATGTGGGGAGGGCCTGAGGTCATAAAAGGTGCTGCAGGAATCATAGAATCATAGAGCACACAAGGAGGCCATTCGGCCCATCGAGTCTGTGCCGGTACTTTCGAAGAGCAATCCAGTTCGGCCCGCTCTCCATATACCTGAAACTTTTTCTCCTTCAATTATTTCTCCAGTTCCCTTTCGAAGGCTACTATTGAATCCACCTCCACCACCCTGTCAGGCAGGGCATTCCAAATCCTAACCACTTGTGGAGTAAAAAAGTTTATCTTTGTGTCGTCTCTGGTTCTTTTGCAAATTACCTCAAATCTGTGCCCTCTGGTTATCGGTCCTTCAGCATTTACTCTATCTAAACCCTTCATGGTTTTAAACACCTCTGTCAAATGTCCTCTTCGCCTTCTCTGCTCTAAGGAGAACAACAAATTCGAAGAAGAACATCAAATGCAAGTTCTTTATGAGGCCCCCACCGTTTCGCTGCAGTCCAGAAGCCATCACCCTTTCAATTATTGTGTATTCTTCTGAACAGCTGCAGCCAAGCGCTGTTATTTGTGGTTTCAGCAGATTGAGAAACAAGGCCTTGGGCACCACAGGAAGTGCTAACATTAATGAGCTGCTGAGACATGTTCGAGTCAGCTTCACACGGTGTCTCTGAGTTTCTGAGAACCCGAGTGCAGGAGCCTGGGTGCCTGGGGTAAGCGAGCGAGCAGCCCAGGGGAGATAGCCCACCGCTGCACCTCATGGCACACGCTTCAGCCTCGGAGGCGCTGAACTCCATTTCCCTCAAAGGTCAGGTGCAGGATGTTCCGCTCCTGCAAAGCACCCACTGCTGAAACCGTCCTCCGGTAAAATCATACTCACTTTAAAATGTCTTGAGAGCGGCATGAATTGAGAAGAGGTGACTCCAAGGCCCTTTGCTCCACTTGAAGTTCTCCTTTGGCGAAGAGGAGATTTGATAGAATTGGTCAAAATCATGAAGGTTTAGATAGAGTAAATAAAGAGAAAGAAAGAAAGATTTGCATTTATATAGCGCCTTTCACGACCACTGGATGTCTCAAAGCGCTTTGCAGCCAATGAAGTACTTTTGAAATGTAGTCACTGCTGTAATGTGGAAAACGCGGCAGCCAATTTGTGCACAGCAAGCTCCCACAAATAGCAATGTGATAATGAACAGATAATCTGTTTTTGTTATGTTGATTAAGGGATGAATATTAGCCAAGACATCGGGATTAACTCCCCATGCTCTTCTTCGAAATAGTGCCATGGGATCTTTTATGTCCACCTGAGAGCAGACAGGACCTCGGTTTAATGTCTCACCTGAAAGATGGCACCTCTGACAGTGCAGCACTCCCTCAGCACTGCACCGGAGCATCAACCTAGATTTATGCTCAAGTCTCTGGAGTGGGACTTGAACCCACAACTATTTCCAAGGGCTGAAGGGTCGCTATCCAGAGGGCACGGATTTAAGGCAAACGAATCAGAGGTGACATGAGGATAAACTTTTATACACAACGAGTATTCAGGATTTGGAACGCACTGCCTGATAGGGTGGTGGAATCAGATTTAATAGTAGCCTTCGAAAGGGAATTGGATAAACATTGAGGGAGAAAAAGTTGCAGGGATACTGGGAAAGAGCGGGGAGTGGAACTAACTGGATTGCTCTTCGAGCTGCCCTGTCCCTCACTGTGGTCATACTGCTCCTTCACACTGACGCCAAGCAGTCCAGAGCACAGGTTGCCCGAAAAGCTGACCTGAAGCCTGGTCGCACTGAAGCCAAGTAGTGTGAGGTCCCATTCGGGAACAAAGTCACATAAGGAACAGGAGGAGGCCACTCACCGGTTCCACCATTCAGTTGATCATGGCTGGTCTGTGCCTCAACACCATGTACCCACCTTTGCTCCATATCCCTTGATACACTTAACCAACAAAAATCGATCGATCTCCAACATGAAAACTCCAATTGACCCCCAGCCTCCACAGCCTTTTGGGGGAGGGAGTTCCAGATTTCCACTACACTCTGTGTGACAAAGTGCTTCCGCTTTTTTGCTCCTGAACGGCCTGGCTCGAATTGTAAGATGTGTGCCCCTCATTCTTGTTTCCCCCATCAGAGGAAATAGTTTCTCTGTATCTACTCGATCAAAACCCTCGAGATGTTTTCTCAATCCACTCTGTGAATGCACCGGTACCAGTGTTGCTTCAGTCTGTTGTCAAACCACGTTCTAAACATGACCAGATTGAGCCGGCTGAGAACTGTGGCAACTTGTTTTGGAATCTTCATAATCTTACGAGCAGCTGACCACTCTCCCTCCCCCGCTCTGTATTAACAGAAAGGGAGATTCGTACTTCAACAGGAGTCCGTGCAGACATCAGCTCACTTTCTGACGTCACTACTCACAGTGTCTCTTCAGCCTGAACCTTACTCCAACCTGTAACTGTCCTGAGGGAATGTTCACTGTGACTGATCGCAGATAACAAGGAGGAAAAACTCCTGAAATCTGATCGACCTTCATGATTGCACTAACTAACTTTGATCAGTCTCCTATCCTCCGCAGACGGACCCCGCCCTCCGCAGACAGACCCCGCCCACAGCAGACAGAACCCGCCTCGACAGACAGACCCCCCCTCGGCAGACAGGCCCCCCCGTCAGCAGATAGACCCCGCCCACCGAAGACAGACCCCGCCCACCGCAGATGGACCCCGCCTCCCGCAGACAGACCCCGCCCTCCACAGACAGACCCCGCCCTCCGCAGACAGACCCCGCCCTCCGCAGACAGACCACGCCCCTGCAGACAGGCCCCGCCCTCTGCAGACAGACCCCACCCCCCAATTACAGCCCACGTCCCTAATTACTGCCCCTGCCCCCCAAATACAGCCCCTGCCCCCAAACACAGACCACGCTCTCCACAGTCAGACGCTGCTCAGTGCAGTCAGCCCCCATCCTCCTCAGACAGACCCTGTCACCCAATTACAGACTCTCCCCCCCCAAACACAACCCCTGTCCCCCAATCACAGCCTCAGCCCCAAACACAGCCCCCACCCTCCTCAGACAGACCCTGCCCCCCAATCACAGACCCTCCCCCCAATCACATCTCCCTACCCTCCGCAGACAGTCACTGCCCCCCAGTCACAGCCGCCTGCCTCAAACACAGCCCCCAGCCTCCACCTCAGCGGTGTCCACGAAACATGCCCAGGGCCCAGTCACATCAGACACCCTGGCATGACCACAAGTGGGGAATGAACTCCCCCTCCTTGAGCTGTTAAACCTGCACCACAATGTAGTCCCGTACACAGCAGCTCTTTGTTCTTTGATTGCTCAGGTTAAGGTCCTCTTTGCTCCCCTGTGATCTACTGCAGAGAGGGAGATATTCAGTTACATTTAGATTGCGGGGCAGTAGAAATTCACCTTGGGTTGTGGCGCAAAATAGTCGAACCTCACGGCGATGGGTCTGATGTGACTGAATAATCTTTGATGAAATAGCGGAGAGAATGGTTGAGGGTAGTGCGGTTGATGTTGTGTATATGGACTTTCAAAAGGCATTTGATGTTGTACCGCACTCTAGACTTGTAAGCAAAATTAAAGGGACAGTGGCAGCATGGATACATAATTGGCTAAGTGACAGGAAGCAGAGAGTAGTGGTGAACGACCGTTTTACAGACTGGAGGGAGGTATACAGTGATGTTCCCCAGGGGTCGGTACTGGGACCACTGCTCTTTTTGATATATATTACTGACCTGGACCTGGTTATAAAGCGCATAATTTTAAAGTTTGCAATTGACACGAAACTCGGAAATGTAATAAACAGTGAGGAAAGTAGTACTAATGGCGGGAGGGCACAGAATGGTGAAATCGGCAGACCCATAGTAGATTCAATTTAACACACTGGAGTGTGAAGTGATACAGTTTGGTAGGAAGAATGAGGAGAGGCAATATAAATTAATTGTACAATTTTAAAGAGGGTGCAGGAACAGAGAGACCTGGGGGTGTATGAATACACTGGGATCCAAACTTTATAGATAGAGGCATAGAGTACAAGAGCAAGGAAGCTATGCTGAACATTTATAAAACACTGGTTAGGCCTCAGTTGGAGTATTGTGGCCAATTCTGGGCCCCGCACTTTAGGAATGAGTTCAATACCTTAGAGAGCGTGCAGAGGAGATTTACCAGAATGAGAGGGTGAGAGCCTTTAGTTACGTGGATAGACTAGAGAAGCTGGGGTTGATCTCCTTAGAACAAAGAAGGTTAGGCAGCAATTTGAAAGAGATGTTCAAAATCATTAATTCGTTTGATTGCGTGAATAAACAGAAACTGTTTCCAGTGACAGGAGGGTCGGTAACCAGAGGACACGGATTTAAGGTGATTGGCAAAAGTACCAGAGGTGACTTGAGGAAAAGAAAAATTGCGATCTGGAGCGCACTGCCTGAAAGGGTGGTGGAAGCAGATTCAATAGTAACTTTCAAAAGGGGAATTGGATAAATACTTGAAGGGGAGAACATTTACAGAGCTCTGGAGAAAGAGCAGGAGAGTGGAACTAATTGGATATCTGTTTCAATGAGCATGATGGGCCGAATGTCCTCCTTCTGTCAAATGTATCTGTTTTGTCTTGTAACACTGCTGTGAAGTGCCTTGGGACGTTTTACTACGTTAAAGGCGCTATATAAATACAAGTTGTTGGTGTTGCGTGCTGTATGAATCTATGTGTCTGATGGTTCTGATGTGTATCATGGCCCCAAATAATCCGATGTCTGATTTCTGCTACTGGGAGTGTGATAGGAAGTGAATTAAATGATGCTCATGCGCTGATCTCGGAGTCAGCTGATTAGCTTAACCCTTGACAGGCTGTAGTGTGACATAGGTGCCAGCTATGGCTCAGTGGGCAGCACTCTCTCATCTGAGTCAGAAAGTCATGGGTTCAAGTCCCACTCCGTCGACTTGAACACATAATCCAGGCCGACACGCCCAGTGCCGGACTGAGAGAGTGCTGCACCGTCGGAGGTGCCGTCTTTCGGGTGAGACATCAAACCGATGCCCTGGCTGCACTCTGAGGTGGATGTAAAAGATCCCATGACACTATTTCGAAGAAGAGCAGGGAGTTCTCCCTGCTGTCCTGGCCAATATTTATCCCTCAAGCAAAATCATGAAATCAGGTCATTATCATACTGTTGTTGGTGGGAGCTTGCTGTGCGCAAATTAGTGTCATGTTTCCTACATTACAACAGTGACCACACTTCAAAAGTATTTCATTGGCTGTAATACTCTTTGGGACGTCCCGTGGTCGTGAAAGGCGCTGTATAAATGCGAGTTCTTTCTTTGATGAATCGTGCCCACAATTGACCTGAAATGACTGACAAGGACAGGAAAAGTCCTGGGTGAAGGGGGGCAGGGAGAGGCAGCGTGCGTCATCATGCAAAGACAGATTGCTCATAAAGGTAGCTGTCGGTAACCAGGAAGTGGCGGCAGCAGGCAGCAGGGACAGGAAAGACACCAGTTCTGGCGATGCTGACGAGGCAGAGGAGAGTCGGGTTTGGGGGGGTTGCAGGTAAAAGGCTATAAACAGCACTGCAAGAGTTACTCAGAAGGAAGTGGCATTGTTGGTGCGTGCAATGTCTCTAACCGGCACGATACCCCTGTGATGTGGCAAAGGGTTCAGTGATCTGACGGGGGCAGCAGCAGGCAGCAATGACAGCTATGTGTCGACTAATTTCTACCATACAAAAAACCGCAGGGACGTGTACCTGAATGTCCAAAGCGTTCCAGCACTGCACATCTGGTGGCACAGTGGGCAAGGAATGAATAGTGGCTGTTGCCCTATCAATATAGATTGTAAGTAGCTGAGGCCCCTGCATGATCCCACTAGTTACTGTTTGCCAACCAGAAAATGACCCATTTATCACGATTCTCTGTTTTCTGTTAGACAGCCAATCCTGTATCCATGAAAATGGCCCAGAAATTCCGCTTTCTCCTTCCCGCGGGAGTTCGACTAGATTTTAGAGAAAAAATACGCACCGACCTGAAGCTGTTGCCCCGGCTCGACTTTCCGATGCACAGGCCTCCTCTTGCTGCGCATCGCGGCTCGTGCACATCGGGACGTGCGCAGGCCTGGAGCTGGAGTCACATGGCTCTGGGCAGCCAATCAGGTATAGTATATTCTCATTCATAGTAATAGGAGTTTAGTAAGTTCAAAACTCCAATCACTATGAATGAGAACCCTCCCCTAAACACCTAAAGCACTAATAAAAAATAGAAAATATACACTACATATTTAAGATTCATTTAAATTAAAGTTATTAAAGTCTTATAAAAAATTATTTTCCCGATTTTTAAAAAAGTTTTTAAAATTATGCCTTAACATAAACTTACCACTGTGATGAGGGTTTTTAACAATAAAATATGTTTTCATAACTTTATTTTTATATGTTTTTGTGTGCTTTTAAAAACTTGTACCTGTAAAAGTACGCTATGCACTTGCTGTTTCAGGCGCAAGACTTTTGAGGCCATTTATATGCATAAATACCACAAATTTGCACGTACAAATGTCCTCGTTCCTGATATGTGCGAGATCTGTCAAGCCAGAAATTTGACAGATCGGAAAAGCCCATTTTCAGCGCCTGCGTAATGTACGCTGAAAACCGGGTTTTCCGATGCCTTCCCGGGTCCGTAGAAACTTCGTACGGGCCCGGGACATCGTAATTTCAGGCTCAATATATTACGGGGTTGGGGGTAGGTGCTATGACAGCTACGTGTCAAGACTAATTTCTACCATACGGGGTTTGTGGGTAACATACACTAGTGACCCTGCAATAGCAAGAACTGGGTCACAAATGACCAACCTGCAACTGAGCCCAATGCTGCCATCTCCCTCATCACGTCCTGCCTCTGCTGTCTCTGTGGTTTTAGCCTCTGCTGCTTCTTCCACCTTTATGCCTGTAATTAATCACTTGTATGGTGACAGTATGAGTGGCACAGCTACATCCATGAGCTTGATATTGCATCGAAGAGTCCGTGTTGTTATTCGGAGCTGAAATTTTGAGTTTAAGTGAGTCTTACTTTGCCTACATATTAATCTTATGCGGCGAGAGCGGTGAGATTGGGGCGAAGGAGCAGCGACAGATTGTGGAGGGATGTGATCGGGGCCCAGGAGAGGCGTGGGTTCGGGGCCAGGGGCCCAGGGGCAGGATGGGCCAGCCCACACTGCGATACGTGTGCGCACTAGGTCCATGCAGCAGAGCAGGTCTCCAGTCGTCTTGGATAATCCTTGCCACTGGACCAACACCTAGCTCAGTCAAGCCCGTATGGTGGCTGGTGTGCATACCACACGTTAAGAAAAATCCACGCACAGGCATCTTCCACCCTTCAGGATGTAGTTCAGGATCTGGAATATTAGGTCCTTCATTGAAACACCTGTGAACGCATCCCGTTTTGGCGTGGAAGCAAGTCATCCTCGTTTCGAGGGACGACCTATGAATGCCTGAATGATTATATTAATTTTATCTGTTACCTAAGAACATCAGAAACAGGAGCAGGCCCCTAGAACCTGCTCCGCCATTCAATCTGATCATGGCTGATCCGATCTTGGCCCCAACTCCACTTCCCTGCCTGCTCCCCATAACCCGTGACTCCCTTATCAGTAAAAAATGTGTCTATCTCCACCTTAAATATACTCTATGACCCAGCCTCCACAGCTCCCTAAGGTAGAAAATTCCACATATTCATGACCCTCTGAGAGACAAATTTCCGCCTCATTCTGTTTTAAATGGGCGACCCCTAATTCTGAAACTATGACCCCTAGTTCTAGATTTCCCCACAAGGGAAAACATCCTCTCTGCATCTGTTTGAGATATTGTCAAGACATTTCCTCCCATATTTCGTCACTTTTGCAGAAAGTACAGTTGTGGAGTGGGGACATGGATTTCTCAATGGGAACCCCATTGTATGGGTATGATAGCGTAGTGGTTATGTTACTGGAATCCACAGGCCTGATCTGGAGACGTGAGTTCAAATCCCACCCTGCAGCTGGGGAATTTAAATCAGTTAATTTAGTTAATTTGCAATAAAATGCTAGTATCAGTAATGGTGAACAAGAAACTACCAGATTGTCAGAAAAACCCAACTGGTTCACTAATGTCTTGTAGGGAAGGAAATATGTCATCCTTACACAATCTGGTCTATGACATGGTTGACTCTTAACTGCCCTCTGAAATGGTCTACCAAGCAACAGTCAGTTGTACCAAACCGCTACGGCAAAGTCAGCACTATGGGAGCACATTCACCACATGGACTGCAGGGCTTCAAGAAGGCGGCTCACCATCACCTTCTCAAGGGCAATTAAGGATGGGCAATTATTATTTTTTAATTAAAAATTAATCCTATGAGTAAAGGGGGAGGGGGATAAGGATATGGAAGAAGCTAGATTGAAGGCGCCTATTTTCAAGCATCACAGTCGATGGTTGTCCCCTGCATGGTGATCAGGAAAATTGTATTTAAATTTATCTTTTGTCAGGGTTAATTGGAGTAGCAGCAGACGTCTGCTATTGACGTGGAGCAATTTAATATTGTAACAATGGGCCATAATTTGCTGTCAAAATAAGTGAGGCTGATGGCACTCGCTGTTACTTTTGTGCAAATGGTGCAGCAACGTGAGGCAAGGGACAGATATGCGGTTAAACTCAAATATCCAAAAGCTGCTGTTCGAGTTGCAACGCTCTGCTATTACGTTTGTGAAAATGCTTTACCTTTTGTAATGTTTGCACCTGTGAGTATGCTCAAAGGTTTGTAGAGCTACTGCAGGTTCACGGGCTCCCAGGCCGCCTGCAATTTCTGCGGTCTGGAAGAGTCCGCGTTCCATGTTTTTTACGGAATGTACGAGGTTGCAGCCCCTGATCCATTATTTAAAGGGGCTGCTCCTCATGTTCTGGTTGCACTTCAGTCCCACACTCCTGATCTTTGGGCACCCTGTGCGGAGGGGAGCGGGCAGGTCCGAGGGCCTCCTTATAGGACTGCTCCTGGGCACGGCCAAGGGTGCCATCAGCCGGTCCAGGCAGCGGGCGGTCGAGGGGGTCGTTCTGCCTGACTGCCTGCCTCCCTTCCGTGCATACATCCACGCCAGGGTGCCCTTGGAGATGGAGCTTGCGTTGTCCACCGGTACGCTCGCGGCTTTCCGTGAGAGGTGGGCGCCGGAGGGACTGGAGTGCATAGTTACCCCCGGCAACCAAATTTTAATTTGATTTTACATGTTTTAAAGTTTAATTTGTTTATTGCCGGATTTTTAGTGTCCCCCCTCCCCTTTTATAGGGGGCACTTGTAAAATTTATGATTTTATTGCCCAAAAAAAATCACAAAAAAACCCCAAAAAAGTACAAAAAAAACACAAAAAAAACAAAAAAAGGGTAGTTGGAAAATGTTTGGAGTGTCCCCCAGATTGGAGGGCACTTGACTTAACTGTTTTATTGTTATCCAACCAAAAGAGTTGTAGAGCTACTGCAGGTTCATGGGCTCCCAGGCCGCCTGCAATTTTTGCGGTCTGGAAGAGTCCGTGTTCCATGTTTTTATGGAAAGTGCGAGGTTGCACCCTCTATTCCATTATTTAAAGGGGCTGCTCCTCAAATTCTGGTTGCACTTCAGTCCCACACTCCTTATCTTTGGGTACCCTGTGCGGAGGGGAGTGGGTAGGTCCGAGGGCCTCCTCGTAGGACTGCTCCTGGGCACGGCCAAGGCGGCCATCAGCCGGTCCAGGCAGCGGGCGGTCGAGGGGGTCGTTCAGCCCGACTGCCTGCCTCTCTTCCGCTCTTACATCCGGTCCAGGGTGTCCTTGGAGATGGAGCACGCGGTGTCCACCGGTACGCTCGCGGCCTTCCGCAAGAGGTGGGCGCCGGAGGGACTGGAGTGCATCGTCACCCCCGGCAACCAAATTTTAATTTGATTTGACATGTTTTAAAGTTTAATTTGTTTTATCGCTGAGCTTTAGTGTCCCCCAGTTAGGGGACACTTGTATAATTTGCCTCTCGGTGCCCAAAAAAACCCACAAAATAAAACACAAAAAAAAACTTAAAAAAACAAAAAAAAAGACAAAAAAAGGACACTTGAAAAATGTTTGGAGTGTCTTCCCCCTTTAATCAGGGGGGCACTTGATTTATTTGTTTAATTGTTTACAACCAAAAAGAGTTGTAGAGCTACTGCAGGTTCATGGGCTCCCAGGCTGCCTGCAATTTCTGCGGTCTGGAAGAGTCCGTGTTCCATGTTTTTATGGAGTGTGTGAGATTGCAGCCCCTATTCCATTATTTAAAGGGGCTGCTCCTCAATTTCTGGCTGCACTTCAGTGCTACACTCCTGATCTTTGGGCACCCTGTGCAGAGGGGAACGGGTAGGTCCGAGGGCCTCCTCGTAGGACTGCTCCGGGGCACGGCCAAGGGGGCCATCAGCCGGTCCAGGCAGCGGGCGGTCGAGGGGGTCGTTCTGCCCGACTGCCTGCCTCTCTTCCGCGGTTACATCCGAGCCAGGGTGTCCCTGGAGATAGAGCACGCGGTATCCACCGGTACGCTCGTGGCCTTCCGCGAGAGGTGGGCGCCGGAGGGACTGGAGTGCATCATCACCCCCGGCAAACAAATTTTAATTTGATTTTATATGTTTTAAAGTTTAATTTGTTTAATAGCCAGTTTTTAGTGCCACCCCCCCCTCCCTCCCTTTTAGCCAGGGGGCACTGTATAATTTGTTTTTCAGTGCCCTCGGGGAAAAAAAACAACAAAAAAAACCAAGAGGGCACTTGTTTGAAAATGTTTGGTGTGTTCACCCCCCGCCCCCCTTTTATCAGGTGACACTCGATTAATAGATTACAACAAAAAAAGTTGTAGATCTACTGCAGTTTCACGGACTGTTAGGCCGCCTGCAATTTTTGCAGTCTGGAGGAGTCCGTGTTCCATGTTTTTATGGAATGTGCGAGGTTGCAGCCCCTATTCCAATATTTGAAGGGGCTGCTCCTCAAATTCTGTTTGCACTTCAGTCCCACGCTCCTGATCTTTGGGCAGAGGGGAGTGGATAGGTCGGAAGGCCTATTCGTAGGACTGCTCCTGGGCATGGCCAAGGGGGCCATCAACTGGTCCAGGCAGCGGGCGGTCGAGGGGGTCATTCAGCACGACTGCCTGCCTCTCTTCCGCGGGTACCTTCGAGTCTGGGTATTGCTGGAGATGGAGCACGCGGTGTGGGCGCTGGAGGGACTGGAGTGCATCACCACCCCCGGCAAACAAATTTTAATTTGGTCTGTTTAATGTCTAAAGTTTAATTTGTTCATTTGTTGGTTTTGGTGCCCCTTTAATAAGGGGGCATTTGATTTACAGGTGCAAGTAAAATAATTGTAGAGCTGTCACATTGTGAGTGGCTTAGCCAGTCATGTGATGTTCACAAGACTCAATAAAACTCCAGTCAGTTGGGTCCACGATATCCACGATGAAGATGCAGTTCTGAGCCTAGTGGATGAACTGGCAAAGTGTAGTGTGATTGTTTTATCTTTGTTAATAAACCAACTAGTTGTTAATGGCAATGTGTTGCTATGAATTCTTATGCAAAGAAGCCACGAATCAAATACATTACACCTTTGAAATACATTTAATGGCGTGACATTGCTATGATAAATAAGAACTACACAGAAAGTTAAGTTAAGTCATTCCAAATCTAAATACCCTTTTACTGATGTGATAAGTATTAATTTCTGCCAGTCAACCTCTCCAGCACTGAAAATTAAATATTACATGTCTGGAGTCTCATTCCTTCAGGTTTTAATTGTTGCTGGAGATCTAAAAATGTAAAATTGAAAAAGTTAATTTTTAAAAACTTTTCCTTTGTCTCTTTTTTAACTCTCTCTATAAATGCTGTCTTTCTTACCCTCCCTGTATCTGATCAGACATTGAATTCACCCACTCTATTTTGCACTTTCTTCTCCGACCTTGCAGTGTTAATTTCACAATCTTTCAATCTGATTGGTTAAGGAGATAACACAGTTATCAGCTTTCACTTTCAGCGATTGCCACATAAAAAATGTAAAAAGCGAAATGTGCAAAGACCAGTCTAACTCAGTCTAACGCTGTTAAATGGCTGGCCACAGCAAATTATGGCCCAATGTTCAATTTTAACCTTTGTTTTTTAAGTAAGGAATTAAGATTCTTACATTGTATGGTGACCACTGAACTCTTGGGCAGAGAACTGACCTTTCCACCCGCACAGTTTTAATATGCTGGGGCCATTAGAGGGAGCGGTGCACGACGGCCTGGCCTGGAAATCGCTACGGTCCCGGTCTACAAGACCATGAGCAGGCCGGGGCCATTAGAGGGAGCAGTGTGAAGTGCCATAGCACTGCAGAGAGCAGCACGTGCTGCTGCAGGAAGGCGACGGCTGACTGCAGTGAGGGCAGGTACAGCAGGAGTGAGCGTGGTCAGGGCAAAGGAGCGGCAAGAGTTCGTAGAGGGATGTCATCGGAGCCCAGGATAGGCGAGGGGCCCAGGGACAGCATGGGCCAGCCCACGCTGCGATATGTGTGCGTGCTAGGTCTGTGCAGCAGAGCTGGTCTCCAGTCATCTTGGTTAACCCTTGCCACTGGACCAAGACCTAGCTCTGTCAAGCCCGTGTGGTGGCTGGTGTGCAACGGTCACCACACGTTAAAAAAATCTACGCACAGGCATCTTCCAACCTTCAACATGTAGTTTGGGATCCGGAATATTAGGTCCTTCACTGAAGCACCTGTGAACTCATCCCTTTTCAGCGAGGAAGCAAGTCATCCTCGTTTCGAGGGACTGCCTATGATGATGATGAATATGCTTATTTGAAGTAATCACCTCACACTTTTTTTCATTTGGGTGACCAGCGCTAGTTGGCCACCCGTTCAGGTGGTGAGGAGGCCCCCTCCCCCCCAACACCCCGCCATGATTTTGAGGCCTCGGTCTCATTTAAATTTGCAGGCAGGCTTTGGCACATTAAACAGCGACCCCACCCCACCGGTTCGGCTTGCTGGATTGAGGCCTCATGACCAGGCCAGGGTAGGGAGGAGGGTGTCATTTGTGATAGGTACATTGGACCGGGGTGAGTGGCTCATTTTTGCAGGGGTCATGTGGTGAGTTGTGCGGGGGTCATTGGGTGAGTTGTGCAGGAGTCAGGGGGTGAGTTATGCGGGAGTCAGGGGGTGAGTTATGCGGGGGTCAGGGGGTGAGTTATGCGGGGGTCAGGGGGTGAGTTATGCTGGGGTCAGGGGGTGAGTTGTGCGGGAGTCAGGGGTGAGTTGTGCGGGGGTCAGGGGATGAGTTGTGCGGGGGTCAGGGGATGAGTTGTGCGAGGGTCAGGGGGTGAGTTGTGCAGGGGTCAGTGGGTGAGTTGTGCGGGGTCAGGGGGTGAGTTGTGCAGGGGTCAGTGGGTGAGTTGTGCGGGGGTCAGTGGGTGAGTTGTGCGGGGGTCAGTGGGTGAGTTGTGCGGGGGTCAGTGGGTGAGTTGTGCGGGGGTCAGGGGGTGAGTTGTGCGGGGGTCAGGGGGTGAGTTATGCGGGGGTCAGGAGGTGAATTGTGCAGGGGTCAGGGGGTGAGTTGTGTGGGGTCAGCGGATGAGTTGTGCGGGGTCAGGGGGTGAGTTGTGCGGGGTCAGTGGGTGAGTTGTGCGGGGGTCAGTGGGTGAGTTGTGCGGGGGTCAGTGGGTGAGTTGTGCGGGGGTCAGTGGGTGAGTTGTGCGGGGGTCAGTGGGTGAGTTGTGCGGGGGTCAGGGGGTGAGTTGTGCGGGGGTCAGGGGGTGAGTTATGCGGGGGTCAGGAGGTGAATTGTGCAGGGGTCAGGGGGTGAGTTGTGTGGGGTCAGCGGATGAGTTGTGCGGGGTCAGGGGGTGAGTTGTGCGGGGTCAGTGGGTGAGTTGTGCGGGGGTCAGTGGGTGAGTTGTGCGGGGGTCAGTGGGTGAGTTGTGCGGGGTCAGGGGGTGAGTTGTGCGGGGGTCAGTGGGTGAGTTGTGCGGGGACAGGGGGTGAGTTGTGCGGGGGTCAGGGGGTGAGTTGTGCGGGGGTCAGTGGGTGAGTTGTGCGGGGTCAGTGGGTGAGTTGTGCGGGGACAGGGGGTGAGTTGTGCGGGGGTCAGGGGGTGAGTTGTGCGGGGGTCAGTGGGTGAGTTGTGCGGGGTCAGGGGGTGAGTTGTGCGGGGTCAGGGGGTGAGTTGTGCGGGGGTCAGTGGGTGAGTTGTGCGGGGGTCAGTGGGTGAGTTGTGCGGGGGTCAGTGGGTGAGTTGTGCGGGGGTCAGTGGGTGAGTTGTGCGGGGTCAGGGGGTGAGTTGTGCGGGGTCAGGGGGTGAGTTGTGCGGGGTCAGGGGGTGAGTTGTGCGGGGGTCAGTGGGTGAGTTGTGCGGGGTCAGGGGGTGAGTTGTGCGGGAGTCAGTGGGTGAGTTGTGCGGGGGTCAGTGGGTGAGTTGTGCGGGGGTCAGTGGGTGAGTTGTGCGGGGGTCAGTGGGTGAGTTGTGCGGGGGTCAGTGGGTGAGTTGTGCGGGGTCAGTGGGTGAGTTGTGCGGGGTCAGTGGGTGAGTTGTGCGGGGGTCAGTGGGTGAGTTGTGCGGGGTCAGTGGGTGAGTTGTGCGGGGATCAGGGGGTGAGTTGTGCGGGGGTCAGTGGGTGAGTTGTGCGGGGGTCAGTGGGTGAGTTGTGCAGGGGTCAGTGGGTGAGTTGTGCGGGGTCAGGGGGTGAGTTGTGCGGGGGTCAATGGGTGAGTTGTGCGGGGTCAGTGGGTGAGTTGTGCGGGGATCAGGGGGTGAGTTACGATGGGGTCAGGGGGTGAGTTATGATGGGATCAGGGTGTAAGTTTGTAAGTTGTGCGGTGTCAATGGATGAGTTGTGCGGGGATCAGGGGGTGAGTTGTGCGGAGTTCCGGGGATGAGTTGAGCGGATGTTAGGAGTCACGATCGAGGAGTTAGAGGGGACTCCAAAAGGCTGCGTTCCCGATTATTGTTGTGGGCCTCGGGAGTGCCCTCCTGCTCCCCTGAGACTGCAATAATGAACCTACACCTACCTTTGTGCCTCTTCAATTCTATCGGGACTGCATGGTGCATACTGTTACTGGTTCCAAACGAAAATGGTCATTGGGGCTTATTTAGTGACCTATTTCCATATTAAAGAGAAGTATTGCCTGATACAGGTGGGCACTTTGGACACCCGGCTGCAGGCCCTCTTTCAAAATGGAGCTATGTGGAATGGCCGCTGGTAATGGGCGGGGTATAAATTAACCCCCATTAACTTTTTAATGGAAGCTGTTTAAGGTGAGAGAACAAGGAATTCAGGGGGTGCAGAATCAGTGCAATAAATTCACATTGTCCAGCAGCGCTTGAGTGCAGCAGGAAGGTAGATGTGTGATAACAAGAGTAAGGTGTTATTGTCACCTCATTACCTCTCAGGGGAGCAGGAGGGCACTCCCGAGGCCCACAACAATAATCAGGAACGCAGCCTTTTGGAGTCCCCTCTAACTCCTCAAAGGTAGAGGCTCTCGTTATTGTGTAATTCAACTCATTGACTGAGTTATTGACAAGGTACAGGTCGCTCAGTCATTTCTGAAATGGAGTTGTTTTTAACTTTTGATGTTGCCATGTAAACGGGCAGACAGGGTAATTGTAATGTAACAGGAGTAAGGGGAAGGTTAAAAAGGGAACAATTTGGAATGGGAATTTGTATTTGTAGTGTTCGATCAGGCTGAAAACTGAGCTCAGAACTTGTAATGTGTGAGAGTCTCCGACCGTCATTGGCCAGTGTGGTTGGAAGTCGTATCTTCAGTGTACGCTCAAGTACTATTGCATGTATGATAGACTCAATGGGGCTGAAATTTACCTCTGCTCGAAACAGGTCGCACCTTCCGCTCCTGAAGTGTTTTTTCCACCGTGTCGGATGAGGACGCCCCTTTTGATAAATTCAGCTCTTTGTCATTTTTGTTGAAGCGGCCCGGAAGTCGGTCATAATGGGGACGGAAGTGGGGTGGTAAATACTGGAGAGGGGCCGAAGTGGAGGTGGGACGGAGTCTCTGCTTCTGTCAGTCAGCAGTGGAGGGAGATGACATCACGACGCGTGTGTGTCACCACACTCCCCCCTTCACTTAAAGGGGGGAGCCTTCGGCACTTCGAAACTTCGGTCCACCGGGCCACCAGGGAGAGTTTTGGCCGGGCCAGTGGTCTGGCACCCAAGAGCGGGGGGCGGGGGGGGGGGGGGGGGGGGGCCTGGCTGCATGTTGGCGGCCCGGCCGAATCCGGGGGCATAATAGTTGGTCCGACCTGGCAGTCGACCGAAAAAAAAACATGGTGACCGCAGCAGTGCTCCCTCCCCTTGAAGGGCCACCACGCTGCCACAGTTCAAAGACTGAAAGCCAGGTGCACTGAGTGAAAAATCTGTCCGGGGCAACGCATGGCGGGTTAAAGGTTTTTGGAACTAAATTTTGCGGGAGGTGAGATGGAGCTGCGGGAGATCAGCGGCGCGCCCTTTGATGAAGCACTTAGGATGGTCGGCAGCAGTGGGGCAGATGTGGGACCCGCTGGAAAAATGGGCAAGCTAAATTTCGCTGACGCCGGCCACTGGACTTCGCTGCCTGGCTGCCGTTTTCTGGCAGCAAAAGGCCTTTTTGGGGAGCTGAATTTTGGCTCCAATAATTCCATGAATGCTTGACCTCAACGTTTCAAGAACCATATTTGTTCTCAGGAATCGACAGCGCATCTAATCGTAAGTAATGCATCCGCTAACACTTCCCGCTCTTCCAAAAGTCAAGTCATTCTTTGGCAAGCTACAGCTAGTTGAAGGCTGCCACATCACTGCATTGTCCACCCTCCCAGTGGTGGTAAACCAATCCGGGGTGGTATAACTGCTCCTAACCTGCCCTACCCAGGCGTGATGCGACGAATGGCCTCCTTCTGTGCTGTAAGGTTCCATGATTCTATGGTTTGGGGAGTGGGATTGGATTCTGTCCTGTCGTTGCTCACTGCGAATGGTTCCAGTCTGGGTTGGGTGAATGTTGCAGCTGTGATGTTGAAACAGATAAACTGACGGGAACGGGACAAGAAGATGTTCATCACTGAAGGAATTGCGAGTATATCTGGGCATCTCAACACGTGCTCTCCCATTCAACTGAGCCTCATCAGTTCATTCGGCACTGTCACAATCATCTCTCTCTTTCCATGATCTCTCTCCTCCTCCTGTGCTCTCTCTTTCTCTTTCTCCATCCCCTTTTCATAATGCACCCTCTCTATTTCTTTATCTTTTTCTTTTCATACACTCCCTCCCCTTTCTGTTCTCTCTTCTTTACCCAGAGAGTGGTGAGAATGTGGAACTCGCTACCACAGGGAATGGTTGAAGAGAATAGTATAGATACATTTATGGGGAGGCTAGACAAGCAAATGAGGGAGAAGGGAATAGAGGGTTGTGCTGATAGATTTGGATGAGGAAAGACGGGAGGAGGCTCGAGTGGAGCATAAACACCAGCATGGACTGGTTGGGCTGAAAGGCCTGTTTCTGTATCATATTTCCTGTGTAATGCAATGCCAAGTAATCATCTCTCTCTCTCCATTTATGTGCTCTCCCTCTTTTCTGTTCTGTCTCCCTCTTCTGTACGTTCCCCCGTTCTCTTCTTTCACCTTTTTCTGTGCCCTCTCCACATTCGTTTCATCTCCCTTCTCCATGCTCTGCCTCCCTTTACCATTCTTTCACCCATTCGGTCCTCTCTCCCTTTTCTGTTCTCACTCCCTCTTCCATTCTCTTCCCCTCTTCCGTGCTCGTTCCCATTCTCTCTGGCCCTTTCAGCGCTCTTTCTCCCCTGTCTGTTTCTATTCTCTCGCTCTCGCCCTCTCTCTCTTGCTCTCTCTGTCTCTCTCTCTCTCTCTGTCATACAGACACAAATAGAGACAGAAAGCAATCGCTGGGCCCACCACAGAATAATTGATTTTACAGCCATCTGGTGGCAGGAAGGTGTTCGGAGGCCTCAGGGCCCAGGGAGAGGAGGCAGCACTCACTGCAAACAAAAATTCATTTGAACCCATTAAGTAGAGGGTCAGCTGCAAGTGAAGCTGGACTCAACCAACTTGATGGCTTGGTGGGTGAATATGCTGCCCAGTAGGGTAATGAAACCATTCAGATCAACAAGGTTTGATCTCTGGTCAGTGGAGAGTGAGCTGATCGTAGCCATGGCAACGAGGGATCTTATTGCTGTTCCCAGTACTGGGAAAGCTGCTACAGGCCTCTGTCAATGCTGCTCGATTAATGACAAACCAGACGGTATGAGAGAACGGCCTGTGGTGACTAGTTTCCCAGTATTCTTTCCTCCGATCTACACATCACACCGTGCTGCGGCCAAGACACCAAAGAAACCTTGGAACGGACACTCTGACCTCTCACTCCACTGCAGAGACTTGAGTACAAAAATCCAGGCTGACACTCGAGTGCAGTGCTGAGGGAGCGCCACACTTTCAGAGGTTCCATCATTCGGATGAGACATTAAATGGTTGTGGGCCGCCATGTTTCTTTGTCTCCCGACTCGAACGTCTGCCCCCTCAGGTAGACGTGAAAGATCCCATGTCACTAGTTTGAAGAAGAGCAGGGGAGTTATCCCCAGTCTCCTGGTCAATATTTATCCCTCAATCAACATAACAAAAACAGATTATCTGATCATTATCACATTCCTGTTTGTGGGAGCTTGCTGTGCGCAAATTGCAGAGTTGTTCAAAATTATGAAGGTTTAGATAGAGTCAACAAAGAGAAAGAATGAAAAAATGAGTTGCATTTATATAGTGCCTTTCACAACCACTGGACATCTTAAAGCGCATTGCAGACAATAAAATTATTTTGGAGTGCAGTCACTGTTGTAATGTGGGAAACGCGGCAGCCAATTTGTGCACAACAAGCTCCCACAAACAGCAATGTGATAATGACCAGATAATCTGTTTTTGTTATGATGATTAAGGAATAAATATTGGTCAGGACACCGGGATAACTTCACTGCTCAATCGAAATAGTGCCATGGGATCTTTTACTTCTACCAGAGAGCAGACGGGGCCTCGGTTTAACATCTCATCCGAAACATGGTAATTCTGACAGTGCAGCACTCCCTCAGCACTGCACTGGGAGTGTTAGCCTAGATATATAGGTACCTGGAGTGGAACCTTCTGACTCAGAGGTGAGGGTGCTACCCGTCACTGCATAACACACACTGACCCCTCACTCCACACACTGACCCCTCACTCCACACACTGACCCCTCACTCCACACACTGAGCCCTCACACCACACACTGAGCCCTCACTCCACACACGGAGCCCTCACTCCACACACTGACCCCTCACTCCACACACTGACCCCTCACTCCACACACTGACCCCTCACTCCACACACTGAGCCCTCACTCCAGACACTGACCCCTCACTCCACACACTGAGCCCTCACTCCACACACTGAGCCCTCACTCCACACACTGAGCCCTCACACCACACACTGAGCCCTCACTCCACACACTGACCCCTCACTCCACACACTGAGCCCTCACTCCACACACTGACCCCTCACTCCACACACTGACCCCTCACTCCACACACTGAGCCCTCACACCACACACTGACCCCTCACTCCACACACTGAGCCCTCACTCCACACACTGACCCCTCACTCCACACACTGACCACTCACTCCACACACTGAGCCCTCACTCCACACACTGAGCCCTGACACCACACACTGACCCCTCACTCCACACACTGAGCACACACTGACCCCTCACTCCACACACTGAGCCCTCACTCCACACACTGAGCCCTCACACCACACACTGACCCCTCACTCCACACACTGAGCCCTCACTCCACACACTGACCCCTCACTCCACACACTGACCACTCACTCCACACACTGAGCCCTCACACCACACACTGACCCCTCACTCCACACACTGAGCACACACTGACCCCTCACTCCACACACTGAGCCCTCACTCCACACACTGACCACTCACTCCACACACTGACCCCTCACTCCACACACTGAGCCCTCACACCACACACTGACCCCTCACTCCACACACTGAGCACACACTGAACCCTCACTCCACACACTGAGCCCTCACTCCACACACTGAGCCCTCACACCACACACTGACCCCTCACTACACACACTGAGCCCTCACTCCACACACTGACCCCTCACTCCACAACTGACCACTCACTCCACACACTGAGCCCTCACACCACACACTGACCCCTCACTCCACACACTGAGCACACACTGACCCCTCACTCCACACACTGAGCCCTCACTCCACACACTGACCACTCACTCCACACACTGACCCCTCACTCCACACACTGAGCCCTCACTCCACACACTGAGCCCTCACACCACACACTGACCTCTCACTCCACACACTGAGCACACACTGACCCCTCACACCACACACTGACCCCTCACTCCACACACTGACCCCTCACACCACACACTGAGCCCTCACACCACACACTGAGCCCTCACTCCACACACTGACCCCTCACTCCACACACTGAGCCCTCACTCCACACACTGAGCCCTCACTCCACACACTGAGCCCTCACACCACACACTGAGCCCTCACTCCACACACTGAGCCCTCACTCCACACACTGACCCCTCACTCCACACACTGAGCCCTCACTCCACACACTGACCCCTCACTCCACACACTGAGCCCTCACTCCACACACTGAGCCCTCACTCCACACTCTGAGCCCTCACTCCACACACTGAGCCCTCACACCACACACTGAGCCCTCACTCCACACACTGACCCCTCACTCCACACACTGACCCCTCACTCCACACACTGAGCCCTCACACCACACACTGAGCCCTCACTCCACACACTGAGCCCTCACACCACACACTGACCCCTCACTCCACACACTGAGCACACACTGACCCCTCACTCCACACACTGAGCCCTCACTCCACACACTGAGCCCTCACACCACACACTGAGCCCTCACACCACACACTGACCCCTCACTCCACACACTGAGCACACACTGACCCCTCACTCCACACACTGAGCCCTCACTCCACACACTGAGCCCTCACACCACACACTGAGCCCTCACACCACACACTGACCCCTCACTCCACACACTGAGCACACACTGACCCCTCACACCACACACTGAGCCCTCACTCCACACACTGAGCCCTCACTCCACACACTGACCCCTCACTCCACACACTGAACCCTCACTGTATAACACACACTGAGCCCTCACTCCACACACTGAGCCCTCACTCCACACACTGACCACTCACTCCACACACTGACCCCTCACTCCACACACTGAGCCCTCACTCCACACACTGAGCCCTCACTCCACACACTGACCCCTCACTCCACACACTGACCCCTCACTCCACACACTGAGCCCTCACTCCACACACTGAGCCCTCACTCCACACACTGAGCCCTCACTCCACACACTGATCCCTCACTCCACACACTGAGCCCTCACTCCACACACTGACCCCTCACACCACACACTGACCCCTCACTCCACACACTGACCCCTCACTCCACACACTGAACCCTCACTGTATAACACACACTGAGCCCTCACTCCACACACTGAGCCCTCACTCCACACACTGACCACTCACTCCACACACTGACCCCTCACTCCACACACTGACCCCTCACTCCACACACTGACCCCTCACTCCACACACTGAGCCCTCACTGCATAACACACACTGAGCCCTCACTCCACACACTGACCCCTCACTCCACACACTGACCCCTCACTCCACACACTGAGCCCTGACACCACACACTGACCCCTCACTCCACACACTGAGCCCTCACTCCACACACTGAGCCCTCACACCACACACTGACCCCTCACTCCACACACTGAGCACACACTGACCCCTCACTCCACACACTGAGCCCTCACTCCACACACTGACCCCTCACTCCACACACTGAGCCCTGACACCACACACTGACCCCTCACTCCACACACTGAGCCCTCACTCCACACACTGACCCCTCACTCCACACACTGAGCCCTCACACCACACACTGAGCCCTCACTCCACACACTGAGCCCTCACACCACACACTGAGCCCTCACTCCACACACTGACCCCTCACTCCACACACTGACCCCTCACTCCACACACTGAGCCCTCACTCCACACACTGAGCCCTCACTCCACACACTGACCCCTCACTCCACACACTGACCCCTCACTCCACACACTGAACCCTCACTCCACACACTGACCCCTCACTCCACACACTGAGCCCTCACTCCACACACTGAGCCCTCACTCCACACACACTGACCCCTCACTCCACACACTGAGCCCTCACTCCACACACTGAGCCCTCACTCCACACACTGAGCCCTCACTCCACACACTGACCACTCACTCCACACACTGACCCCTCACTCCACACACTGAGCCCTCACTCCACACACTGAGCCCTCACTCCACACACTGACCCCTCACTCCACACACTGACCCCTCACTCCACACACTGACCCCTCACTCCACACACTGAGCCCTCACTCCACACACTGAACCCTCACTCCACACACTGAGCCCTCACTCCACACACTGACCCCTCATTCCACACACTGACCGCTCACTCCACACACTGAGCCCTCACTCCACACACTGAGCCCTCACTCCACACACTGACCCCTCACTCCACACACTGACCCCTCACTCCACACACTGAGCCCTCACTCCACACACTGAGCCCTCACTCCACACACTGAGCCCTCACTCCACACACTGACCCCTCACTCCACACACTGACCCCTCACTCCACACACTGAGCCCTCACTCCACACACTGAGCCCTCACTCCACACACTGACCCCTCACTCCACACACTGAACCCTCACTCCACACACTGAACCCTCACTGTATAACACACACTGAGCCCTCACTCCACACATTGAGCCCTCACTCCACACACTGACCGCTCACTCCACACACTGACCCCTCACTCCACACACTGACCCCTCACTCCACACACTGAGCCCTCACTGCATAACACACACTGAGCCCTCACTCCACACACTGACCCCTCACTCCACACACTGACCCCTCACTCCACACACTGAGCCCTGACACCACACACTGACCCCTCACTCCACACACTGAGCCCTCACTCCACACACTGAGCCCTCACTCCACACACTGAGCTCTCACACCACACACTGACCCCTCACTCCACACACTGACCCCTCACTCCACACACTGACCCCTCACACCACACACTGATCCCTCACTCCACACAGTAACACTCACTACACACACTGAGCCCTCACTCCACACACTGAGCCCTCATTCCACACACTGAGCCCTCACTCCACACACTGACCCCTCACTCCACACACTGAGCCCTCACTCCACACACTGAGCCCTCACTCCACACACTGACCCCTCACTCCACACACTGACCACTAATTCCACACACTGACCTCTCACACCACACACTGACCCCTCACTCCACACACTGAGCCCTCACTCCACACACTGAGCCCTCACTCCACACACTGAGCCCTCACTCCACACACTGACCCCTCACTCCACACAGTGACCCCTCACTACACACACTGACCCCTCATACCACACACTGACTGTCACTGCATAACACACGCTGCCTCTCATTAGACACCATTGAAAATAATTACCATAAATGTGCCCATCCCTTAAATGCAAAAATAAATTTGCACCCATTCCTTAAAATCAATAAATACATTTGTTCCCTTCACTTTAAATCAATAAATAAATTTGTCCCTATTCCCTTTAACTCAATAAATAATTTTTCACCCATTCCATTTTAATCAATAAATAAATTTGCACCTATCCCTTTAAATTAATAAAAACCTTTGTAACCTTCCCTTTAAATCAATAAATACATTTTCACCCATCCCTTTAATCAATCTATTAACGTGCACCCATCCCCTTAAATCAATCAATAAGTTTGCAAACTTCCCTATAAATCAATCAATAAATATGCAACCATCCCTTTAAATAATAAATAAATGTTCACCCGTCCCTTTAAACTAATAAATATATTTGCACCATCGCTATAAATAAATTAATATTTTTGCCATCTTCCCTTTAAATCAATACATAAATTTGCAGCTTCCCTTTCAGTCAATAAATATATTTGCACACATCCCTTTAAATCAAAAAATGCATTTGTCCACTTCCCTATAAATCAATAAATAAACTTGTTCCATTCCCTTTAAATCAATCAATATATTTGCACCCATCCCTTTAAATCAATAAATATGTTTGCAACATCCCTTTAAGTCAATAAATAAATATGCAAACTTCTCATTAAATAAATAAGTAAAAATGTACATATTCCTTTAAATCAACAAATACATTTTCAATCTTCCCTCTAAATCAATAAATTAATTTGCAACCTTCCCTTTAACTGATTAATTAAAATTACAGCCAAAATTAATTACTAAATTTGTACCCGTCCCTTTAAATCAATAAATAAGTTTGCAACCTTCCCTTTAAATCATTAAATAAATGTGCAGCCATTGCTTTAAATCAATAAATAAATTTGCAACCTTCCCTTTAAATCAATAAATAAAATTGCACCCAAATGAATGACTAAATTTGTACCCATCCATTTAAATCAATAAATAAGTTTGCAAACTTCACGTTAAATTAATACATAAATTTTCAATCTTCCTTTTAAATCAATAACTACATTTGTAAACTTCCTTTAATCAACGTGCACCAATCCCTTTAAATCAATAAATAAGTTTGCAACCTTCCCTTTAAGCAATAAATAAATGTGCACCCATCCCTTTAAATCAATAAAATACATTTTCACTCAGCGCTTTTAATTAATAAATAAATGTGCAGCCATCGGTTTATTCAATGAATAAATTTGCACCCAAAATTCCTTAATTAATTTGTACCCATCGCTTTAAATGAATAAACAAGTTTGCAAACTTCCCTTTAAATAAATAAATACATTTTCACCCACACCTTTAATCAATAAATAAATGTTATATGCTTTTAAATCAATAAATACGTTTGCAACCTTCCCTTTAACTCAATCAATGCATTTGCCACCTTCTCTTTGAATCAATAAATATATATGCACTCATCCCTTTAATCAATAAATAAGTTACAACCTTCCCTTTAAATCAATAAAAAAATATATGTACTCATCCCTTTAAATCAATAAATAAATTTGTGCCCTTTCCTTTAAATCAATAAATGAATTTGTCCCCATTCCTTTAAATCAATCAATAAATGTGCAACCTTCGGTTTAAATTAATAAATAGATTTTCACGCATTCCCTTTCATTCAATAAATACATTTGATCCCAAAATTAATTAACAAATTTGTACCCATCCCCTTAAATCAATAAATACATTTGCACTCATCGCTTTAATCAGTGAATAAATGTGCACCCATCCCTTTAAATCAATAAATTTACTTGCACCCTGCGATTTCAATCAATAAATACATGTACAACCTTCCCTTTAAATCAATAAATGTGCACCCGCCCATTTAAATCAATAAATACATTTTCACCCATTTTCTTTAACTCAATAACTAAATTTGCACCCAAAATTATTAATGCATTTGTACCCATCCTTTTAATCAATAAATAAGTTTGCAAACTTCCCTTTTAATCAATAAATAAATTTGCAGCCATCCCTTTAATCAATAAATGAAGATGCACCCCATCCCCTTAAATTAAAAAATAAATATGCAACCTTCCCGTCAAATCAACAAATAAATTTGCAGCCAGCGCTTAAGCTTAATCCAATAAATATACGTGCAACATTCCATTTAGATCAATAAATACTTTTGCAACCATCCCATTGAATCAGGAAATAAATGTGCAGCTTTCCCTTCAGTCAATAAATATATTTGCACACATCACTTTAAAACAATAAATAAATGTATCCCCTTCCCTTTAAATCAATAAATTAATTTGCACCTGTTATGTATGAATAAAGAGTCTGACTGGATACTGTGAGCTCAAAGTAAAGTGTAACCTAAGTCTTTTATTGCAGGTCTCCAGAGTACCTCTCCAGCCTGTGAGGTCTCCTTAAGTACCTGTGCTCCCAAGGGATTGTGGGATTCCTTGGGACTCCAGGGGATGAGCCCTCTCGTGGCTACACAAGGTATATACAGGTTTACATATATAACAACACTCCCCCCCCACAAAGTCAACAGTGTAACTATTTACAAGGTGAGTCGATCTGGGGCCTTTCTTTCCCTGGTTGATCATCTCGGTGCAAATGCTGGTTTTGGTGAGTCATATGTTGGGCCCTCGCTGGGCTGCTGTGCAGCTGGCCTTGCTGGGCTGCCTGGTGTGGTGAGTCCTGCTGGGCTGCTGCGGGTGATGGGCTCTGCTTCGTGGCCAACTGCGGTGCCGGTTGCCACTGGTGTGTATGTTGGGGGCTCAAAGAAGGTAGGGTCCAAAGTGGGTTGCTCTGGATAGTCCGAGAATCTGAGTTTGATTTGGTCCGAGTGTTTCCGGTGAATGAGTCCATTTGAAGTTTGACCCGAAACACCCTGCCCCCCTCTTTGGCCACAATAGTGCCAGGAAGCCACTTGGGACCTTGTCCATAGTTCAACACAAATACAGGATCATTGATTTCAATTTCGCTTGACACATTTGCACTATCATGATATATACTTTGTTGAAGCCACCTGCTCTCTACCTGTTCTTGTAGATCAGGGTGAACTAACGAGAGCCTTGTCTAAAGTGCCCTTTTCATGAGCAGTTCAGCAGGTGGAATCCCAGTGAGCGTGTGGGGTCTCATGCGGTAGCCAAGCAGGACTCGGGATAGGCGAGTCTGCAGTGAGCCTTCAGTTACACTCTTCAAGCCCTGCTTGATAGTTTGCACTGCTCTCTCTGTCTGACCATTGGATGCTGGTTTGAACGGGGCAGATGTAATATGTTTGATCCCATTACGGGTCATGAACTCCTTGAACTCGGCACTGGTGAAACATGGCCCGTTGTCGCTCACAAGGACATTAGGCAGTCCGTGCGTGGCAAATATGGCCCGCAGGCTTTCAGTGGTGGCAGCAGACGTGCTTGCCGACATTATCTCACATTCAATCCATTTGGAGTATGCATCGACAACCACAAGGAATATTTTACCCAAAGACGGGCCTGCATAGTCGACATGGACCCTGGATCACGCTTTGGGCCAAGACCTGGCTGCATTGCTTAACTGCGAGCATGTGTTACATTTGTGCACGCAGGACTCTAAGTCCGCATCGATACTGGGCCACCACACGTGGGATTTGACTATCGCTTTCATCATTACAATGCCTGGGTGAGCACTGTGGAGGTCACTGATGAAAGTGTCCCTGCCCTTCTTGGGGACCACTACGCGATTACCCCAGAGAATGCAGTCTGCCTGTAAAGACATTTCATCTTTGCGCCGCTGGTACGACTTTATCTCTTCCTGCATTTCCACTGGGACATGGGACCAGCTCCCGCGAAGCACGCAATTTTTTATTAGGGACAGTAAGGGGTACTGGCTCGTCCACGTTCTAATCTGTCGGGCTGTGACGGGTGATTGTTCACTCTCGAATCTGCGGCTGGGCCATTTCCACCCCCGTGGTGGGCAATGGCAGTCTACTGAGAGCATCGGCACAGTTTTCTGTGCCTGGCCTGTGGTGCATGGCGTAGTTGTATGGGGTAATGCGAGCGCCCATCTCTGGATGCGGGTCGATGCATTCGTATTTATCCCCTTACTTTCAGAAAAGAGGGATATCAGTGGCTTATGGTCAGTTTCCAATTCAAATTTGAGCCCAAACAGATATTGATGCATTTTCTTTACCCCATAAACACACGCTAATGCTTCTTTTTCAATCAGGCTGTATGCTCTCTCAGTCTTAGACAGACCTCTGGATGCATAAGTAACTGGTTGCAATTTCCCAAATTCATTAGGTTATTGCAATACACACCCAACGCCGTACGACGACACATCACATGCTAGTACCAAACGCTTACGTGGATCATACAACACAAGCAATTTGTTTGAGCATAACAATATTCTAGCTTTTACAAAGGCATTTTATTGGCTTTTGCCCCATTCCCATTCATCTCCTTTACGCAGTAAGGCGTGCAGTGGTTCTAACAGTGTGCTGAGACCCAGTAAGAAGTTACCAAAGTAGTTCAGGAGTCCTAGAAACGACTGCAGCTTCGTCACATTCTGTGGCCTCGGTGCGTTCTTGATTGCCTCCGTCTTCGAATCGGTGGGCTTGATGCCGTCCGCTGCGATTCTTCTCCCCAGGAACTCCACTTCAGGTGCCAGGAAAATGCACTTCAAGCATTTTAATGTGAGCTCCACGAGGTTGAGTCGACTAAGAACCTCCTCCAAGTTCTGCAGATGCTCGACTGTGACCCGACCTGTAACCAAGATGACGTCCTGGAATACCACCGTACATGGGACTGACTTCAGTAGGCTTTCCATGTTTCTCTGGAATATCGCCGGGGCTGATCGAATCCCAAACGGGCATCTGTTGTAAATGAAGAGACCTTTGTGTGTGTTGATGCAGGTGAGGCCCTTCGATGATTCCTCCAGCTCCTGCTTCATGTAGGCCGAGGTCAAGTCCAGCTTCTTGAACATCTTTCCTCCCGCCAGCGTTGCAAAAACGTCATCAGCCTTTGGTAGTGGGTATTGATCCTGCAGGGAGAAACGATTGATAGTTACTTTGTAATCACCACAGATTCTGACGGTGCCATCTCCCTTGAGGAATGGGACAATAGGACTGACCCACTCATTGAATTCGATCGGCGAAATGATGCCCTCTCATTGCAGCCGGTCCAGCTCAATCTCGATCCTTTCTCACATCATGTACAGTACTGCTCTCGCCTTGTGATGGATGGGTCGCGCCCCCGGAATTAGGTGGATCTGCACTTTTGCTCCTTGGAACTTCCCAATGCCTGGTTCGAACAGCGAAGGGAACTTGTTTAAGACCTGGGCACACGAAGTGTCATCAGCGGACGAGAGTGCTCGGACATCGTCCCAGTTCCAGCGTAGCTTTCCCAGCCAGCTCCTGCCGAGCAGCGTGGGACCATCACCTGGAATCACCCAGAGTGGTAGCTTGTGCACCTCTCCATCGTAGGAGACCTTTACTGTAGCACTGCCGATTATGGGAATCAATTCCTTTGTGTAAGTTCTCAGTTTCATGCAAATGGGAGTCAAAACCAGCCTTGAGGCCTTGCTGCACCACAATTTATCGAAAGTCTTTTTGCTCATAATGGACTGGCTCACACCCGTGTCCAGCTCCATTGACACCGGGCGTCTATTTAATTCAACCTTCAGCATTATCCGTGGACACTTTGTGGTAAATGTGTGCACCCCGTATACCTCTGTCTCCTCAGTCTGAGGCTCTGGTTCATTGTGATCCGCCGTGGATCTGTCCTCCTCTGCAACATGGTGGTTTGCAGGATTAACAGGGTTTGCCGCTCCCCTGCACATACGTTGGAAGTGTCCCTTTGTTCCACAGCCCTTGCAAACGTACTCTTTGAATCGGCATGAATGGAAATGATGATCACCCCTGCAGCGCCAACAAGGTGCTAATGGCCTTGCATTCATCACCCTTGATGGTGGACTCTGAGACATCTGTGGACGTGCAGCTGCAGGCATGTGGGGCATGCCCTGTACGCTGCACTTTGAAAACAAAGTCACTTTATTCACAGTACTTGTAGCAGCACTCGTGTGCTGAGAGATTTGATAGTATTGTCGCTGGTGGCAATGAATGCCTGGGCTATCGCTATGGCTTTACTCAAGGTTGGGGTTTCTGCAGTCAAAAGTTTGCAAAGTAGCACTTCATGGCCAATGCCATGTTCAAAAATGTCTCTGAGCATCTGCTCCAAATATCCTTCAAATTCGTAATTTCCTGCAAGAAGTCTTAGCTCGGCGACATAACTCGCACTTCCTGGCCTTCAGACCTCTTGTAGGTGTAGAACCGGTACCTCGCCATCAGATCGCTTTCCTTCAGGTTCAGATGCTCCCAGACCAGTGTGCACAAATCATCGTACGATTTCTCTGTGGGTTTCGCTGGAACAAGCAGATTTTTCATGAGGCCATATGCTGGTGGCCCGCAGACGGTGAGGAGAATCGCCCTTCGTTTGGCAGCATTCGCTTCTCCTTCCAGCTCATTTGGCCATTAAGTATTACTCGGATCACTCCACAAAGGTTTCCCAATCATCTCCCTCTGAGAATTTCTCCAGGATGTCCATTGTTCTCTGCATCGTTGGGTTCGTCATCTGTATTTCATCGCCAGTTGTTATGTATGAATAATGAGTCTAACTGGATACTGTCAGCTCAAAGTAAAGTGTGACCTTAGTCTTTTATTGCAGGTCTCCAGAGTGCCTCTCCAGCCTGTGAGGCCTCCTTAAGTACCTGTGCTCCCAAGGGATTGTGGGGTCTCTTGGACTCCAGGGGATGAGCTCTCTGGTGGCTACACAAGGTATATACAGGTTTACATATATAACAGCACCCATCCCTTTAAAGCCATAAATAAATGTGCACCCATCCCTTGAATTCAATAAATAAGTTTATAAACTTATAAACTTATAAGTTTATAAACTTGAATAAATAAATAAATTTGTACCCATCCCTTTAACCAATAATTAAATGTTATATCACTTTTAATCAAGAAATAAGTTTGCAACCTTCCCTTTAAATCAATCGCTAAATTTGCAACATTCCCTTCAAGTGAATAAATATATTTGCACCCATCCCTTTAATCAATAAATACGTTTGCAACCATCCCTTTAAATTAATAAATAAATGTGAACACTTCCTTTAAATCAATAAATAAATGTGTCCCCATTCCTTTAAATCAATTAATTTTTTTTGCATCTTCCCCTTCAGTCAATAAATATATTTGCACCCATCCTTTTAATCAATAAATAAACTTGTTCGCTTCCCTTAAGTCAATAAATAAATTTGCATCATCCCTTCAAATCAAAAAATAAGTTTGCAAACTTTCATTTTAATCAATTAAATAAATTTGCACACATCCCTTTAAACCAATAAATAAATGTGCATTCATCCCTTTAAATTAAAATAAATTACTAAATTTGCAGCCGTCCCTTTAAATCAATAAATAAGTTGGAACCTTCCCTTTAAATTAATAAATAAAATATTAACCCACCTTTTATTTCAATGAATACTTTTTCTCCCAACCCTTTAATCAATAAATAAAATTGCACCCTTCCCTTTAAATCAATAAATAAAGTTGTGCCCTCCCCTTTAAATCAATCAATAAATTTGCACCCATCCCTTTAAATCTATAAATAAGTTTGCTCCCTTCCCTTTAATCAATAAATAGATTTGCAGCCGTCCCTTTAATCAATAAATAAATGTGCAACTTTCCCGTTACATCAATAAATAAGTTTGCAACCTTCCCTTTAACTCAATAAATAAATGTGCAACCTTCCCTTTACATCAATAAATACATTTTCACACATCAATTTAATCAATAAATAAATGTGCACCCATCACTTTACATCAATAAATACATTTGCAAACTTCTCTTTATAAATCAATAAAGTAAATGTGCACCATCCCTTTAAATCAATAAATTAATTTGTCCCCTTCCCTTGAAGTCAACTAATAATTTTCACTCTTTCCTTTAAATCAATAAATACGTTTGCAATCTTCCCATTAAATCAATAAATACATTTGCAATCTTCCCATTAAATCGATCAATAAATAAATGGGCAACCTTCCTTTTAAATCAACAAGTAAATGTGCACCCACCCCTTAAAATCAATAAATAAATGTGCACCCATCCGTTTAAATCAATAAACAAATTTTCACGCGTTCCCTTTAATTCAATAAATAAATTGGCACCCAAAATGAATTACTAAATTTGCACCCGTCCCTTTAAATTAGTAAATATATTTGCAACCTTCCCTTCAAATCAATAAATACATCTTCACCCGTCCCTTTAAGCAATAAATAAATGTGCACCCATCCCTTTAAATCAATAAATAAGTTTGCAACTTTCCCTTTAAATCAATAAATAAATTTGCAGTCATCCCTTTCCAACAATAAATAAAATTGCACCCTTCCCTTTAAATCAAAATGCCTGTGAGAAAGTTCTTCAGAAAGAATTGCTCTTGCTCTCCATCTAATGGCAGGATGTATTCACATGTTTGCAGCTGCTAGAATATGGACAATAGAATAAAGAGCAGAAATAAACAACAGTGGCTGCACTTCAGAAGGACTTCATTGGAAACGAAGCGCTTGGGACGTCATGAGGTCATGAAAGGCACTGTTATCATCATCATAGGCAGTCCCATCAGAATCGAGGAAGACTTGCTTCCACTCTTAACATGAGTTCTTAGGTGCTGTACAGTCCAATATGAGAACCACAATCTCTGTCACAGGTGGGACAGATAGTCGTTGAGGGAAGGGGTGGGTGGGACTCGTTTGCCGCACGCTCCTTCCGCTGCCTGCGCTTGATTCCTGCATGCTCTCGGTGACGAAACTCGAAGTGCTCAGCGCCCTCCCGGATGCACTTCCTCCACTTAGGGCAGTCTTAGGCCAGGGTCTCCCAGGTATCAGTGAGGATGTTGCACTTTATCATGGAGGTTTTGAGGGTGACCTTGTAATGTTTCCACTGCCCACCTTTGGCTCGTTTGCCATGAAGGAGTTCCGAGTAGAGCGCATGCTTTGGGAGTCTCGTGTCTGGCATGCGAACTATGTGGCCTACCCAGCAGAGGTGATCAAGTGTGCTCAGTGCTTTGATGCCTTGGATGTTGGTCTGGTCAAGGATGTTGATGTTGGTGCGTCTGTCCACCCAGGGGATTTGTAGGATCTAGCGGAGACATTGTTGGTGGTATTTCTCCAGCGACTTGAGGTGTCTACTGTACGTGGTCCAAGGGCTAGAAACTCCACTTTTTTTGCATGCTTAACGCCTACTTAACGCCCATTTTACCGCTGAAATTATGTACAACGCCGATAAATCACCCATTTGGCACAAAATGGAAACTGCCGGGAATTTTTGGGAAATTTATCACCAAGCATTACTTTCCCCATGTGCTTAACGCCTAGAAAAAATATTACCGCGCGCCCACTTTTTGAGGCTGAATCAGCAGAATGGGCGAATTCAACGCCCATAATATCTCCCAGCGTTACTTTCCGCACAGATTTAATGCCGAGATTCAATATTAACGCCCGCCCACTTTCTTTTGTCGTAAAGAGCATATTTACCGAAACTAGCGGCCAAGAAATTGCCCTGTGTCAACTTCACCACCTCGCACACATATCGTCCACAATATCGCTCGCCCAAAAAAACACCCAGAAAAAGTGTAACTAACCGGAACGAATCACAGCGTTATGGACGCTGATCAAGTCCCTCCTGCGTGCATTCAGGGCTTCAGTGACCTGTCTAATACAGCAATATATGGCATGCTGAGAAAGTCCACAAATGTCTCCAGCTGTGGCCTGAAAAGAACCCGAGGCGTAGAACAACAGTGCTGCTGTGACTTTGACCTCGACGGACAGTGCAGTACTGATGGTGCTGGCTGGCTACAGAACTGTCCTCATCAGCTGGCATACCTCACTGATAACCTCTTTGCGGAAGCGCAGTCTCCGAAGGCAGGTGGTGTCAGGCAAGTCGAGGTAAAAATGCTTCTCTTTGTACTTGTGGGGGGTGTAACGTCTGGTCCTCCTCATCTGTCTGTCACGTCTTACATTCGATACATAATGCAGTGGAACATTCCTTCGGCGATGTTGAGCCTGCTGCATGTAATCGGTGTCATAGTTCATCAGTCTTTGAAAGTTGGCATACAGGTACAGCAGGCGGTGAAGAAGGCCAATGGTATGTTGGCCTTCATAGCTAGGGGATTTGAGTATAGGAGCAGGGAGGTTTTACTGCAGTTGTACAGGGCCTTGGTGAGGCCTCACCTGGAATACTGTGTTCAGTTTTGGTCTCCTAATCTGAGGAAGGACGTTCTTGCTATTGAGGGAGTGCAGTGAAGGTTCACCAGCCTGATTCCCGGGATGGCAGGACTGACATATGAGGAGAGACTGGATCAACTGGGCCTTTATACATTGGAGTTTAGAAGGATGAGAGGGGATCTCATAGAAACATATCAGATTCTGACAGGACTGGACAGGTTAGATGCGGGTAGAATGTTCCCGATGTTGGGGAAGTCCAGAACCAGGGGACATAGTTTTAGGATAAGGGGTAGGCCATTTAGGACTGAGATGAGGAGAAACTTCTTCACTCAGAGAGTTGTTAACCTGTGGAATTCCCTGCCGCAAAGAGTTGTCGAAATCTTGACCTCCGAAAAGAATGACTCCGACACTTACAGCTCCGATGGAAGTTTCCCTTTTAATTTACTTGCTCGCAAGGGGTAAGTTTCACTCAGTCAAGGGCTAAAATGAAACCTCCGCAATGGTACAGCTTCACAAGATATTTATACAGTAAAACCCAAGTTCTGGCCTCTCCCTGTGTATTGCTCTGTCTCACAGTCAGTGAATACAGATAAAGAGTTAATTACTATATCCTGGTCCGGAAATGGTGTCAAGATATTTCCTTTTGTCAGGGTTATCAGAAAGCCAAACGGCCATTACTCCATGAGTCATAGGTAATGGGCTATCACCTGTCTTGTATTGTGAATACAGATTATCCCATTTCCTGGTCAGTTTACCTGTTTGCTTCAAATGGATGAGGTAAAGGAAAGAGATAATGGCTAGAAGATAAGGGTGGGGTGACATGGAACTCCTGTAGTGTAGACAATAGGAGAGCACCATGGGGGGTTACTTGTCTCAGCATGACTTGTCTCCTAGCTGTCTGATAACCATCAGCCATCTAACAGCAGGTTTAGCTGTTCATAATAAGCTGGCTGCTAAAATGCAGAAAGTTCTGGAAGGGCCAGGACTCCATTTTAATCAAAAGGCACACAAATACCGTTTGGTATCAGCTTAGATAAAAATACATTTCCACATTCCCCCATTTTGTCCTTCACAAGGACAACTCAATCCATTCTGATCTTGTACAGTCTCTCCATGAACACATCGGGCAATCCATGGAAGTAAGGATCTAGGGGCCACCACGCGGCCGTCATGGTGAACCCATATTCCTTCTGGATTTTTATAACATTGATCCTTCGTCCAGGTCACCACCTCCTCCGTACTGGCCTGTGTCTGAAAGGCCAGCACGTCATTAATAGTGGGTGGCGGGTCTGAGCAATTATTTTTCCTTAGTGGGAACAATGACACCTGCATCCCCCCTTTCAACAGAGCTGCTGACTTAGCTGCATTATCAGCTCTGGCATTCCCAAGTGCCACCTCATTCGACTGGCCTGTATGTGCTTGGCATTTGATAATGGCAAGTTTTAAGGGGCATTAAATGGCTCGCAGGAGATTTTCCACTTGTTCTGCATTTTTGATTGTCTGAGCCTGTTGCATAGCATAATAAGCTGCTGCCAACAAAGGAAGCCATCCTGGTAGTCCGCGTGCCACTGGGTCTAGTTGGGTACTGAAATACGCTACCGGTCGCTGCCTGTCCCCATGTAACTGAGTCAAAACAGATTGTGCAAAACCCGACTTGTGATGCACAAATAAGTTGAATAGCTTAGTGTAATCTGGTAATCCCAAGGCTGGTGCTGAAGTGAGGGACTGTTTAAGATTCTGGAAAGCATTCCGGAATACTTCATTCCACATCCTTTAAGCATTGTGAGAATATAGTAGATTCATTCACAGCTCGTAGGTCATGGACAAACCTCCATTTGTGTGGGCTTCTGAACTGGACGAATCTGTGTGTTACACGGACTTCTCATTTATGCTTATAGTGATTCACAGATCACAGAATGTAAAGTACTTGTTTTCTAATCTTATTAAAAGGCTTCCAAACCCAAGATTTTTCCAATACACTCAAAATGTTGATCAAGGAGATCACCTGAAATATCTCAAAATCCCAATTCAATTATTGTACTGCCACTCTTTATCCAAAAAAATCCTCCTACTGAGTTAGAAGCTTTTGTACCAAGATTTTACACCAAGGACAATGAGAGTGTACTCCCCCAGCCTGCACCTCGAGAGACCCA
Organism: Pristiophorus japonicus; assembly: GCF_044704955.1. Lineage (NCBI taxonomy): Eukaryota > Metazoa > Chordata > Chondrichthyes > Pristiophoridae > Pristiophorus > Pristiophorus japonicus. The sequence goes on along the minus strand of NC_091995.1, from coordinate 26,701,773 downwards.
CAAAGGCTTTTAAAAAAAAAAGGCATTACAACTTTTAACCACCGGGACCATGTCTCAACAAACCTATCCCTTTGTGCATTTCCTAGCTCTGTAACCTCTCATCCGAATAAATCCACACCTGCGCTTCTAACTTAAAATGTCTTAAACTTCCCACATACAGGACAACACTATGAAGGGTTAAAAAAAACTTCACTTTGTTTGAAAAAGTGGGTGGAGCTAAAACAAACAGGCAGCTCCACAACTTTTCCAAACAGGTTTCCAGACACAAGGAAAAAAGACAGAAGCACTCTCATTCAAAGACAAGACATTCACGCACTCTCATTCAAAGACAAGACATTCACAAGTCTCTCTCCATTCAATAAAGCTTTTTCTTTTACTAGCTTCATTTTTTTTTTCATAAGTCACTATCAGGTTCTCTTTTTTTTTCATTTGATTTACTTCCTCTGTTAATTTTACATGGGCTTGAAGAATCGGAACCCAGGACTTTTCTATTACTTTCCTTTTTTTTTTTACCTGGATCTCTGTTTATAAGACACTCCTGGAGACAAGTTGTTCTCTCTAAATTAAATGACCCATCGGATGGAAATGGCCTGTTTTCACCCTTAGTCCACTTTACCGTTTTTGTTTCTTTGGTCAATTGAAGACTGACCACAATTCTGGAGCATGACATAGGCTGGTGTGCCTTTTGTGGTGTTTTAACTTGCTCCGGCACCCATTCTGGATGATTAAGATTTTCCCACAGTTTCTGATCTCACAATCCTTTCGGCCAACCGAGTTCTCTACGCCCACTTCTCCTGGCCGTTACGTGGCCTGAAAAGGCTCTTAATTCGGGCTCAGTCTGGGTGTGTGAGATATGTTGGCACGAACCAACCGTAGTTGATCAATCAGTTACTGTTTCTTTTCCTAATCAATCCTTGTGTTTTTTTTTTCGAATCACAATTTTCCCTAGTGACTCTTCCCGTTTCTCTAATGGCAATGACTCACAAAGGTATTGCACACAACAGTAATACAAGGACAACAAACAATATTCCCGTGAATACACAAATCATAACCTCTAAACAAATTCTCAGTCTGCGTTGTACGCCACTACAGACCGAGTCCTTAACTTATCCTAATAACAGCTGATAAAACTTAAGGTTCCGTACCCAAACTCTTTGATCGATTGCGCTCTTTTTTTTTAATAGTCTTATCACAAAAGAACCCCTTCCGAATTAAAAACAATAAAAATCTTATCACATAAGAACCTTCGATCGATTATTAGCGCTTTCTTTTTTTTTTTCCTTTTCTTTTAATAGTCTTATCACATAAGAACCCCTTCCGAATTAAAAACAATAAAAATCTTATCATATAAGAACCTGGAACCCTTTTCGATCGACTAGCGCTTCCTTACCTACTGAAACCTTCCCCGGGCTGTCTCGAGATTTTTTCCAGAACCTGTTCTCTTCTGCTGGCGAGCTGAGAAAGAAATGGTTATAAAAAAAATACCTTTAACTTTTAAATGCCGAGTCTTGTAGATGCAGTACCTCAGCTGTGGACAACAGATTACATCTGCGATTCAACAGTGAAGAAACCTCTTGTGAGCAAAGGCTCACCTTGTTTGGCCACCGAAGCCTTTCACTGGAGAGGCACTATGCCTGTATCCGTTTTACTCACAGAACAGAGAGTATGCATCTCGGTGGGACCTCCAATAACTGTCGAAATCTTGACCTCCGAAAAGAATGACTCCGACACTTACAGCTCCGATGGAAGTTTCCCTTTTAATTTACTTGCTCGCAAGGGGTAAGTTTCACTCAGTCAAGGGCTAAAATGAAACCTCCGCAATGGTACAGCTTCACAAGATATTTATACAGTAAAACCCAAGTTCTGGCCTCTCCCTGTGTATTGCTCTGTCTCACAGTCAGTGAATACAGATAAAGAGTTAATTACTATATCCTGGTCCGGAAATGGTGTCAAGATATTTCCTTTTGTCAGGGTTATCAGAAAGCCAAACGGCCATTACTCCATGAGTCATAGGTAATGGGCTATCACCTGTCTTGTATTGTGAATACAGATTATCCCATTTCCTGGTCAGTTTACCTGTTTGCTTCAAATGGATGAGGTAAAGGAAAGAGATAATGGCTAGAAGATAAGGGTGGGGTGACATGGAACTCCTGTAGTGTAGACAATAGGAGAGCACCATGGGGGGTTACTTGTCTCAGCATGACTTGTCTCCTAGCTGTCTGATAACCATCAGCCATCTAACAGCAGGTTTAGCTGTTCATAATAAGCTGGCTGCTAAAATGCAGAAAGTTCTGGAAGGGCCAGGACTCCATTTTAATCAAAAGGCACACAAATACCGTTTGGTATCAGCTTAGATAAAAATACATTTCCACAGAGTTGTTGATGCCAGTTCATTGGATATATTCAAGAGGGAGTTAGATATGGCCCTTACGGCTAAGGGGACCAAGGGGTATGAAGAGAAAGCAGGAAAGGGGTACTGATAGAATGATCAGCCATGATCTTATTGAATGATGGTGCAGGCTCGAAGAGCTGAATGGCCTACTCCTGCACCTATTTTCTATGTTTCTATATTTCTAATTGGTCATGCAGTAGCTCTCTGTTTTCCACCAATTGCACACAAACAAGGAATGCCCCGACGAAGACACCTATTCTATTCCAATCGGTCACAGTATGGTCAAGATGTTTTTACAGATGTTCACATCAACTCCATCGACCTACAGAGTACATCCGAACTCCACCGAGATTGAAGCACAGCAGCCTTTTAAAGGACGCGACATGTGATTAAAAATGGAAACTGAATTTTTCGGAAACTTATTGACGAGCATTACGTTCCCCATGTGCTTAATGCCGGGAAAAAATATTACCTCCCGCCCACTTTTTGGGGGCAGAATCAGCAGAATGGGCAAATTCAACACCCATAATATCTCCCAGCATTACTTTCCGCATGGATTTAACGCCAAGATTCAATATTAACGCCCGCCCACTTTCTTTTGTCGTAAAGAGCATATTTACCGAAACTAGTGACCATGAGATTGCCCTGTGTCAATTTCACCACCTATGGGCGTTGAATTTGCCCATTCTGCTGATTCCACCCCAAAAACGTGGGCAGGCGGTAGTATTTTTTCCCTATGACCAGGGAGGCACAGAGTGAGAGGGCTCTAGGATTCTCCAGAATTGCAAACTTCCCCAAGGTGCAGGGAGCAATAGACTGTACACACATCGCAATGTGGGCACCTTTTCAGGATGCTGAGGTTTTCAGGAACCGCAAGGATTCCACTCTCTGAATGTCCAACTGGTTGTCGACCACCAGCAAATGATACTGGCAGTGAATGCTCAATTTCCGTGCAGCATCCATGATGCTCACATCCTGCGTGAGAGCATTGTATCTGACTTGTTTAACAATGAGCTACAAGATCAATGCTTGCTGCTTGGTGACAAAGGATATGGCCTCACGACCTGGCTGATGCCCCCCGCCCCCTGCGTGACACCCACACTGAGGCCGAGAGGCGATACAACGAGAGCCACAGAGCAATTCGCAATATTGTGGCAAAAACCATTGGAGTGCTGAAGCAGTGCTTTAGATGCCTGGACCAATCAGCAGGCCAGCTCCAATACCACCCTGAGCAGGTAGCTCAATTCGTGGTGGTGTGCTCCAGGAGGGGACAAAAATTGCCTGATGAGTCTGAAAGTCCACCTCACCAGAGAGAGGAAGAGGAGGACGAGGAGGCGGACGCTGACATCGGGCCAGACAATCAGGCTGATGCTGAAGCCATGCCTCCGCCCTCCTGTAGACCGCATGAAAGGGCCCATGGTGGCATGATAACTGCAGGAACCTTACGCCAGGAGCTTATCAATGATCGCTTTGCCTGAAAGAACGTTGGTGTTATTTACAAGGCTGACACACTGCTGGGTGTGCAGGTCATACATCAATGGTGGGCATCACCTTGGTGACAGTTAAAGTTTAAGTTTAGGTGTTTTGAGAATGGGCAAGAAGTCGGCGATCTGAAAACCCTTTTTTACTGCCCACGCCAGAAATAACGCCCATTTTTGGGTGATAAGCACACAAAAGTGAAGGTTCTAGCCCCATGTTTAAGTTATCCCCTTTGATGTAAAAGAACCACCAGTGTGTAATAGTGCAGCCATCTGAGCCAATCTGCTACAAGGTTTTGTTAAATAAAAAACATTTAAACTGAACATTAGTCTGAAATCATCAGTACTTCTGTACAAACCAACACTACCCCCAACCTCCCCCGCCCCTGCTTCTCCTCCCCACCTCTACCCCTTCCCCTTCCCTTCCACCTGGCCTAGGAGGTCCTCAGGCGATGCATCATTGGGGGGGGCGGGGGGTTGTGATGGCTAAAGCACTGCTTGGATGGATGCAGGAGAGGGTCGTCCCAAGGGGGGGAACGTGCTCTGAGCCAGAAGCAAGATGTTGCTGCAGCCTCTCATGTGTGGTTAGCAATGGGGATGCGGCACCTTGGGGTGCAGGGCAGCGCTCTGGGACCACTGGGAGCCCTCTGCCACCAGTGTTCCTGGCTACCAGCTCCAGGACCTCTTCCATCCCTTCCATGTTATATCCTATTTGTTGGACAAAAACTCGGTGCTAACTATGTTCTTGATGCTTCGTAGGCTTTTTGTTACTGGTGAATCTCCGTCGTTCCTCCCAAATCAGCCAGACAAACACACACCATAGCCACACACGCTTTCAGTGCCTCTGAGCTCCCTCTCTCTCTGTCTCCTCTTCTGCACATGTCATGATGACCCTTGACCTCCTGAATCGGGGGAAATCGAGCGTTACCATGCCGTTGCTAAGTATGGCCACACTTTATGGCAGAAGGTCAAAAAAATGTTATGCTACAGCCCATTTGATATCGCTCCCGGCAACACCCATTTTCAAAAAGGAAACTAGGGGTTTTGAGAATGGGCGAGAAGCCGGCAATCTGAAAACCCTTTTTAACGCCCACGCCAGAAATAATGCCCATTTTTGGGCGATAAGCCCAAAAATGGAGGTTCTAGCCCCATGTTTCTGAGCCATACAGGAGGGCGGGTATTATGACAGCCCTGTAGACCATGAGCTTGGTGGCAGTTTTGAGGGCCTGGTCTTCAAACACTCTTTTGCTCAGGCAGCCGAAGGCTGCACTCGTGCACTGGGGGCAGTGTTGGATCTCGTCATTGATGCCTGCTCTTGTTGATAGGAGGCTCCCGAGATATGGGAAGTGGTCCACGGTGTCCAGGGCCACGTTGTGGATCTTGATGACTGTGGGACAGTGCTGTGCGATGAGAACAGGCTGGTGGAGGACCTTTGTCTTACTAATCTATAGCATAAGGCCCATGCTTTTGTACACCTCAGTAAATATATCGACTCAGCCTCTTTATGTGCGCAGACAAAGGCGTTGTCCACGTAATGTAGCTCGACAACAGAGGTTGGGGTGGTCTTAGACCTGACCTGAAGACGGCGAAGGTTGAACAGGTTCCCACTGGTTCTGTAGTTTAGTTCCACTCCAGCGGGGAACTTGTCAACTGTGAGGTGGAGCATGGCAGCGAGGAAGATTGAGAAGTGGGTTGGGGTGATGACGCATCCCTATTTGACCCCGGTCTGGACGTGGATTGGGTCTGTAATGGATCCATTGTAAGGATCACGGCCTGCATGTCATTGTGGAGCAGGTGGAGGATGGTGACGAACTTTTGGGGGCATCCAAAACAGAGGAGGACCCTCGATGGACCCTCGCAGTTGACAGTGTCAAAGACCTTTGTATGGGCGAAGAAGGCCATGTATAAGGGCTGGCGCTATTCCCTGCATTTTTCCTGCAGTTGTTGTCGCACTGCAAAAATCATGTCCATTGTTCCCCAGAGGGATTGAAATCCACACTGTGACTCCGGGAGGAGTTCCTCAGCCACAGGGAAAAGACGGTTGAGGATGACTCTAGCGACGACTTTCCCAGTGGCTGATAACAGGGAGAATCCTCTGTATTTGCCGCAGTCGGACTTGTCCCCTTTTTTAAAGATGGTCACGATCACTGCATCTCTGAGATCTCCCGGCGTGCTCTCCTCCCTCCAAATGAGAGAGATGAGGTCGTGTATTTGAACCAGCAGTGCCTCTCCGCCATACTTCAGTCCTTCAGCAGGGATTCCATCCCCTCCCAAAGCCTTGATGTTCTTAAGCTGTCTTACAGCTTTTTCTACCTCGTGCAATGTTGGGGTTTTACTAAGGTGATGGCAAGTAGCATGCTGCGGGATGGAGTCGAGAATACTCGAGTCAAAGGCAGAGTCTCGATTGAGGAGATCTTCGAAGTGCTCCTTCCAGTGGACCCTGACTGCCTCGGTGTCCTTGATGAGTGTCTCCCCATTCTTGGCCAGCAGTGGGGTGGGGCCTTGGGTGTTTGGGCCGCAGGTGGCCTTGATTGCAATGAGGAATCCTCGCACATCATGGCTGTCAGCCAGCTGCAGTATCTCCTGTGCTTTCTCCATCCACCACCTGTTCTTTAGGTCCCAGGCTTTTTGTTCGACCTCAGCTTTGAGCCGTCTGTAATGCTGCTTTGCTGCTCCCAAGTTGGGTTATTGTTTAAGGCTCAGAAAAGCCCTGCACTTGCGATCTATTAGCTCTTGGATCTCCTGATCATTCTCATCAAACCAATCCTGGTGTTTCCTGGTCGAGTGACCGAGCACTGGTTATGGAGACCTGGAGGACAGACCAAGCGCTGTGGACATTCTGCATCTTGGAGTCATCAAGGCATGCCAGGTTAGCTGTGAGGCACTGACTGTATAGAGCTCTCTTAGCTGGACACTTAGAAAGGCACTGTATAAAATATAAGTCTGTCTTTCCTATTCTTGACAAGAAAAATAACTGGGATCGATTTAAACTCGAAATGGAGAAGTGAGGAGGAGTCTTGATGAACAGTTGCTATCGATCACAAGGTAGCCTCTTCTGGTTCCTATCAGCCTACTGTCAAAAGAAGGTTTGCTCACCATTGCCCCTTTAATTCGCATTGTCGGAGGAGATGATCAGGCGTTCTGTGTGTTATCGAAGTGCTGGGAAGACCAGATCATTGCATACATACGGTGGGGCCGAAATTCAGGCAAGCCAGAAAGCTGGCGCACCATCGATTGTTTACCTGGTTATTCCACCGGGAGCGCTGAGGCGGCCTTCGGATCGATTTTCGGCATTGCAAAATTTTTTGGATGTCGGACCGGAAGTCCGTCATAATGGGAGCGGAAGTGCGGTGGTAAGTCCTGCTGAGGGGCTGAAGTTGGGGCGGGATCGAGTCTCCACCACTGTCACTCAGCGGCGGAGCAGTGATGATGTCACTGTGCGTGTGTGTCACCACACTCTCTCCGCTCCGGTAAAGGGGAGACAATCGGGGATTTTTGAGCTTCGGCCACTGGGCCACCAGGAAGGGTTTCGGCCGGGGCAGCGGCCTGGCACCCAAGAGGGGATGGCAGTTGAATTTGGGTCGGAGTGTCCTGGAGGTGAGGGATAGCAGCAGTACGTGTTTTGATGGCAAGCCCGTGGCAGTCAGCAGCAGCGTGGCAGCAGTGAGGACAGGCTGAAAAATCCCCGAGGTGAATTTTGACGGGGCGGCCCATGGACTGGATGGCAGCGGCCACTCGATTCTGCCACATGGCCGTCGCAAAACAACGGTAACGGGCCTTACAGGGACCCTGTATTTCGGCCCTGGTGTATATTGTGCCCCTCACATCAGTTTGCAAGGCTGTGGCCAATTGTACTCACCTGGGCTGTGAGTGGGGAATCTTGTTTGTCGGGATCGCCTATTGGTAGGTTGTGGGGAAGCGCCCATGATTTCCCAATCTGTGTTACCATTAGGTGAGGCTTGATAAAAGTCACAACCGTGACTTGATAAACCCGACCCTGCTATAATAACACACACACACACACACTACCTACATTGCACCAGGCTCAAGGAAGCAGTCATAATAACTGGTGCGCTGGTGGATCTTAAGGAAGCGAAAAGCCTCAAGCGAATTTTGGCATCCTGGCAGATTGGAGAAAGGGGTGAACAGGAGCAGGAGGCGCCCTTGAGCCCTTCATCCAAGCGGCGCACCAAATAAAATGCTGCCCTCTTCAGAGCAGAGACCAGGCATGAAATGGGTGATTTTCAGGTTGGCAAACTGTAACTAGTGGGGTGCCACAGGGATCAGTGCTGGAGCCTCAATTATTTACACTTTATATTAATGACTTGGATGAAGGGACTGAGTGTAATGTAGCCAAATTTGCTGATGATACAACGATAGGTGGCAATGCAAGTTGTGAGGAGGAGGCAAATAATCTACAAAGGGATATAGACAGGGTCAGTGAGTGGGCAATATTTGGCAGATGGAGAATAATGTGGGAAAATGTGAGGTTATCCACTTTGGTAGGAAAAATAAAAAAGCAAATTATTATTTAAATGGGGAGTGATTACAAGTGGTACAGAGGGATCTGAGGCTCCTTCTACATGAAAATAAAAAGTTAGCACGCAGGTACAGCAAGTAATTAGGATGGCAAATGGAATGTTAAATAGGAGCCTTCATGGGTGGGATCTAACTTGTTAATTGCATGGGTGGATTGGAGTTGAAGGATATCTAAGGTATTACTTGATTTGACATTCACTATGTCTAACAGTGTAGGCAAAGACAAAGTGAAAAGGATGGGTTATAATGTCAAGCCAGTACAGTGCCAATGCCCAGAGGTCACAGGTCAGAGTTCACAGGTCAATACTCCTCAACTTGCAATCAGATTTGGTCACTGTGACACATGGGGACATTCCAGGTTTGTATAGAGGATGGAGAGGTTGTTCCTCGGCTAGAGGAAAGATCTGTGAGGAATTCCTAGTTAAGCTGTGGCTCTTCAGCCTGATGAATCTTCAAGATGGAAAGCTGAGGAGGTAGATAACATACTTAGAAAGACCGAGAAAACATTCCTGCAATCAAAATTTCAAAGACACCAAGGCAGCGGAACAGGGAGGGATAGGGTCAGGGAACAGGAGGAACAAACATGAGGATGTATTTCTTTACATAGAAAGTGATCAACAGTTGGAATGAGGTACAAGGGACAGGTTGGGGGTGGGGGGGTGGTTTGGTGAGGGCAGGACTTTGGGTTTATTGAAGGGACAGTGATTGCAATGAGGAGATGGTAGGGTCAGTATGTCAAAAGATTTCCATCCGAAGGTATCGTGTGACCTTGTGGCCCTGACCCACTGGTATGGTAGGGTACAGTAGTGTGGCTCCTGATGTAAGACAGCTCCTCAATACAATCAATAACTATAAAATCACCATTCACTGCAGTTATACGTCATCTCACCAGGTAGTGTGGGGCCATGGGGATCGCAAGAGTAGCATTTCCATTTTGCTGTTAGTTCCTACCTCATGCCTGCTCCCAAAACCGCACATATCATGGAGTATTTCCAGCACCCAGTACAATTGTGAGGCTAACATTTAAAAATAGTTGGAACATTTTCCTCTGGAATTAAATTGGGAAAGCATCATAACACTGATGGGGGGGGGGGTTCTGGTCGGAAGCTGGATTAACATAATTATAGTCAATAACACAGCATCCTAGCTCAGAGGAGTTACTTATCCCACCGGTGTGAGGGAGCTGGATTAATATCTGTACAGGTACAGTTAGTAACACAGGGTGCAGGGTGGGTGGTTACTGAGTAACAGTGTGAGAATCCTGGATTAAAATCCGGGCGCTGAGGGGAGGGGTTGCTGAACGACAATGTGAAGGACCTGGACTAACATCAGCAGAGTTACAGTCAATAACACGGGGAGGTTACTGAGTGACAGTGTGAGGGAGCTGGATTAATGTCAGTACAGGCACGTCAGTGAAATAGGGTGCTGAGAGGAGGGGTTACTGAATGACAGTGTGAGGAAGCTGGATTAATGTCAGATACAGTCATTAATAAAGGGTGCTATGCAGAGAGGTTATTGAGTGGCAGAGTCATCCATCATCATAGGCAGTCCCTCGAAATCAAGGAAGATTTGCTTCCACTCTAAAAGTGAGTTCCAAGGTGATTGTACAGTCCAGTGCAGGAATTACAGTCTCTGTCACAGGTGGGGCAGACAGTGGTTGAAGGAAAATGTGGGTGGGGAGTCTGGTTTGCCGCACCATCCTTCTGCTCTCTGTGCTTGATTTCCGCATGCTATTAGCGATGAGACTCGAGGTGCTCAGCGCCCTCCAAGATGCTCTTCCTCCACGTTGGGCAGTCTCGGACCAGGGATTTCCAGGTGCCAGTGGGGATGTTGCATTTTATCAAGGAGGCTTTGAGGGTGTCCTTGAAATGTTTCCTCTGCCCACCTGGGGCTCACTTGCCGTGTTGGAGCTCCGAGTTTATCAAGGAGGCTTTGAGGGTGTCCTTGAAATGTTTCCTCTGCCCACCTGGGGCTCACTTGCCGTGTTGGAGCTCCGAGTTTATCAAGGAGGCTTTGAGGGTGTCCTTGAAATGTTTCCTCTGCCCACCTGGGGCTCACTTGCCATGTTAGAGCTCCGAGTAGCTTGCTTAGGGAGTCTTGTGTCAGATATGCGAATGATGAGGCCCACCCAACGGAGCTGGTTGAGCATGGTCAGTGCTTCAATGCTGGGGATGTCGGCCTGAGTGAGAACACTGACGTTGGTGCGTATATCCTCCCAGTGGATTTGCAGGATCTTGCGGAGGCAGTGCTGGCGGTACTTCTTCAGCGCTTTGAAATTTCTGCTGTAAAGAGTCCACGTCTCTGAGCCATATAGGAGGGCGGGTATTACTACTGCCCTGTAGACCATAAGCTTGTATCTGCGCACACTCAGAGGCCGAACTCGAAGCCATCATCAACAACTTCACCGAGGCATATGAAAGCATGGGCCCTACACTAAACATCCGTAAGACAAACGTCCTCCATCCACCTGACTGCATTGCACGCCACCCCCCCCCCCCGCCCCTCCCCACTGCCCCCGATTATCAAAATCCACGATGAGGCCTTGAACAACGTGGACCATTTAGCATTCCTCGGGAGGCTACTGTCAACAAGGGCAGACATCGATGACGAGGTCCAACACCACCTCCAGTATGCCAGTGCAACCTTCGGTCGCCTGAGGAAGAGAGTATTTGAAGAGCAGGACCTCAAATCTGGCACCAAGCTTATGGTCCAAGTGACAGTGTGAGGGAGCTGGATTGTCATTAATAGAGATACAGTCAGTGACATAGGGCACCGAAGTAAGGGGGGGGGGGGTGCGGGAGAGGGGGTGGGGAAGGAAGTTACTGAGTGATAGTGTGAGGGAGCTGGATTAACATCAGTACAGATACAATTAGTGACACAGGGTGCATGGTGAGGGGTTACTGAGTGATAGTGTGCGGGAGATTAATCCGCACAACTTTATCTTTAACACAGATTGTATTTTTTTTAATCTGTCATTTTGACTCAATCGACTTTAAGCAGATGTATTGCGAAATAGAAATTATGGAGCCGGTATATAAAATGTTATTAATTAGGTGCAATGCTGAAAATTCACTTTTACCATTGGTCACTTCCGCTGCCGCCTGCGAAGAACCACGGGTTGCGAGACTGAATCGCATGGAATAATGTCACTCCGTCTCATTCGGCACAGCTGGGTGTCCCGTTACTGTGATATCGGGGCGGCGGGTACCCGGATCTCACTATGTGCCGGAAAATAAACTTTAAATTCACCAACATTTTTCTTTTCGTCAGTTATTTTATTTCCCTCTCCGGTAAGTTTTTTTCTCACTTCTAATATCAATGTAATTTTGTATCTGAGTTTCCCCTTGACTCTGTGACTTTTTTGCTGACTGTCTTTAATCGGGGCTGGGGTTCAATCGCTCACTGATCTAAAGTGAATGAAGCTCAACTCATTCCCTGAGATCTTCAGTCTCATTCAGTCGGGCTCCTGTGAACAGGTAGATTCCCCCTCACCACCTGCCCTCCAGTTACTGTTCCACACTGGGAATTCCCGCAATCTATAACTGTAGCTGGGATTTATTAATCAATTAACTGATCTCTGACAAGCCTTTAATTATTGTTTTATACTAATGTGTCAGATGTTCCCGTGTGTATCTTTTAGCAAATGTGTAACATTGGCAGATTGGATCAATTGTTCTCTACCACGTCTTTATGTAATGATTATAACATAGAATTGCTATTGAGGGAGTGCAGCGAAGGTTCACCAGACTGATTCCCGGGATGGCGGGACTGACCTATCAAGAAAGATTGGATCAACTGGGCTTGTATTCACTGGAGTTCAGAAGAATGAGAGGGGACCTCATAGAAACGTTTAAAATTCTGACGGGTTTAGACAGGTTAGATGCAGAAAGAATGTTCCCAATGTTGGGGAAGTCCAGAACCAGGGGTCACAGTCTGAGGATAAGGGGTAAGCCATTTAGGACCGAGATGAGGAGAAACTTCTTCACCCAGAGAGTGGTGAACCTGTGGAATTCTCTACCACAGAAAGTAGTTGAGGCCAATTCACTAAATATATTCAAAAGGGAGTTAGATGAAGTCCTTACTACTCGGGGGATCAAGGGTTATGGCGAGAAAGCAGGAAGGGGGTACTGAAGTTTCATGTTCAGCCATGAACTCATTGAATGGCGGTGCAGGCTAGAAGGGCTGAATGGCCTGCTCCTGCACCTATTTTCTATGTTTCTATGTTTCTAAATAGAATATACAGCACAGAATAGGTAATTTGGACAAACTGGTCTAGCCGGTTTATGCTCCTCAAGAGCCACCCCACAACCTATTTACTTCAACTAACCCGAACAAAATATCCCTCTATAGCTTTCTCCCTCATGTGTTTATCGAGCTTCGCCTTAAATGTCTCTATACTATTCGCCTCAGCCATTCCCTGTGCTGGCGAGTCCCACATTCTCACATCCCTCTGGATAAAAATGTTTCTCCTGAATTCCTTTTATCGATTTAATAGTGACTATTTAATGATTAACCTCTCAAATGCTGTTGTTATGATCTGAACGCACTGCCTGAATGGGCGGTGGAAGCAGATTCAACAATAAAATTCAAAAGGGAATTGAATATATAGTTGAAAAGGAAACATTTGCAGGACTCCGGGGAGAGAGCGGGGGGGGAGTGGGATTAATTGGATAGCACGTTCAAACAGACACGATGGGCCGAATGGGCTCCCTCTGTGCTGTATGGATCTATGATTCTATAATTTCATGCTCTTGAGTGGTCGTTATGTTCATTCGATCCAATGTATTCTTTGTTGGTGCTGCAGGTATTTTGTGATTTCGAACGCATGGGATATTTTATAATCAGACTCCTGATTTAAAATCTTCATAAGGAATTCTAAGCTGTTTTATTTCCCATTCTGAAGCTGATTTTTTGTTTTGAATGTGTTGCAGCCTCTGGAAGCCGTGTTACTGTGAGCGTCGGTCAGAGAGAAGTGAGCGGGACGGTGAACCAGTCTGTCCTTCTCCCCGTCTCCGACTCCACACTCACTCCCTACTCCACTGTAAAGATAAAGTGTTTTTTGTTCCACGGAGACACTCCATTAGTGACACTGACCCAAGCAAACTGCTCTGCCGACCCTGACAGACCCGGGTATACCTGTTCAGATTACCAGCGGGTCGCTCCTTCCCACAGGGAGGGTGTCCACATCGACCCGGAGAATGGATCCGTGTTACTGTAGGATCTGCAGCCCAGTGACAGCATCGTGATATCTGCTTACAGTGGTGGGAACACAGCCAGTAAACGCAATGTGACGTTAACAGTCTATCCCAGGACAGGTAGGAATTCACAGTCTGATTATTGAACCCATTAAATTCTCAGTGTCCTTTGCTGATAGAGGAACATTATTTAACTGTACTGCACTTGTCGCTTGGAAACAAGCTGAATATTGCCAGCAAATTGATAGTCGGATTGCTGTAAATGATCACATTCTTGTTCCAGGCACTGAGCATCCGACCCGGAGCTGCACAGAGCAAGTGGAGACCAGCGGACAACTCCAAGACTACCCAGCCGCTCTCCTGCTCCGTGTGCTCATCTTTGGCGCTGTCACTGTGCTCGGGGCCTGCCTGTACTTGTGTGTGAGCCGGAGATACAGAGCGACTGACAGCGGTAAGTTTTTTTCTCACTTCCAGTATCAATGTAATTCTGTTTCTGCGTTTCCCCTTGACTCTGTGTAACTGTTTTGCTGACTGTCTTTAATCGGGGCTGGGGTTCAATCGCTCACTGATCTAAAGTGAATGAAGCTCAACTCATTCCCTGAGATCTTCAGTCTCATTCAGTTGGGCTCCTGTGAACAGGTAGATTCCCCCTCACCACCTGCCCTCACTGTTCCACACTGAGAGTTACCTCAATCTATAACTGTAGCTGACAGTTATTAATGAATTAACTGATCTCCAACAGTTCTTCAATTATTATTATTTGTTAATTTGTCAGATGTTCCCGTGTGTATCAAATGTGTAAAATTGGCAGATTGTATCAATTGTTTTCTCCCAAGTCTATTTTTAATGATTATTAAATCAAATTTCATCGAATTCACAGCACAGAATAGGCCGTTCAGACAAACTGTTATAAGCCGGTGTATAAGCTCCTTACCACCCTCCCCACAATCTATTTACATCATCTAACCCATCCACATATCCCTTTTTTACCGTCTCCCTCAGGTGTTTATCCAGATTCCCCTTAAATGCATCTAAGCTATTCACCTCAACCACCCCTTGTGGTAGCGAGTTCCCCATTCTCTCCACTCTCTGGGTAAATGTATTTATCCTGAGCTCTTTGTTTTAATTTAATAGTGACGATTTAATTATTAAAGTCTCACATGCTGTTGTTATGATCTGTAATGCATTCCCTGAAAGGGTGGTGGAAGCAGATACAACAGAAAGATTCAGAGGGGAATTGAATATATAGTTGAAAAGGAAACCTTTCCAGGGTTTTGGGAAAAGGACGGGGGAGGGGCACGAATTGGAATTCAAAGAGCCGGCACAGACACGATGGGCCGAATGTCTTCCCTCTGTGCGGTATGGATCTATGATTCTATAATTTCATGTTGTCTGACTGGTCGTTATGTTCATTCTATCAAATGTATTCTTTGTTGGTGCTGCAGGTATTTTGTGATTTCGAATTCATGGGATGCTTTATAACCAGACTCCCGATTTAAAACCTTCTTAAGGAATTCTAAGCTGTTTTATTTCCCATTCTGAAGCTGATTTATTGTTTTGAATGTGTTGCAGCCTCTGGAAGCCGGATTACTGTGAGCGTCGGTCAGAGAGAAGTGAGCGGGACGGTGAACCAGTTTGTGCTTCTCCCCGTCTCCTACTCCACACTCACTCCCTACACCACTGTAAAGATAACCTGGTTTTTATTCCCCGGAGACAGTGCATTTGTGATATTGTTCCGAACAAACTGCTCTGCCGACCCTGACAGACCCGGGTATACCTGTTCAGATTACCAGCGGGTCGCTCCTTCCCACAGGGAGAGAGTCCACATAAACCCGGAGAATGGATCCTTGTTTCTGTGGGATCTGCAGCCCAGTGACAGCAGCGTGTTCACAGTGGTGGGAACACAGCCAGTGAACGGAATGTGACGTTCACAGTCTATCCCGGGACAGGTAGGAATTCACAGTCTGATTATTGAACCCATCTAATCCTCAGTGCCTTTTGCTGATAGAGGAACATTATTTGACGACACTGTACTTGTCGCTTGGAAACAAGCTGAATATTGCCAGCAAATTGATAAAGAATGATTAAAGTCTGCCTTTTGAACCTAGTCGGGTTGCTGTAAATGATCAAATTTTTGTTTCAGACACTGAGCATCCGACCCGGAGCTGCACAGAGCAAGCGGAGACCCCCGGACAGCTCACCGACCACCCACCCGCTCTCCTGCTCCGTGTGCTCATCTTTGGCGCTGTCACTGTGCTCGGGGCCTGCCTATAATTGTGTGCGAGCCAAAGATACAGAGCGACTGACAGCGGGAGAACTCAACCCACACCCGGGGATCGCGCTGTTCAGGGGTGGACAACGGCTGGAGAATTCAATCCATTTGAAGTCCTGCTGGAACTGCAATAACTTCCTCACAATGTTTCAACAACAACAAGTTGCATTCATATAACATCACAGGAGCTGTATAAAGCAACATTTGATGCCGAGACACATGAGGAGAAATTAGGGCAGATGGCCAAAAGCTTGGTCAAAGAGTGAGGTTCCTTGGAGAGTCGCAAAGTAGGGGGAGAGGTAGAGAGGCGGAGAGGTTTGAGCAGGGAATTCTAGAGTTTCGGGTCGAGGCGGCTGAAGGCAGGGCCACTAATGGTGGAGCGATTATAATCGGGGAGTAAAACCCTTGTTCTGAATTGTAAACTGGAACTAATGCGGTCCTGACCCCAGCCTAACTCTGGCGAAAGCACCTCTGGGAATCCCCCCGCTGTGAATTCCTGCCCCGCCCTCTGCCCACTGCAGTTGTGAGTCGCCCTTCTGACCCTTTTGTCTTTTGCCCACAAGCCTTTCACTGTGATTTCCAGGCCTTTTCTGTGAAGCGGGTTTTTCAGGCCTTACTCCCAACCATCAGTTGCTCCAGTTTGTGCAGCTCCCGGCTCACTGATCACAACCAGTGTTATTGGGAGCACTGACCTGTCTATTATAGCGGTTACTGGTACCTGCCGACATGTGGACTTCAAGTAAAGAAAGAACAAATGATCTCTCATTTAATGCTCAGTGTGCTGAGCAAAGTAAACCCGAGAGGATCAATCCCTTCACAGGATCATTGAGACATAAACAGCGGGCAAAGTGAGGGGGACAGAAATAATTTCTGGGTGTGGATCAATGTGGGAAGAAACAACTCAGATTTACACCTTTCACAACCTCAGGACGACACAAAGTCTCTCACAGACAATGAAGTAATTTACAGTGTAGTCACCGTTTAATGTCAGGAAATACAGCAGTCAATGTGTGCTCAGCAATGTTCCAGATATAGCAAAGAGATAAATTACATTTTTTGTGATCTTAATTGAGGGGTAGTGTGCAGAATGTATTTTGATGTACGGAAATATGATAAAAAATAGCAATTATTGCTCATGGTCAAAGGGACAATTATTTTCTTATAGAAAGTATTTGAAACCCTTGTTTGCAAACCCAAGTCGGAAGGACATCAACTCTGATGAAAATCCGCATCTGTCGAATGTAATCCCCGCCCTCAGCATGTCCTCTATATGTTTGGTCTCTCCCAATAACCAAGCTTGGGCATGGGATCGTAACTAAACTATTGAAATGAGAAAAAAACGTGTATTTTCGATGTTATATGAACGAGATGAGGCCGCTTATTGAAAGCGGTGAAATGGTCAATGGGACAGCAGGCACCCCGGGCCCTGCTCAGGAAGCACAGAATCATTGTACCTGGGGTGGTGGGATCTCTCCGGGCACTTGGAGCTGGGGCTGGAGATAGAGAGAGATGGAGATGGACCCGTGCCCACACTGCCTGTTATGTTTCAGATACCTCAAACACACCCACTTAAGCGGTTTATTTATTAACTAAATGGTGAAAAATTGCAAAGTGCTGCAGTACAGCGGGACCAGGGGGTCCTTGTGCATGAAACACAAAAGGATACCATGCAGGTAGAGCAAGTGATCAGGAAGACCAATGGAATCTTGGTCTTTATTGCAAAGGGGAAGGAGTATAAATGCAGGGAAGTCTTGCTAGTTATCCAGGGTATTGGTGAGGCCACACCTGGAATACTGCGTACAGTTTTGGTGTCCATATTTATGAAAGGATATACTTGCTTTGGAGGCAGTTCAGAGAAGATTCACTAGGTTGATTCCGCAGATGAAGGGGTTAACTTATGAGGAAAGGTTGAGTAGTTTGGGCCTCTACTCATTGGAATTCAGAAGAATGAGAGGCGGTCTTAATGAAATGTATAAGATTATGAGGGGGTTTGACAAGATGGATGCAGAGAGGATGTTTCCACTGATAGGGGAGACTAGAACTAGGGGGCATGATCTTAGAATAAGGGGCTGTCCATTTAAAACTGAGATGAGGAGGAATTTCTTCCCTCAGAGGGTTGTAAATCTGTGGAATTTGCTGCCACGGAGAGCTGTGGAAGCTGGGTCATTGAATAAATTTAAGACAGAGCAAGTCAGTTTCTTAACCGATAAGGGAATAAGGGATTATGGGGAGCGGGCAGGGAAATGGAGCTGAGTCCATGATCCATCAGCCATGATCGTATTAAATGGAAGCAGGCTCGAGGGGCCTATGGCCTACTCCTGTTGCTATTTCACATGTTCATATGTTCTTATGTTTTCAAAGAATCTATATCGACTAAAGGCTGAATTTATCAATTTATACATGAGAATGTTAGATTTTTATGCTAATGGTCTGATATTTTTTTATTTTGAACTGTTTTTGCAATAATTTTGCCACTTGGTTCTGGTCACTTCCGCTGAAAACCCAAACCCCGGATCACATGAGAAATTTCCTCCATTTTATTCACTTCAACTTGGTCTTGCTTTATTGTGATATCGGGGCGCACCCGGAGCTCACTATGTGCAGAGAAATAAATCTGCTTCAATTGACCAACCATTTCATTTTCATCAGTTACTTTATTTCCGTCTCCGGTAAGTTTTTTTCCTAACTTCTAATATCAATGTCGTTCTATTTCTAAGTTCCCCCTGACTCTGTGTGACTGTTTTGCTGACTATGTTTAATCGGGGCTGCGGGGCAAACACTCACTGATCTAAAGTCAATGAAGCTCAACTCATTCCCTGAGATCTTCAGTCTCATTCAGTCGGGCTCCTGTGAACAGGTAGATTCCCCCTCACCACTTGTCCTCCAATTACTGTTCCACACTGAGAGTTACCTCAACCTCTAAAGGTAGCTGGGATTTATCAATGAATTAACTGACCTCCAATAAGTCTTTAATTATAATTATTTATTAACGTGTCAGATGTTCGCGTGTGTATCAAATGTGTAAAATTGGCAGATTGTAGCAATTGTTTTCTCCCAAGTCTGTATTTAATTATTATTACATAGAATTATATAGAATTTATAGCATAGAATAGGCCGTTTGGACAAACAGTTATTATCCAGTGTATAAGCTCCTTACCACCTACGCCACAATCTATTTCCATCATCTAACCCATCAACATATCCTTCTATTACCTTCTCCCTCTGGTGCTTATCCAGCTTCTCCTTAAATGCACCTATGCTATTCACCTCAACCACTCCTTGTGGTAACGAGTTCCCCATTCTCACCACCCTCTGGGTAAATTTATTTATCCTGAGCTCTTTGTTTGTATTTAATAGTGACTATTTAATTATTAAAGTCTCGCATTCTGTTGTTATGACCTGCAATGCATTCGGTGAAAGGGCGGTGGAAGCAGATACAACAGGAAGCTTCAAGGGGGAATTGAATATATACTTGAAAAGGAAACATTTGCAGAGCTCCGGGGAGAGAGCGGGGTAGTGGGATTAATTGAACATAAGAATATAAGAACATAAGAATTAGTAACAGGAGTAGGCCATCTAGCCCCTCGAGCCTGCTCCACCATTCAACAAGATCATGGCTGAACTGGCCGTGGACTCAGCTCCACTAACCCGCCCGCTCCCCGTAACACTTAATTCCCTTATTGGTTAAAAATCTATCTATCTGTGACTTGAATATATTCAATGAGCTAGCCTCGACTACTTCCTTGGGCAGAGAATTCCACAGATTCACAACCCTCTGGGAGAAGAAATTCCTTCTCAATTCGGTTTTAAATTGGCTCCCCCCTATTTTGAGGTTGTGCCCCCTAGTTCTAGTCTCCCCGACCAGTGGAATCATTATTTTAAATGTTTCTATAAGATCACCCCTCATCCTTCTGAACTCCAACGAGTAAAGACCCAGTCTACTCAATCTATCTTCATAGGGTAATCCCCTCATCTCCGGAATCAGCCTCGTGAATCGTCTCTGTACCCCCTCCAAAGCTAGTATATCCTTCCTTATGAAAGGTGAGTAAGTACTTTCAAAGCAGTACTTTGGATAGCACTTTCAAAGAGCCGGCACAGGCAGGATGGGCCGAATGGCCTCCCTCTGTGTGGTATGAATCTATGATTCTATAATTTCATGCTCTCTGACTGGTCGTTATGTTCATTCGATCAAATGTATTCTTTGTTGGTGTTGCACGGATTTTGAAATTTCGATCTAATGGGATGCTTTTAACCAGGCTCCTGAGTCAAACTCTTCATAAGGAATTCTAAGCTGTTTTATTTCTCTTTCTGAAGCTGATCCTTTCTTTCGAATGTGTTGCAGCCTGTGGAAGCCGTGTTACTGTGAGCGTCGGTCAGAGAGAAGTGAGCGGGACGGTGAACCAGTCTGTCCTTCTCCCCGTCTCCTACTGCACTGACACTCCCTATTCCACTGTAAAGATAGTGGTTTTTATTCCCAGGCGACACTCCATCAGTGACGCTGACTCGATCAAACTGTTCTGACGACCCTGACAGACCCGAGTATACCTGTTCAGATTACCAGCGGGTCGCTCATCCCCACAGGGAGAGTCCACATCTACCCGGAGAATGGATCCTTGTTACTGTGGGATCTGCAGCCCAGTGACAGCGGCGTGTATGTTATATCTGTTTACAGTGGTGGGGACATCGCCAGTGAAGGCAATGTGACGTTAACAGTCTATCCCGGGACAGGTAGGAATTCAGTCTGATTATTGAACCCATTTAATCCTCAGTATCCTTTGCTGATAGAGTAACATTATGTAGCTATACTCTACTTCTCGCTTTGAAACAAGGTGAATATTGCCAACAAATCGATAAAGAATAATTAAAGTCTGCCTTTTGAACCTAGTCAGATTGCTGTAAATGATCAAATTCTTGTTGCAGGAACTGAGCATCCGACCCGGAGCTGCACAGAACAAGCGGAGACCACCGGACAGCTCCCCGACCACCCACCGCTCTCCTGCTCCGTGTGCTCATCTTTGGCGCTGTCACTGTGCTCGGGGCCTGCATGTACTTGTGTGTGAGCCGGAGATACAGAGCGATTGACAGCGGGAGAACTCCACCCACACCCGGGGATCCCGCTGTTCAGGGGTGGGCAACGGCTGGAGAATTCAATCCATTGGCAGTCCTGCTGGAACCGCAATAACTTCCTCACAATGTTTCAACAACAAGAACAACAACTTGTATTTATACAGTGCCTTTTATGTAGTAAAACGTCCCAAGGGGCTTCACAGGAGTATTATGAAACAAAATTTGACACACAGCCGAGAAGGAAAATTAGGGCAAATGACCAAAAGCTTGGCTAAATAGGTATGTTCTAAGGAGACAAAAAGGAGGACTGAGAGGTAGGCCGAGAGGTTTGGGCAGGGAATTCCAGAGTTTCGGGTCGAGGCGGCTGAAGGCAGGGCCACTAATGGTGGAGCGATTAAAATCGGGAAGTAAAACCCTTGTTCTGAATTGTAAACTGGAACTAATGCGGTCCTAACCCCAGCGTAACTCTGGCGAAAGCGCCTATTGGAATCTCTCCGCTGTGAATTCCTGCCCTGCCCTCTGCTCACTGCGGTTGTGAGTCGCCCTTCCGATACTTTTGTATTTTGCCCACAAGCCTTCCAGTATGATTTCCCGGCCTGTTCTGTGAGGTGGGTTTTTCAGGGCCTCACTCCCGACCATCAGTTGCTCCAGTTTGTACAGCTCACGGCTCATTGACCACACCCAGTGTTATTGGGAGCACTGACTTGTCTATTATAGCGGTTACTGGTACTTGCCGACATGTGGACTTCAAGTAAAGAAAGAACACATGATCTCTCATTTAATGCTCAGTGTGCTGAGCACCTTAAACCCGAGAGCATTGGATTCAGATTCAGTCCCTTCACTGCCACAGGATCATTGAGACGCAAACAGCTGGCAAAGTGAGGGGGACAGAAATAATCTCTGGGTGTGGATCAATGTGGGAAGAAACAACTCGGATTTACACCTTTCACAACCTCAGGACGGCACAAAGTCAGTCACAGACAATGAAGTAATTTACAGTGTAGTCACTGTTTAATATCAGGAAATGCAGCCGCGAATGTGTGCTCAGCAAGATTCCAGTTATAGCAAAGAGATAAATTACATTTTTTTGTGATCTTAATTGAGGGGTAGTGTGCAGAATGTATTTTGATGTACGAAATATGATAAAAAGTAGCAATAATTGGTCATGGTCAAAGGGGCAATTATTTTCTTATAGAAAGTTTTTGAAACCTTTGTTTACAATAGTCTGTTTGCAAACCCAAGTCGGAAGGATATCAACGCTGATGAAAATCCGCGTCTGTCTAATGTAATCCCCGCCCTCAGCATGTCCTCTGCATGTTTGGTCTCTGCCAATAACCAAGCAAGGCATGGGATCGTAAATAAACTATTGAAATGAAAAAAAAACGTGTATTTTCGATGTTATTATATGGACGAGATGAGGCCGCATATTGAAAGCGATGAAATGATTAATGGGACAGCAGGCACCCCGGGCCCTGCTCAGGAAGCACAGGATCATCGTACCTGGGGCGGTGGGATCTCTCCCTGCACATGGAGCTGGGGCTGGAGTTAGAGAGTGATGGAGATGGACCCGGGCCCAGGCCTCTGTCGGTCTGCACATTCTGCCACTTATTTTTCAGATACCTCAAACACACCCACTTGAGTGGTTTATTTATTAAATAATGGTGAAAAATTGCATGAAACACAAAAGGTTAGTATGCAGGTAGAGCGAGTGATCAGGAAGACCATGGAATCTTGGACTTTATTGCAAAGGGGAAGGAGTATAAAAGCAGGGAAGTCTTGCTAGTTATCCAGGGTATTGGTGAGGCCACACCTGGAATATTTCGTAGAGTTTTGATGTCCATATTTACGAAAGGATATACTTGCTTTGGAGGCAGTTCAGAGAAGATTCACTAGGTTGATTCCGCAGATGAAGGGGTTAACTTAAGAGGAAAGGTTGAGTAGTTTGGGCCTCTACTCATTGGAATTCAGAAGAATGAGAGGCGATCTTATCGAAATGTATAAGATTATGAGGGGGCTTGACAAGGTTGATGCAGAGAGGATGTTTCCACTGATGCGGGAGACTAGAACTAGGGGGCATGATCTTAGAATAAGGGGCTGTCCATTTAAAACTGAGATGAGGAGGAATTTCTTCCCTCAGAGGGTTGTAAATCTGTGGAATTTGCTGCCACGGAGAGCTGTGGAAGCTGGGTCATTGAATAAATTTAAGACAGAGCGAGACAGTTTCTTAATCGATAAGGGAATAAGGGATTATGGGGAGCGGGCAGGGAAATGGAGCTGAGTCCATGATCCATCAGCCATGATCGTATTAAATGGGAGCAGGCTCGAGGGGCCTATGGCCTACACCTGTGCCTATTTCACATGTTCATATGTTCTTTTGCTTTCAAAGAATCTATATTGACTAATGGCCGAATTTACCAATTTATACGTGAAAATGTTAGATTTTTATGCTAATGATCTGATATTTTTTATTTTGAAATGTTTTTGCAATAATTTTGCCACTTAGTTCTGGTCACTTCTGCTGCAAACCCAAACCCTGGATCACAAGAGAAACTTTCCTCCATTTTATTCACTTCAACTTGGTCTTGCTTTATTTTGATATCGGGGCGCACCCGGAGCTCACTATGTGCAGAGAAATAAATCTGCTTCAATTGACCATTTAATTTTCATCAGTTACTTTATTTCCGTCTCCGGCAATGTTTTTTTCCTAACTTCCAGTATCAATGTTGTTCTATTTCTAAGTTCCCCCTGACTCTGTGTGACTGTTTTGCTGACTGTCTTTAATCGGGGCTGGGGGTCAATCGCTCACTGATCTAAAGCGAATGAAGCTCAACTCATTCCCTGAGATCTTCAGTCTCATTCAGTCGGGCTCCTGTGAACAGGTAGATTCCCCCTCACCACTTGCCCTCCAGTTACTGTTCCACACTGAGAGTTACCTCAACCTCTAAAGGTAGCTGGGATTTATCAATGAATTAACTGACCGCCAATAAGTCTTTAATTATAATTATTTATTAACGTGTCAGATGTTCGCGTGTGTATCAAATGTGGAAAATTGGCAGATTGTATCAATTGTTTTCTCCCAAGTCTGTATTTAATTATTATTACATAGAATTACATAGAATTTATAGCATAGAATAGGCCGTTTGGACAAACTGTTATAAGCCGGTGTATACGCTCCTTACCACCTACCCCACAATCTATTTCCATCATCTAACCCATCAACATATCCTTCTATTACCTTCTCCCTCCGGTGCTTATCCAGCGTCTCCTTAAATGCATCTATGCTATACAACTCAACCACTCCTTGTGGTAACGAGTTCCCCATTCTCACCACGGTCTGGATAAATGTATTTATCCTGAGCTCTTTGTTTGTATTTAATAGTGACTATTTAATTGTTAAAGTCTCGCATTCTGTTATTATGACCTGCAATGCATTCCCTGAAAAGGCGGTGGAAGCAGATACAACAGGAAGGGGAATTGAATATATACTTGAAAAGGAAACATTTGCAGAGCTCCGGGGAGAGAGCGGGGCAGTGGGACTAATTGGATAGAACTTTCAAAGAGCTGGCACAGACAGGATGGGCCGAATGGCGTCCCTCTGTGCGGTATGGATCAATGATTTTATAATTTCATGCTCTCTGACTGGTCGTTATGTTCATTCGATCAAATGTATTCTATGTTGGTGCTGCACGGATTTTGAAATTTCGAACTAATGGGATGCTTTATAACCAGGCTCCTGAGTTAAACTCTTCATAAGGAATTCTAAGCTGTTTTATTTCTCTTTCTGAAGCTGATTCTTTGTTGTGAATGTGTTGCAGCCTCTGGAAGCCGTGTTACTGTGAGAGTCGGTCAGAGAGAAGTGAGCTGTCCTTCTCCCCGTGTCCTATTCCACACTCACTCCCGACTCCACTCTAAAGATAAAGTGGTTTTTGTTCCCCGGAGACAGTCCATTCGTGACACTGGCCAGATCGAACTGCTCTGCCGACCCTGACAGACCCGGGTATACCTGTTCAGATTACCAGCGGGTCGCTCCTTCCCACAGTGAGAGAGTCCACATCTACACGGAGAATGGATCCCTGTTACTGTGGGATCTGCAGCCCAGTGACAGCGGTGTGTATGTGATATCGGTTTACAGTGGTAGGAACATCGCCAGTGAAGGCAATGTGACGTTAACAGTCTATCCCGGGACAGGTAGGAATTCACAGTCTGATTATTGAACCCATTTAATCCTCAGTGTCCTTTGCTGATAGAGGAACAGTATTTAACTGTACTGCACTTGTCGCTCGGAAACAAGCTGAATATTGCCAGCAAATTGATAAAGAATGATTAAAGTCTGCCTTTTGAACCTAGTCAGGTTGCTGTAAATGATCATATTCCTGTTGCAGACACTGAGCATCCGACCCGGAGCTGCATAGAGCAAGCGGAGACCACCGAACAACTCCCCGACCACCCACCCGCTCTCCTGCTCCATGTGCTCATCTTTGGCGCTGTCACTGTGCTCGGGGCCTGCCTGTACTTGTGTGTGAGCCGGAGATGCAGAGCGACTGACAGCGGGAGAACTCCACCCACACCCGGGATCGCGCTGTTCAGGGGTGGGCAACGGCTGGAGAATTCAATCCATTGGCAGTCCTGCTGGAACCGCAATAACTTCCTCACAATGTTTCAACAACTTGTATTAAAATAGCACTGACCTGTCTATTATAGCGGTTACTGGTACCTGCCGACATGTGGACTTCAAGTACAGAAAGAACACATGATCTCTCATTTAATGCTCAGTTTGCTGAGCAAAGTAAACCCGAGAGCATTGAATTCAGATTCAGTCCCTTCACAGCCAAAGGATCATTGTGACAGAAACAGCGGGCAAAGTGAGAGGGACATAAATAATTTCTCGGTGTGGATCAATGTGGGAAGAAACAACTCGGATTTACACCTTTCACAACCTCAGGACGGCACAAAGTCTCTCACAGACAATGAAATAATTTACAGTGTAGTCACCATTTAATGTCAGGAAATGCAGCAGCCAATGTGTGCTCAGCAATGTTCCAGATATAACAAGGAGATAAATGACTACATTGTGTTTGTGATATTAATTGAGGGGTAAATGTACAGAATGTGGATTTGATCTACGGAAATATTATAAAAATAGCCATTATTGCTCATGGTTAAAGGGACAACAGTTTTCCTATAGAAAGGATTTGAAACCTCATTTAAAAATAAAATCTGTTTATAAATTCAAGTCAGAAGGGCTGATGAAAAATCGCATCTGTATCTTGTAGTCCCCACCCTCAGCATATATTCTGTATTTTTGGTCTCTCCCAATACCCGAGCTTGGCGTATGGGATCGTAAATAAACTATTATAATGGAAAAATATTCTGTGGATTTTATTATATGAATGAGATGAGGCCGCTTATTGAAAGCGGTGAAATGGTTAATGGGACAGCAGGCACCCTGTGTCCTGCTCAAGAAATACAGGATCATTGTACCTGGGGCATGGGATCTCTCCCGGGCACATGGAGCTGAGGCTGGAGATAGCGAGAGAAGGAGGTGGACCCGGGTCCAGGCCTCTGTCGGTCTGCACACTCTGCCAGTTATTTTACTGATACCTCAAAGACACCCACTTCACTTGTTTTTGAAGAAACTATATTTACTGAAGGATAAATTTATCGTTTTAAATGTGAGATTTTTACATTTCTATGTTAACGATCTGATGATTTTTTTTCAATTTTGAAATGTTTTTGCAAAAGCTTCTATAGATATGTGAAGAGAAAAAGATTAGTGAAGACAAACATAGGTCCCTTGCAGTCAGATTCAGGTGAATTTATAATGGGGAACAAAGAAATGGCAGACCAATTGAACAAATACTTTGGTTCTGTCTTCACGAAGGAAGTCACAAATAACCTTCTGGAAGTACTAGGGGACCGAGGGTCTAGTGAGAAGGAGGAACTGAAGGATATCCTTATTAGGTGGGAAATTGTGTTTGGGAAATTAATGGGATTGAAGGCCGATACATCCCTGGGGCCTGATAGTCTGCATCCCAGAGTACTTAAGAAAGTGGTCCTAGAAATAGTGGATGCATTGGTGATCATTTTCCAACAGTCTATCAACTCTGGATCAGTTCCTATGGACTGGAGGGTAGCTAATGTAACACCACTTTTTAAAAAGGGAGGGAGAGAGAAAACAGGTAATTATAGACTGGTAGGCCAGACATCAGTAGTGGGGAAAATGTTGGAATCGATTATTAAGGATGAAATAGCAGCATATTTGGAAAGCAGTGACAGGATCGATCCAAGTCAGTATGGATTTATGAAGGGAAAATCATGCTTGACAAAGCTTCTTGAATTTTTTGAGGATGTAACGAGTAGAGTGGACAAGGGAGAACCAGTGGATGTGATGTATTTGAACTTTCAAAAGGCTTTTGACAAGGTCCCACACAAGAGATTGGTGTGCAAAATCAAAGCACATAGTATTAGAGGTAATATACTGATGTGGATAGAGAACTGGTTGGCAGACAGGAAGCAGAGATTCAGGATAAATGGGTCCTTTTCAAAATGGCAGGCAGTGACTAGTGGAGGTTGCGAGATCAGCAGTCGTGAGGTGCGTCGCTGAGGCGTGAGTCCGGGGTCAGCGAGAGGCCTATAAAGGCCGCGAGAGGCGTCGGGAGGTGCATGGAGAGGCGTGAGTCCGGGGTCGGCGAGAGGCCTATAAAGGCCGCGAGTTCAGCAGTCGGGAGGTGCGTCGCTGAGGCGTGAGTCCGGGGTCAGCGAGAGCCCTATAAAGGCCGCGAGAGGCGTCGGGAGGTGCGTGGAGAGGCGTGAGTCTGGGGTTGGCGAGAGGCCTATAAATGCCATGAGAGGCGTTAGGAGGTGCGTGAAGAGGCGTGGCTTGTGCAGCTACAGGGAGAAGGCAAAAAAGAAGTAGAAAGAAACAGAAAGGTGATGTCACAGCCAAGGGGGTAAGTGATTAGCTGGTGATTGGTGAGTAGTTTTTCTTTTTTCTCTTCTATAACAGTGAGTAAACTTTAGCATTGCTGTAGCCAATTTAAGTGTATCTAAGGGTTAAATCATGGCAGGAGAGCTCGGTCATGTGATATGCTCCTCCTGTACCATGTGAGAACTCAGGGACACTTCCGGTGTCCCTGACGACTACGTGTGCGGGAAGTGTATCCACCTCCAGATCCTGACGGTCTGCGTTGCGGAATTGGAGCTGAGGGTGGATTTACTCTGGAGCATCCATGATGCTGAGAATGATGTGGGTAGTACGTGTAGTGAGTTGGTCTTACCGCAGGTGAAGGGTCCACAGCCAGATAGGGAGTGGAAGACCAGCAGGAAGAGCAGTGCAAGGAAGGTAGTGCAGGGGTCCCCTGCGATCATCCCCCTGCAAAACAGGTACACCGCTTTGAGTACTGTTGAGGGGGATGACTTATCAGGGGAGGGCAGCAGCAGCCAAGTTCATGGCACCGTGGCTGGCTCTGCTGCAGAGGAGGGCAGGAAAAAGAGTGGGAGAGCAATAGTGATCGGGGATTCAATGGTACAGGGAATAGATAGGCGTTTCTGCGGCTGCAACCGAGACTCCAGGATGGTATGTTGCCTCCCTGTTGCAAGGATCAAGGATGTCTCGGAGCGGCTGCAGGACATTCTGAAAAGGGAGGGTGAACAGCCAGTTGTCGTGCTGCACATTGGTACCAACAATATAGGTAAAAAAAGGGATGAGGTACTACGAGACGAATTTAAGGAGCTAGGAGCTAAATTAAAACATTGGACCTCAAAAGTAGTAATCTCGGGATTGCTACCAGTGCCACGAGCTAGTCAGAATAGGAATCGCAGGATAGCTCAGATGAATACGTGGCTTGAGCAGTGGTGCAGCAGGGAGGGATTCAAATTCCTGGGGCATTGGAACAGGTTCTGGGGAAGATGGGACCAGTGAAAACTGGACAGGACCGGAACCAATGTCCTAGGGGGAGTGTTTGCTAGTGCTGTTGCGGGGGGAGTTAAACTAACATGGCAGGGGGATGGGAAACAATGCAGGGAGACAGAGGGAAACAAAATGAAGACAAAAGCAAAAGACAGAAAGGAGATGAGTAAAATTGGAGGGCAGAGAAACCCAAGGCAAAAAACAAAAAGGGCCACTGTACAGCAAAATTCTAAAGGGTCAAAGTGTAATAAATAGGCAAGCATGAAAGCTCGGTGCCTCAATGCAAGGAGTATTCAGAACCCAGGAGAGGGCTCTGAGCTAGTTAGAGTGGGTGAGAGCTCATATGAACAGTACCCCAAGAAAGAATGCAAAAGGGTAAGTGTAAACCACAAGGTGATAGAAAGGGAAAATATGTATGAATATAAAGGGGCTGCAGGATGGGTCAAAACTAAAAATCATGATTGAAAAACTAGTATTAAAACACTCTACCTAAATGCACGCAGCATTTGAAATAAAGTAAATGAGTTGATGGCACAAATCATTACAAATGGATATGATTTAGTGGCCATTACAGAAAAGTGGTTGCAGGGTGGCCAAGACTGGGAATTAAACATACAGGGGTATCTGACAATTTGGAAAGATAGACAAGAAGGGAAAGGAGGTGGGGTAGCTCTGTTAATAAAGGATGATATCAGGGCAGTTGTGAGAGACGATATTGGCTCTAATGAACAAAATGTTGAATCATTGTGGGTGGATATTAGAGATAATAAGGGGAAAAAGTCACTGGTGGGCGTAGTTTATAGGCCCCCAAATAATAACTTCATGGTGGGGCGGGCAATAATCAAGGGAATAATGGAGGCATGTGAAAAAGGAACGGCAGTAATCATGGGGGATTTTAACCTACATATCGATTGGTCAAATCAAATCGCACGAGGTAGCCTTGAGGAGGAATTTATAGAATGCATACGGGATTGTTTCTTAGAACAGTACGTTACAGAACCTACAAGGGAGCAAGTTATCTTAGATCTGGTCTTGTGTAATGAGACAGGAATAATAAACGATCTCCTAGTAAAAGATCCTCTCGGAATGAGTGATCACAATATGGTTGAATTGTAATACAGATTGAGGGTGAGGAAGTAGTGTCTCAAATGAGCATACTATGCTTAAACAGTGGGATGAGGGCAGAGTTGGCTAAAGTAGACTGGAAACACAGACTAAATGGTGGCACAATTGAGGAACAGTGGAGGACTTTTAAGGAGCTCTTTCATAGTGCTCAACAAAAATATATTCCAGTGAAAAAGAAGGGCAGTAAGAGAAGGGATAACCAAGGAAATAAAGGAGAGTATCAAATTAAAAACCAATGCGTATCAGGTGGCCAAGGTTAGTGGGAAACTAGAAGATTGGGAAAATTTTAAACGACAGCAAAGAATGACTAAGAAAGCAATAAAGAAAGGAAAGATATATTACAAAAGTAAACTTGCACAAAACATAAAAATAGATAGTAAAAGCTTTTACCGATATATAAAACAGAAAAGAGTGACTAAAGTAAATGTTGGTCCCTTAGAAGATGAGGAGGGGGATTTAATAATGGGAAATGTGGAAATGGCTGAGACCTTAAACAATTATTTTGCTTCGGTCTTCACAGTGGAAGACACAAAAACCATGCCAAAAATTGCTGGTCACGGAAATGTGGGAAGGGAGGACCTTGAGATAATCACTATCACTAGGGGGGTAGTGCTGGACAGGCTAATGGGACTCAAGGTAGACAATTCCCCTGGTACAGATGAAATGCATCCCAGGGTATTAAAAGAGATGGCAGAAGTTTAACAGATGCATACGTTATAATCTACCAAAATTCTCTGGACTCTGGGGAGGTACCAGTGGATTGGAAAGCAACTAATGTAATGCCTCTGTTTAAAAAAGGGGGCAGACAAAAGGCAGGTAACTATAGGCTGGTTAGTTTAACATCTATAGTGGGGAAAACGCTTGAAGCTATCATTAAGGAAGAAATAATGGGACATTGAGATAGGAATAGTGCAATCAAGCAGACGCAACATGGATTCATGAAGGGGAAATCTTTGGGGATATAACAAGCATGGTGGATAGAGGTATACCGATGGATGTGGTGTATTTAGATTTCCAAAAGTTATTCAATAAGGTGCCACACAAAAGGTTACTGCAGAAGATAAAGATACACGGAGTCAAAGGAAATGTATTAGCATGGATAGAGAATTGGCTGGCGAACAGAAAGCAGAGAGTTGGGATAAATGGGTCCTTTTCGGGTTGGAAATCGGTGGTTAGTGGTGTGCCACAGGGATCGGTGCTGCGACCACAACTATTTACAATATACATCGATGACCTGGAAGAGGGGACAGATTGTAGTGTAACAAAATTTGCAGATGACACAAAAATTTGTGGGAAAGCGGGTTGTGTAGAGGACACAGAGAGGCTGCAAAGAGGTTTAGATAGGTTAAGCGAATGGGCTAAGGTTTGGCAGATGGAATACAATGTCGGAAAATGTGAGGTCATCCACCTTGGGAAAAAAAACAGTAAAAGGGAATATTATTTGAATGGGGAGAAATTACAACATGCTGCGGTGCAGAGGGACCTGGGGGTCCTTGTGTATAAATCCCAAAAAGTTAGTTTGCAGGTGCAGTAGGTAATCAGGAAGGCGAATGGAATGTTGGCCTTCATTGCGAGAGGGATGGAGTACAAAAGCAGGGAGGTCCTGCTGCAACTGTATAGGGTATTGGTGAGGCTGCACCTGGAGTACTGCGTGCAGTTTTGGTCACCTTACTTAAGGAAGGATATACTAGCTTTGGAGGGGGTACAGAGACGATTCACTCAGCTGATTCTGGAGATGAGGGGGTTACCTTATGATGATAGATTGAGTAGACTGGG
The DNA here is from genome assembly GCF_044704955.1 of Pristiophorus japonicus. Taxonomy (NCBI): domain Eukaryota; kingdom Metazoa; phylum Chordata; class Chondrichthyes; family Pristiophoridae; genus Pristiophorus; species Pristiophorus japonicus. The sequence continues at coordinate 26,670,020 of NC_091995.1, read as the reverse complement.
TCTTTACTCGTTGGAGTTCAGAAGGATGAGGGGTGATCTTATAGAAACATTTAAAATAATGAAAGGGATTGGCAAGATAGAGGCAGAGAGGTTGTTTCCTTTGGTCGGGGAGACTAGAACTAGGGGGCACAGTCTCAAAATACGGGGGAGCCAATTTAAAACCGAGTTGAGAAGGAATTTCTTCTCCCAGAGGGTTGTGAATCTGTGGAATTCTCTGCCCAAGGAAGCAGTTGAGGCTAGCTCATTGAATGTATTCAAGTCACAGATCGATAGATTTTTAACCAATAAGGGAATTAAGGGTTATGGGCAGTGGGTGGGTAAGTGGAGCTGAGTCCACGGCCAGATCAGCCATGATCTTGTTGAATGGCGGAGCAGGCTCGAGGGGCTAGATGGCCTACTCCTGTTCCTAAATCTTATCTTCTTATGTATGAGTGCCGCAGTCTCAGTGCTGGGACCCCAGCTATTTACAATATACATCAATGATTTAGATGAAGGAATTGAGTGTAATATCTCCAAGTTTGCAGATGACACTAAACTGGAAGGCGGTGTGAGCTGTGAGGGGGAGGCTGGGAGGCTGCAGACTGATTTCGACAGGTTAGATGAGTGGACAATGCATGGCAGATGCAGCAGAATGTGGATAAATGAGAGGTTATCCACTTTGGGGGCAAAAACGCGAAGACAGAATATTATCTGAATTGCGGCAGATTTGGAAAAGGGGAGGTGCAGGGAGGTCTTACTGCAGTTGTACAGGCCTCACCTGCAATATTGTGTTCAGTTTTGGTCTCCTAATCTGAGGAAGGACGTTATTGCTATTGAGGGAGTGCAGCGAAGGTTCACCAGACTGATTCCAGGGATGGCAGGACTGACATATCAGGAGGGACTGGTTCAACTGGGTCTTTATACATTGTAGTTTAGAAGGATGAGAGGGGATCTCAGAGAAACATATCAGATTCTGACGGGATAGGACAGGTTAAATGCGGGTAGAATGTTCCCGATGCTGGGGAAGTGCAGATCCAGGGGACACAGTCTTAGGATTAGGCCATTTAGGACTGAGATGAGGAGAAACTTCTTCACTCATAGAGTTGTTAACCTGTGGAATTCCCTGCTGCAGAGAGTTGTTGATGCCAGTTCACTGGATATATTCAAAAGGGAGTTAGATGTGGCCCTTACGGCTAAGGGGATCAAAGGGTATGGAGAGAAAGCAGGAAAGGGGAACTGAGGGAATGATCAGCCATGAGCTTATTGAATGGTGATGTAGGCTCGACGGGCCGAAAGGCCTACACCTGCACCTATTTTCTATGTTTCTTTGTTGCTATGAAATTATATCGCCACTTGGTTCTGATCACTTCTGCTGCAAAGTGAAACCTCGGATACCATTAGAAACTTCCCTCCATTTCATTCAGTTCAAATCGGTGCCGCGTTATTGTGATATCGGGGCGGAGCTGGAGCTAACTGCAGGGGAAGAATACTCCTTAAATTCACCAACATGTTTCCTTTCATCAGTTAGATTATTTCCCTCTCCGGCAATGTTTTTTCTTTCACGTCTAGTATCAATGTAATTCTATATCTGAGTTTCCCCTTGACTCTGTGTGACTGTTTTGCTGACTGTCTTTAATCGGGGCTGGGGTTCAATCGCTCACTGATCTAAAGTGAATGAAGCTCAACTCATTCCCTGAGATCTTCAGTCTCATTCAGTCGGGCTCCTGTGAACAGGGAGATCCCCCCTCACCACCTGCCCTCCAGTTACTGTTCCACACTGGGAGTTACCTCAACCTGTAACTGTAGCTGGGATTTATTAATGAATTTACTGATCTCCCACAAATCTTTAATTATTATTTATTTATTGATGTGTCAGATGTTCCCGTGCGTATGTTTTATCAAATGTGTAAAATTGGCAGATTGGATCAATAGTTTCCTGCCAAGACTTTATTTAATAGTTATACCAAAGACTGACATAGGATTTATAGCGCAGAATAGGCCATTTGGACAAACTGTTCGAAGTTGGGTATTTATGCTCCCCAGGAGCCTCCCCACAATATATTTACTTAATCTAACCCTAACAACATATCCTTCTATTCCTTTCTCCCTGATGTGTTTATCTAGTTTCCATTTAAATGCTTCTATACAATTGGTCTCAACCATTCCCTGTGCTGGCAATTCTCACCACACTGGGTAAAATTGTTTCTCCTGGGTTCTTTGTTTTTATTTAATAGTGGTGATTTAATTATTAAAGTCTCAAATGTTGTTCTTGTGATGTGGAACGGGTTGCCTGAAAGGGTGCTGGCAGCAGATTCAACGGCCAGCTTCCAAGGGGAATGGAATATGTAGCTGAAGAGGAAAAGTTTGAAGGACCATGGGGAAAGATCGGGGGCGTGCTACTAATGCATCGCGCTTTCAAAGAACCGGTACAGGGAAAATTGGCCAAATGACCTCCCTCTGTGCTGTATGAATCTATGATTCTATAATTTCATGCTCTCTCACTGGTCGTTATGTTCATTCTATCAAATGCATTCTTTGTTGGTGCTTGCAGGTATTTTGTGATTTCTAACTCATGGGATGCTTTATAACCAGGCTCCTGAGATAAACTCTCTCTAAGGAATACTAAGGTGCTTTGTTTTCCCTTTCTGAAGCTGATTTATTGTTTTGAATGTGTTGCAGCCTCTGGAAGCCGTGTTACTGTGAGCTTCTGTCAGAAAGAAGTGAACCAGTCTGTCCTTCTCCCCATCTCCTGCTGCTGCTGGAGGGCTATCAACTCGGTGAAAGACGCACTTTGGTCCTGCCAAAACTTGCTGGTCTTCCAGAGCAAGGAGATGTGCACGTCTGCGTGTTGCAGACTGGCACAATCCAAGATCCAGGAGTACGTGCTGAGGGACACACTAAAAATTGGTGCAGTCGCCGCAAAGGCTCGGTGGGGAAGAGCCACAGTTTTAAACCCTTCTGCCACGGTAAAACCAGGGGCTGGAATCAGTATAAAACTCCCCTCGGGCTGTACTTGTAAACTTTTTGTATACATAGAGCACCATGATCTGAAAACACCTATGTAGTGCCATTTATAATGCAAGTTCTGTTTAGTAATGTATGTTTCAAAGAAATGTAACTGTACCCTCACCCATTCAATGTACTGTATAGTAACGCAATTTAATGACTGTATTACAATGTATCCCGGATTGTACTGAATTGTAACTCGAAATGTAAAGCAAGCAAATGTATTGAACGGAACTGCCGTCAGCATCCAAATGTATTGTATGGAATTGCTGACCGCATCCAAATGCACGGAACTGTCTTCCAATGTATTGTGCAATTTTTTATATGAATAAAGTATATTTTGAAATAATAATAAAAAAATAACCAAGCTTGGGGCATGGGATCGTAAATAAACTCTTAAAATTTAAAAAGTCCTGTGGATTTTATTATATGGACGAGATGAGGCCGCTTATTGAAAGCGGTGAAATGGTTAATGGGTCAGTAGGCCCGGGCCCTGCTCAGGAAGCACAGGATTATTGTGGCTGGGGCGGTGGGATCTCTCCGGGACACATGGAGCTGGGGCTGGAGATAGAGAGAGATGGAACTGGACCCGGACCCAGGCCTCTGTCAGTCTGCACACTCTGCCACTTATTTTACTGATACCTCAAACACACCCACTTGAGTTGTTTTTGAAGAAACTATATTGACTAAAGGCTGAATTCATCATTTTAAATGTGAGATTTGTACATTTCTATGCTAACGATCTGATAATGTTTCAATTTCGAAATGATTTCACCACTTGGTTCTGGTCACTTCCGCTGTTATTGTGATATCGGGGCGACCCGGAGCTCACTATGTGCAGGGAAATAAATCTTTCAATTCACCAACATTTTCACTTTCATCAGTTATTTTACTTCCCTCTCCGACAAGTTTTTTCTCACTTCCAGTATCAATGTAATTCTGGTTCCGAGTTCCCCCTGACTCTGTGTGACTGTTTTACTGACTGTCTTTAATCGGGGCTGGGGTTCAATCGCTCACTGATCTAAAGTGAATGAAGCTCAACTCATTCCCTGAGATCTTCAGTCTCATTCAGCCGGGCTCCTGTGAACAGGTAGATTCCCCCTCACCACCCGCCCTCCCGTTACTGTGATTTCCCGCAACCTATAACTGTAGCTGGGAAGTATCAATGAATTAACTGATCTCGCACAAGTCTTTAATTATTATTCTTTATGAATGTGTCAGATGTCCTCGTGTGTATGTTTTACAGGTACCTGCCCACAAATAGACTTCAAATAACAAAGAACAAATGAACTCTCATTTAATGCTGAGCAAATTAAATCCGATAGGATTGCATCAGTTTTAATTCCTTCATTGCCAAAGGTTCATTTACCTGTCAATGAAACGTTTGTCTTATTGTTACAATCGTTCTCCCATCTTTAAGTCAAATTTCCTTTATAAACTTTTATGTCCACGCTTGTAATGGAAACTCCAAAGTGAACGTGTCACATTGCACTTAGACCCTCTTTCCAAGAGATGGTGGCTTAGTCCCACCCCCTGAGCCTGCTCTGCATAAACTCCGATTCCCCACCCAACTCTCATTTTCTTGGCTCCCAAATTGCCCTCAGTTTTACTATTGAGCTACAAATAATAACATCATATCAAAGTAGTATGCAATAATACAGACAGAGTGTGTTGATGCTGAAGATGCAGCTGCTCACTGGGCTTTTTAAAGGCAGGTTTTGCAGCTGTGTCTTGACTTCGGCCTGACGTGCTTGAGAAGAAATGGCTGCAAGGGGATGTTTCAGGAGGGCGAGCTGTTTCACCGGCGCCAAACTGGAAACTCTCCTGGAATCTGTGGAGGGAAGGAGGCGGCTACTCTTCTCTGAAAATAGTGGGAACTGAATATTCAGGATATTTGACACTGGGAACTGAATATTCAGGGTTATTCGACAATTCGGAAGGCTAGACAGAAAAGTAAAGGAATTGGGGTAGCTCTGTTAATAAAGGATGAGATCAGTGCATTAGTGAGAAATTATATTGGCTCAGAAGATCAAGAAGTTTAGGTGGAGATAAGAAATAATAAGGGGAGAAGTCACTGGTGGGCATAGACCAAAGGCCCCCGAACAACAGCTATACTGTTGGATGGAGTATAAATCAAGAAATAATGGAGGATTGTAAGAAAGCTCCGGCAATAATCATAGGCAATTTTAATCTTCATATTGATCGCTCAAATCACATTGGCAAAGGGAGCCTTGAGGAAGTGTTCAAGAGGGATGGTTTTGTTGCGGAACTAACCAGGGAGCAGGCTTTTTGGATCTGGTACTGTGTAATGAGACAAGATTCATAAATGACCTCATAGTAAAGGATCCTCTAGGAAAGAGTGATGGTTGAATTTAAATTCAGTTGGAGGGTGAGAAAGTTGCATCTCAAACCAGTGTCTTGATCTTAAATAAAGGCGGCTACAAAAATATGAAAGTAGAGTTGGCTAAAGTGGACTGTGAAAATAGATTAAAGTGTAAAACAGGCAGACATTTAAGGAGATATTTCATAAGTCTCAACAAAAATATTGTCCAGTGAGAAGGAAAGACTTTAAAGAAGGGAGAACCATCCATGGCTAACTAAGAAAGTAAAGGATGATCTCAAATTGAAAACAATGGCGTACAAAGTTGCCAAGATTAGTGGGAGGCCAGAGGATTAGCAAATTTTTAAAAACCAGAAAAGGATGACTAAAAACAATAAAGAGAGGGAAGACAGATTATGAGAGTAAACGAGCAATAAATATAAAAACAGATAATAAGAGCTTCTACACATATATAAAAAGGAAGAGAGTAGCTAAAGTAGACATTGGTCCCTTAGAGGATGAGACTGGGGAATTAATTAATAATGGAGAATAGGGAAATGGCAGAAACTTTGAACAAATATTTTGTACTTGTCTTCAAGATAGAAGATACTAAAACTCCCAATAATAGTTACCAAGGGGCTATAGGGAAGAAATAACTTAAAACAATCACTATCACTAAAGAAAAAGTACCCAGTAAAATAATGGGACTAAAGGTGGACAAGTCCCCTGGACCTGATGGCCTGCATGCTAGGATCTTAAAAGAAGTGGCTGCAGAGATAGTGGATGCATTGGTTGTAATCCACCAAAATTCCCTGGATTCTAGAGAGGTCCCAGCGGATTGAAAAAACGCAAATGTAATGCCCCTATTTACCAAAGGAGGGAGACAGAAAGCAGGAAACGATAGACCAGTTAGCCGAACATCTGTTGTTGGGAAAATGCTGACATCCATTATTAAGGAAGCAGTAGCAGGACATTTGGAAAAGCATAATACAGTCAAGCAGAGTCAGCATGGTTTTATGAAAGGGAAATCATATTTGACGAATTTGCTGGAGTTCCTTGAGGATGTAACGAGTAGGGTGGATAAGGGGGAACCAGTGGATGTGGTGTATTTGGATTTCCAGAAGGCATTCGATAAGGTGCCACATAAAGGTTGATGGCACAAGATAAGTGCTCACGGGGTTGGGGATAATATATTAGCATGTGTAGTGGATTGGCTAACTAGCAGAAAACAGAGAGTGGGAATAAATGGGTCATTTTCCAGTTGGCAAATGGTAATTAATGTGGTGCTGCAGGGATCGGTGCTGGGGGCTCAACTATTTACAACCTATATTCATGGCTTGAATGAAGGTACGGAGTCTAATGTAGCCAAGTTTGCTGATGATACAGAGATGGGTGGGCTTGTCGACTAGCTGCTGCACCTCCTGTACCATGTCAGTCAGCTGCACATTTTTGGAGTTGACCCCAATAGTGGCTTGTTGGTCATCACGGTTGTTTGCCACCTTGGCTCGAGGGGCCAAATGGCCTACTCCTGCTCCTATTTCTTCTGTTCTTATGGGAGACCAACGAGGACCATCTTTACTTATTCTTGGAGAAAGATTGCAGAGGAGGTTCCAGGCACCTCCATTCACAATCACCCCTCAACCAATGCACGAAAAGGCTAACAGACCTTATTCGAGTGATGAAAGTGAGTACATGCTCTCCTAACACCTCACATTACATTTGCCACACTCTCCTTTACCTTAACTTTTTTCTCATCAATACTACATAGTAGCTGTTGATTGCTAAAGCCTGTATGTGCGCACACTCATAATGGAGGATGCCTTGCATCTGAGATTCACAGCTGCATGTAATCGACCCAGACTTGCACTCATTACCGAAGCCCCTGGAAACTCCCACTTATCAGTCCTTCAATGCTTTGCAGGCCAAGGTGGCACACAATCGTGCCGACCAACAAGCCACTGGTGGGGGCAACTCCCAAAATGTCCAGCTGACTGACATGGAGGAGAGGGTGCAGCGGCTAGTTGACATGCATGTAGTGATCCCTGAGGCTGTTGGTGGCTCCGATGGCACTGGGGGTAGCACGGATAAGTTAAGGCCTTTGTACAGTGCCATCTCTTCTTGACAGTGGAATGGCCTACCTGGCTATTGCTTATGGCTATGTGCAAGCTGCCTCCTGCATGGTGCAATGAAGCACCTCACCCTCACGGCACCCCTTCTCCAATTTATGATAGCAGATGACACCCCGAGTCTCAGCCTGAGCGACACAGAGACCCTTGACGTGACTGGCAGCCACAATCAGGAGCAGAGAATTGATGCCCTGGCTGATCTTGGTGGTACATCAGATGAGGGAGATGGAGAAGGGGAGAGTTCTGCCAGCAACACCGCATCACTGCTTCATACAGTCCCACGCACCAGCTCAGAAACTGGGAGTCCGCGGTCAGGTATCTTAGATTTAGCAGAGGAGTCTGCACTGGGTGAAGCACTGGGGCCGAGCAGGCTGCAGCATGGTGAAGTACCAAGGGAACCTCGGGTGCCATCTCTCCTGGGGGCAAGTCTTGCTGAGGAGGACTCAGATGAGCAGATCAATTTTGGGGCTTACGGAGAAAGGGTGGAGGCCATGCAATCGGAGCTCTTGGTGGTAATGCAAGGGGTCTCCGAGAAGCTGTCGCAAGTGGTGAGGAGCGTGGAGGAATCTGCCTCCTGCATTGAGGACAGCTCTGTGCACACCATGGGGACCTTCATTGCCAGTGTGCAGATGTTAGTGGAATCCCGGAGTGACTGTGCGTATTCTGCTGCGATGATGCATCTCTTGGCTGAGGTGACAGCTGCCATTACACAGGCGTGAGGGAATGAGCGTGTCTTGCTTCTTTGGCCAGGATGGCTGCTGTCCTGGAAGCTCAGAATGCTCTCATGCATTCTGGGCAACAGGCCATGGAGCATTTGACTGTTGTTGTCTCTGGTGGCTTCCAAAGTGTGGCTGCTCTCATGCAATCTCAGCTAGACTCTATGCAAGATCCATTGCAGCTGGGTCCACCATGGTCGACCAGGGGCCTAATGATGCCACCCCACCCTGTCGACCTGTGCTCCAGCAGTTTGGTGGGGGAGGTGGGGTGCTGCTCCACGGGAGTGTCATTGGCTCCTCGGACCATGATACTGATGTGGGCTCTCCGGTTCACAGCAGCCCTGAGCTGAGACCTGCCATTCCTCAATTTTGACACAAAGATTAGTGGGAAAGCAGGTTGTGTAGAGGACACAGAGAGGCTGCAAAGAAATTTGGATAGGTTAAGCGAATGGGCGAAGGTTTGGCAGATGGAATACAATGTCGGAAAGTGTGAGGTCATCCACCTTGGGAAAAAAAACAGGAAAAGGGAATATTATTTGAATGGGGAGAAATTACAACATGCTGCGGTGCAGAGGGACCTGGGGATCCTTGTGCATGAATCCCAAAAAGTTAGTTTGCAGGTGCAGCAGGTAATCAGGAAGGCGAATGGAATGTTGGCCTTCATTGCGAGAGGAGTACAAATGCAGGGCGGTCCTGCTGCAACTGTATAGGTATTGGTAAGGCCGCACCTGGAGTACTGCGTGCAGTTTTGGTCACCTTACTTAAGGAAGGATATACTGGCTTTGGAGCGGGTACAGAGACGATTCACTAGGCTGATTCCGGAGATGAGGGGGTTACCTTATGATGATAGATTGAGTAGACTGGGTCTTTACTCGTTGGAGTTCAGAAGGATGAGGGGTGATCTTATAGAAACATTTAAAATCATGAAAGGGATAGACAAGATAGAGGCAGAGAGGTTTTTTCCACTGGTAGGCGAGGCTAGAACTAGGGGGCACAGCCTCAAAATACAGGGGAGCCAATTTAAAACCGAGTTGAGAAGGAATTTCTTCTCCCAGAGGATTGTGAATCTGTGGAATTCTCTGCCCAAGGAAGCAGTTGAGGCTAGCTCATTGAATGTATTCAAGTCACAGATCGATAGATTTTTAACCAATAAGAGAATTAAGGGTTACGGGGAGTGGGCAGGTAAGTGGAGCTGAGTCCACGGCCAGATCAGCCATGATCTTATTGAATGGCGGAGCAGGCTCAAGGGGCTAGATGGCCTACTCCTGTTCCTAATTCTTATGTTAATCGCTGCCATCCATGGCTTCACTCCAGCCACTTCTGACTGAAGCCGCAGAGGCCCAGTCTGCAGTCAGCCCTTCCAGGGCCACAGCTGGTCGAGGGCTTCCGAGAAGGAAATCTGTAGCTTCCTTTCCTGACACATAGTACCCTTCCAAAGCCATGCGGCAGCCACAGGGGAGACAGTGTGGCGTAGTATAAGGATAGGTCTGGTTAAGAGTAATAAAGAGTTGCATAAAGGTGAAAATTAATTATGTTAATGCTTTTGAAATCAATTGTTTGTGTGCTAATAAATCTTTATGTTTTGTTTGGAAATTCTGATGAGGTCTCTCATTTTATTGTGCGGGAATTATGTGTGAGAGGGCTCACAGGTTGGCCCATGGGCATAGCCAGATACAGGCTCAACAGGCCATTCAGTTATGTGAACCGTGCAGCTATTAGATGGCTTTGTGCCTCCCAAGATGGCGACACCACCTCCTGTGTGGCTGGGCACCCACTTCATGCTCCTCCCCCTGTACCTCCTCGTCCTCCCCCTGCACCTCCTCCCTCTGTGCCTCCTCGTCCTCCTCCACCAAAGGTGCCATTATTGCCTCCTCCTCCAATGGCTGTGCCCTCATGATGGCCAGTTTGTGGAACATGCAGCACACCAGCATGAATATGGAGACACACTCAGGCGAGCACTGCAGCGAACCGCCTGAGCAGTCCAGGTGATGGAACCTCTGTTTGAGAATCCCAATAGTGTGTTCAATGATGGTTCTGGTGGCCGTCAGACTCTCATTGTACGCCAGCTACGCAGCATTTCTAGGGTTGCTCAGAGGAGTCATGAGCCAAGTGCTCAGTGCGTAGCTCTTGTCACCCAGGAACCAGCCGCAATCTTGATTGGGACCAGTGAAGAGGCGTGGCACACTGCTCTGCCACAGTATGAGTCATGGCTGCTGCAAGGAAACCAGGCATCCACTTCCATAATCTTGCAGTTGTGTTCGCAAACCAGTTGAACATTGAGGGTTTCGGAATTGCTTGGGAGTGTGTTAGGATGCTCTGAGACTCAATGACTCCCTGGACCCTGGGGAAGCCCGCAATGTGCAGGGATGCAGTCTGCCACTCCAACTGCTTGTCCCTGGTCATAGGGAAGGAGAAGTTATTGGCCTGCCTCCTATACAGAGCATCCGTGACCTCCTGCACAGAGCATCCGTGACCTCCTGCATCGATGTTTCGGCTTCAAACTGAGAGATGTTGCAGATGCCCGCAGAAATAGCTTAAAAGTGAACGTGGCATAAAAGTTCAGGGCGATAGTGACCTTGGAGGCCACACTCAGGGTTGTCCTAACCTGTGTTTGTGGCTCCAAGTCTGCCTGGAGCAGATTGCAGAGCTCCGTCACTTTGTCCTTGCGGAATCTTAGTCTGCTCAGGCATTGATCATCATTCCGATCCCTGCATGAAAATTGGTGACGGAAGACCCTTTGTCAATATGGCCCTGCGCCCCCACGTCTGGGCAGCCGTCTTGCTCTGTGTTGTTCCTCATTGGCTTCTCCCTGCTGCTCTGCTGTCTCCTCCACCTCTGCAGGCTGCTGCTGCCCAGCATCTGCCTCCGCTGCAGGCTGCCTCCTGTCCTGCTGGCCCAGTATCTGGTGCGGGAGGTCGGCGGACCTCACTCTCCTCCTTAGGGCACGCCCTTTTTGAGGGCCTTCCTGTGGCAGCTCCCTGGCCGACCCTCTGTCGACATCTCCCTGACCCTCCTTCTGTCACCATCTCCCTGGCCTCCCCTCTGTTACCATCTCCCTGGTCTCCCCTCTGTCACCATCTCCCTGACCCTCCCCTCTGTCAACATCTCCCTGACCCTCCCCTCTGTCACCATCTCCCTGACCCTACCCTCTGTCACCATCTCCCTGGTCTCCCCTCTGTCACCATCTCCCTGGCCTCCCCTCTGTCACCATCTCCCTGGTCTCCCCCCTGTCACCATCTCCCTGACCCTTCCTCTGTCACCATCTCCCTGACCCTCCCCTCTGTCACCATCTCCCTGGCCCTCCCCTCTGTCACCATCTCCCTGGCCCTCCCCTCTCTCACTATCTCCCTGGCCCTCCCCTCTGTCACCATCTCCCTGACCCTCCCTCTGTCACCATCTACCTGGCCCTTCCCTCTGTCACCATCTCCCTGACCCTCCCTCTGTCACCATCTCCCTGGTCTCCCCTCTGTCACCATCTCCTTGACCCTCCCTCTGTCACCACCTCCCTGACCCTCCCCTCTGTCACCATCTCCCTGGCCTCCCCTCTGTCACCATCTCCCTGACCCTCCGCTCTGTCACCATCTCCCTGGCCTCCCCTCTGTCACCATCTCCCTGACCCTCCCTCTGTCACCATCTCCCTGGTCTCCCCTCTGTCACCATCTCCTTGACCCTCCCTCTGTCACCACCTCCCTAGCCCTTCCCTCTGTCACCATCTCCCTGACCCTCCCTCTGTCACCATCTCCCTGGTCTCCCCTCTGTCACCATCTCCTTGACCCTCCCTCTGTCACCACCTCCCTAGCCCTTCCCTCTGTCACCATCTCCCTGACCCTCCCCTCTGTCACCATCTCCCTGGCCTCCCCTCTGTCACCATCTCCCTGACCCTCCCTCTGTCACCATCTCCCTGACCCTCCCCTCTGTCACCATCTCCCTGACCCTACCCTCTGTCACCATCTACCTGGCCCTTCCCTCTGTCACCATCTCCCTGACCCTCCCTCTGTCACCATCTCCCTGGTCTCCCCTCTGTCACCATCTCCTTGACCCTCCCTCTGTCACCACCTCCCTAGCCCTTCCCTCTGTCACCATCTCCCTGACCCTACCCTCTGTCAACATCTCCCTGACCCTCCCCTCTGTCACCATCTCCCTGACCCTCCCTCTGTTACCATCTCCCTGGTCTCCCCTCTGTCACCATCTCCCTGACCCTCCCTCTGTTACCATCTCCCTGGTCTCCCTTCTGTCACCATCTCCCTGACCCTCCCTCTGTCACCATCTCCCTAGCCCTTCCCTCTGTCACCATCTCCCTGACCCTCCCCTCTGTCACCATCTCCCTGGCCTCCCCTCTGTCACCATCACCCTGGTCCTCCCTCTCTCACCATCTCCCTGGCCCTCCCCTCTGTCACCATCCTCCTGACCCTCCCTCCGTCACCATCTCCCTGACCCTCCCTCTGTCACCATCTCCCTGACCCTCCCTCTGTCACCATCTCCCTGGTCTCCCCTCTGTCACCATCTCCTTGACCCTCCCTCTGTCACCATCTCCCTAGCCCTTCCCTCTGTCACCATCTCCCTGACCCTCCCCTCTGTCACCATCCCCCTGACCCTCCGTCACCATCTCCCTGACCCTCCCCTCTGTCACCATCTCCTGGCCCTCTCCATGCTGGGCTGCCATGATAGCTGAGGCCCTTGCCCGCTGCCCCTACAGTCGTTGCCCCCAACACCATCTTCTCCTCTGAGCCTCGGTGGCACACACAATGTGCAGGAATCATTGGCCTGCCAGCACTGCCCCCATTTTTTCCCCTTCGCAGGCCCAGCCTCCTCGACGTGTCCTCCCTGTTCTGGTTCTGCAGGTGCTGGGGGCCTCCAACAGTCGGCAACACTTCCGCACTGTATCCTCAGGCTGCTTCTCAAACAACGGGAAAAAGTCACCAACACAAAAACAACACAAAGCAACACACCTTAAAGGCACTCTGACGGTGTGCATCAGGGACTGTGCACCACCCAATAAAACCAACTCTGGGCACTGCCGAGCGGTATAGCGGAATGTGTCTTCCGGCCCGGGACCTCGGCGATGCGCGCAGTACCGCCAGCACCACCGCTGAACAGGGGGGAAGTGGTGCTGTGATGGTGACCGCCGGAAAACCGCGCAAGGGCAGTTGGGCGAGCAGCGACTATTACACGAAAAGTCGGCGGCCACTACACTCTGCAGTGTGGCTGCCACTTTCTGGTGTTAAGAGGCCTGAAGGAAAGGGGCAATTTTGGCCTCTATGACTTTAAAATTGGGGCTGCATGACATCTGCAGGCCCTGGTCCTATTATCCCTCACCCTCTTAACCCCACTCACCTAAAGACTTAATTTGCTTTTGACACCCCGTGTTCAATGCCACGAGAAATCAAATCATTGCTTTGTTTTCTCAAAAAACTTGGAAGTCCCTGGGTTTGAATTGACTGCAGACTGATAGCAAATTCCTGCAACCTGATTCTATCAGGTCCCCATGTGAAAGTTGGCCATGACAATAGTTGTCACTTGTGCCCAAATTCAAGGGCACTGGATTATGGTGACAACTTCATTCACATTCAGTTTTATATTGGGGATGTTTTGTCGGTGGTATGAACCATTCCACGATTCCGTCTATTTTTCCATCAAAATGTAAAGCCTTGATTACAATAAAGTAAAGGGACTGCTCTCCCTAAAATCAGGGTCACTAGCTGATGGTGACTGACTGAGTCAACCTCTGTTTCAGTTACATGTTTTTTGGGAGGTTTTAGGCAATGCATTCTGTAATTCCATCTCTTTTTCTGGGAGAACAGACATTTTGCCCATTTCACACTCCAGCAGTAAAGATGCACAGCTCCAAAGGCAGGTTTGCAGATTTTGCCCAGACATACTCATCATTTGTCAATTCCAGAGTAATGTGCGGAGGCAGTTCAGTATCGCCGAAATCATCGTGCACCCTGACGTCCCAGTGCCAGGGGTAATTTAATGTTAATGGTGGAATGAAATGACTGCTGTAGAATTGGCCGCCTGTTATATATCTCGCCTGATTTTCCTTTCCATTAACTTAATTGGCTTGATATATCAATATCACCCATTTTACACCATTGCCCAAGTGAAAATTACCCCTGTGATGTGTGTCAATGGCGTGGGGTATATTAGCCTCCTGGATTCAATTAACTGACACATAGGTAGAATGTGAGACAAGCAGATTATACTGGCTGCTGATAACTAACTTGATACTCTATTTCACTCCTGAGGGAGTGCTGCAATGCCGGAGGTGCTGTCTGCCGACTGAGACTTTAAACTGATGTAAAAGATCCCATGGTACTATTTTGAGAAAGAGAAGTGGAGTTAGAATCGATGGCCGACAAATGCATATCAGGTGGAGGCTCAAAACGGACAGTCAATGCAACTGGATATCAGGCGCTGTGTGTAACGGGCGGCCGATACGACACTGCCCATTTTGGACCACTGCCCTTGACAAATTTTCAGCCCGTAGAACCTTACAGAAAGAGACCATGCAGCCCATCATTCCTGTGCCAGCTCTTTTAAAGCTAATCTAATTAATTCCACTCCCCGCTCTTTCCCCATAACCCTGCAATGTTCTCCCCTTCAAGACTATACAATTCCCTGTTAAAAGTTACTATTGAATCTGCTTCCACCAGTCTTTCAATCAGTGCGTTGACTTCTCCCCAGTGCCCTGCAATATATTTTTCTCCCAACCAACATCATTAAGCAGATAAACTGGCTATTATATCATTGTTGTTTGTGGAACTTGGCTTCAGCCATCATTACAACCTTGATCCAAACCTGGGCAAAAGAGCTGAATTCCAGAGGTGAGGTGAAAGTGACTGCCCTTGTCATCAAGGCAGCATTTCACCGGGTGCAGCATCAAAGAGCCCTAATAAAGGTGAAGTCAATGGGAATCGGGGAACTCTCCACCGGCTGGGTCCATACTTAGCACTAAGGAAGGCGTTAGTGGTGGTTGGAGGATATTCATCTCAACCCCAACACATCGCTGCAGGAGTTACTCAGGACAGTGTCCTAGGTCCAAACATCTTCAGCTCCTTCATCAATGACCTCTTCTCCATCATAAGGTCAGAAGTGTGATGTTCGCTACAGTGCAGAGTCACCAGAATGGACCCAGTGCTCACAATTTCAGGATATCCCAAAATGCTTTACAGCCAATGAAATACTATTTTGAAGTGCAGTCACTATTCTAATGTAGAAAACATGGCTGCAAATTTGAATTCAGCAAGCTCACATATTTTAATGCTGTTGGTTGGGGGAGAAATAATGACCAGGACACCAGGGAGAACTCCATTGCTCATCTGAGAGGCCAGACATAGCCTCAGTTTAACTCCTCATTTGAAAAACAGCATCTCCAACAGTGCAGTGCTCCCCTCAGTACTGCACTGAAATGTTCACCCAGATTATGTGCTCAAATACCTGGAGTGGGATCCCACTCATGTGCCGCAGTTTCAGGCTTCTAGAGCAAGGCAGGCCACCCTAGCTGTGTCCCAGGGATATCTGCTAGTGGCATTGAGATAAAGGGACTTCCCTCTGACCCCGTGAACTCTGTCGGGAGCAGCGATGGGGAGCCAAGATTTTCACATCCCGATACTTGTGCTGGGGATATGCTGACTATGGAGTTATGGCCCCGTCGTGTGGTCCCTTACAACACAGCATCAGCACCAACACTTCTTAATGTAATAGTGCTCCAATAGTGTCTCCTGATCGGCATTTTGGAAACCTCTGCCGCAGACAAGTTGCCAAAGTTCAGGGCAGAAAATTCCACAGATTTACAACCCTCTGAGAGAAGAAATTTCTCATATGAACATAGGCCAGGCTGAGTAATGACAGCAGGTTTCCTACCTAAAGGACATTAGTGAACCAGTTGGGATTTTACAACAATGGTCACTTTTACTTATATAAGCAGAAAATGCTGAAAATTTCAGTGGGTCAACCAGCATCAGCGGGTCAGGCACACAGCATTTTCTGTTTTTATTCCAGATTCCAGTATCCGCAGTATTTTGCATTTGTGTCACTTTTACTGATAGCAGCTTTTCATTTTGAGATTTTTAAAACTAAATTTAAATTCTTGAACTGCAATGGTGGGATTTGAACGTGCATTTTTTGGAATACAACTCAAGTAAAATGGTCAATGCACCACCCTACCCTCATTAGGGGAGAGCAACAGCAGCCAAGTTCATGGCACCATGGCTGGCTCTGTTGTACAGGAGGGCATAAAAAAGAGTGGGAGCGCGATAGTGATAGGGGATTCAATGGTGAGGGGAATAGATAGGCGTTTCTGCGGCCGCAATCGAGACTCCAGGATGGTATGTTGCCTCCCTGGTGCAAGGGACAAGGATGTCTCCGAGCGAGTGCAGGACATTCTGAAAAGGGAGGGAGAACAGCCAGTTGTCGTGGTGCACATTGGTACCAACGACATAGGTAAAAAAAGGGATAAGGTCCTACGAGACGAATTTAAGGAGCTAGGAGCTAAATTAAAAAGTAGGACCCCAAAAGTAGTAATCTTGGGATTGCTACCAGTGCCACGTGCTAGTCAGAGTAGGAATCGCAGGATAGCACAGATGAATATGTGGCTTGAGCAGTGGTGCAACAAGGAGGGATTCAAATTCGTGGGGCATTGGAACAGGTTCTGGGGGAGGTGGGACCAGTACAAACCGGATGGTCTGCACTTGGGCAGGAACGGAACCAATGTCCTAGCATGAGTGTTTGCTAGTGCTGTTGGTGAGGAGTTAAACTAATATGGCAGGGGAATGGGAACCAATACAGGGAGACAGAGGGAAACAAAAAGGAGACAAAAGCAAAAGACAGAAAAGAGATGAGTAAAAGTGGAGGGCAGAGAAACCAAAGGCAAAAAACAAAAAGGGCCATTGAATATAAAAGGGCTGCATGAGGGGTAAAAACTAAAAATCATGGTTTAAAAACTAGGATGAAAACACTCTACCTAAATGCACGCCGCATTAGAAATAAAGTAAATGAGTTGACGGCACAAATCATTACAAATGGGTATGATTTGGTGGCCATTACAGAAACATGGTTGCAAGGTGGCCAAGACTGGGAATTAAACATACAGGGGTATCTGACGATTCAGAAAGATAGGCAAGAAGGGAAAGGAGGTGGGGTAGCTCTGTTAATAAAGGATGATATCAGGGCAGTTGTGAGGGATGATATTGGCTCCAATGAACAAAATGTTGAATCATTGTGGGTGGAGATTAGAGACAGTAAGGGGAAAAAGTCACTGGTCGGCGTAGTTTATCGGCCACCAAATAATAACTTCATGGTGGGGCGGGCAATAATCAAGGGAATAATGGAGGCATGTGAAAAAGTGAAGGCAGTAGTTATGGGGGATTTTAACCTACATATCGATTGGTCAAATCAAATCGCAGGGGGTAGCCTGGAGGAGGAATTCATAGAATGCATACGGGATTGTTTCTTAGAACAGTATGTAACAGAGCCTACAAGGGAGCAAGCCATTTTGGATCTGGTCCTGTGTAACGAGACAGGAAAAATAAACGATCTCCTCGTAAAAGATCCTCTTGGAATGAGTGATCACAATATGGTTGAATTTGTAATACAGATTGAGGATGAGGAAGTTGTGTCAGAAACGAGCGTACTATGCTTAAACAAAAGGGACTACAGTGGGATGAGGGCAGAGTTGGCTAAAGTAGACTGGAAACATGGACTAAACAGTGGCACAATTGAGGAACAGTGGAGGACTTTTAAGGAGCTCTTTCATAATGTGCAACAAAAATATATTCCAGTGAAAAAGAAGGGCGGCAAGAGAAGAGATAACCAGCCGTGGATAAGCAAGGAAATAAAGGAAAGTATCAAATCAAAGACCAATGCGTATAAGGTGGCCAAGGTTAGCGGGAAACTAGAGGATTGGGAAAATTTTAAGCAACAGCAAAGAATGACTAAAAAAGCAATCAAGAAAGGGAAGATAAATTATGAAGGTAAATTTGCGCAAAACATAAAAACAGATAGTAAAAGCTTTTACAGATATATAAAACGGAAAAGAGTGACTAAAGTAAATGTTGGTCCCTTAGAAGATGAAAAGGGGGATTTAATAATGGGAAATGTGGAAATGGCTGAGACCTTAAACAATTATTTTGCTTCCGTCTTCACAGTGGAAGACACAAAAACCATGCCAAAAATTGCTGGTCATAGGAATGTGGGAAGGGAGGACCTTGAGATGATCACTATCACTAGGGAGGTAGTGCTGGACAGACTAATGGGACTGAAGGTAGACAAGTCCCCTGGTCCTGATGAAATGCATCCCAGGGTATTAAAAGAGATGGCGGAAGTGAAAGCAGATGCATTTGTTATAATCTACCAAAATTCTCTGGACTCTGGGGAGGTACCAGCAGATTGGAGAGCAGCTAATGTAACACCTCTGTTTATAAAAGGGGGCAGGCAAAAGGCAGGTAACTATAGGCCAGTTAGTTTAACATCTGTAGTGGGGAAAATGCTTGAAACTATCATTAAGGAAGAAATAGCGGGACATCTGGATAGGAATAGTGCAATCAAGCAGACGCAGCATAGATACATGAAAGGGAAATCATGTTTAACTAACTTACTGGAATTCTTTGAGGATATAACGAGCATGGTGGATAGAGGTGTATCGATGGATGTGGTGTATTTAGATTTCCAAAAGGCATTCGATAAGGTGCCACACAAAAGGTTACTGCAGAAGATAAAGGTATGCGGAGTCAGAGGAAATGTATTAGCATGGATAGAGAATTGGCTGGTGAACAGAAAGCAGAGAGTCGGGATAAATGGGTCCTTTTCCGGTTGGAAATCAGTGGTTAGTGATGTGCCACAGGGATCAGTACTGGGACCACAACTGTTTACAATATACATAGATGACCTAGAAGAGGGGATAGAGTGTAGTGCAACAAAATTTGCAGATGACACAAAGATTAGTGGGAAAGCGGGTTGTGTAGAGGACTCAGAGAGGCTGCAAGGAGATTTGGATAGGTTAAGCGAATGGGCTAAGGTTTGGCAGATGGAATACAATGTCGGAAAGTGTGAGGTCATGCACCTTGGGAAAAAAAAACAGTAAAAGGGAATATTATTTGAATGGGGAGAAATTACAACATGCTGTGGTGCAGAGGGACCTGGGGGTCCTTGTGCATGAAACTCTTTTGAGTTTACCTGCGAAAACATAAAACATTAAACGGTGCCACCTGACCTGGGTGACACTCCAGACATTTACAAGGCCCTTTTTTTTTTTTCCCCCCCCCACCCCCTTTTTTTGTTTTTTTTTGTGTTTTTCTTTTTTTGGTTTTTTTTTTTGGGCACTAAAATCACAATTTTCCCCAGTGCCCCCTATAAAAGGGAAGGGGGACACTAAAAGCACCGGCAATTAAAACAAATTAAACTTAAAAACGTAAAATCAAATTAAAATTTGGTTGCCGGGCGTGATGATGCACTCCAGTCCCTCCGGTGCCCACCTCTCGCGGAAGGCCGCGAGCGTACCGGTGGACACCGCGTGCTCCATCTCCAAGGATACCCTGGACCGGATGTAAGAGCGGAAGAGAGGCAGGCAGTCAGGTTGAACGACCCCCTCGACCGCCCGCTGCCTGGACCGGCTGATGGCACCCTTGGCCGTGCCCAGGAGCAGTCCTACGAGGAGGCCTTCGGACCTACCCGCTCCCCTCCGCACAGGGTGCCCAAAGATCAGGAGAGTGGGACTGAAGTGCAGCCAGAATTTCAGGAGCAGCCCCTTCAAATAATGGAACAGGGGCTGCAACCTCGTGCACTCAATAAAAACATGGAACACGGACTCCTCCAGACCGCAGAAATTGCAGGCGGCCTGGGAGTCCGTGAACCGGCTTAAAAATTTGTTGCACGGCACTGCTCCGTGCACCACCCTCCAGGCCAAGTCCCCGATGAATAGTGGGAGGACCCCTGCGTAGAGTGCCCTCCATCGGGGACCCCCGCCTCCTCCGGACGACAAGATGGTACGCCATGGCGTGTCCGGACGGCCGGCGAGGATGGCAAAGTTGAGGGTGTGCAGGAGCAGCCCGTACAGGAAACCCCTCCGCGCGGAACTGAAAGGCGCGGAGGGGATTTCCCCGAGGCGGCTCAAGTTGTGAGGTGCCGGCCCCCGAGGGAGGTTCCGGGGTTTGGCGCCGATGAGGAATTCCGTCCGGACGGGGGTCAGTTCGGACGGGATCTCCCCACGTGCTTGAGCCTCCTCGATGCACCTAACGGAGTCAGGGCCCAGAGCTGTTTTTAGCGACTCGATGGCATCGGCCGCGTGGCGGACGTTGGCAGAATTTAGGCGCCGTGCCAGTGTGTCTGGCGCCATCCAGCCCGCTCCTCCGCCATCGAGCAGGTCCCTGACCCTGGTCACCTCACCAGCCACAGCCCTCTCTTCCGACCGCCACATAAAACCTCGGCCGTGGAGGAACGGATTCCCGAGCAGCGGTTCCTGCAGGACGGCCGCCACTCCAGCCGGCGGAGAGCTGCGCTTGGTGGAGACTTTGTTCCAGACCCTGATGAGTTCCCTGTAAAAGACAGGCAGCTCCCGGAGGGCGGTCCTGGCACCCCCCAAGTTCACAAACAGGAGCTGCGTGTCATAATTGAGGTCGCGCTGCTGGCGGAAGAAATACCTCGCCAGAGCACACCACCTAGGAGGGGGCTCGACGTAAAGGTATCTCTGCAGGGTCTGAAGACGGAAAGTCGCGAGCTGGGCGCTGACGCACACCAACGACTGACCGCCCTCCTCAAGCGGGAGACTCAAGACCGCGGCAGAGACCCAGTGCTTCCTGTTGTTCCAGAAGAAGTCCACCAGCTTCTTCTGTATCTTGGCGACAAACGCAGGGGGAGGGGTCAAAGTGACCAGCCGGTACCACAGCATTGCGGCCACCAGCTGGTTTATGACTAGCGCTCGACCCCTGTAGGACAGCACTCGGAGCAGTCCCGTCCAGCGCCCTAGGCGAGCGGCGACCTTGGCCTCCAGCTCCTGCCAGTTCGCCGGCCAGGCTCCCTCGTCGGGGCTAAGGTAGACTCCCAGATAGAGGAGATGGGTCGTGCTCCAGGCAAAAGGCCTGAGCTCGTCCGGCAGGGAGTCCACCCGCCACTGACCCACCAGGAGTCCGGAACATTTCTCCCAGTTGAACCTGGCGGAGGACGCGGCCGAGTAAATCTCCTGGCACTCACGCATCCTCCGCAGGTCAGCGGGATCCTCTATCGCGAGGAGCACATCATCGGCGTAAGCCAAGAGGACGACCTCAACGCCCGGCCCTTGCAGAGCCAGTCCCGTCAACCTCGTCCGCAAGAGGTGCAGGAAAGGCTCCACACAAACGGCGTATAACTGGCCGGACATGGGGCATCCCTGGCGCACCCCTCTCCTGAAGCGAAGGGGCGCCGTCAAGGATCCGTTAACCTTAATCAGACACTCCGCGGCGGCGTACAAAAGTCGGATCCGGGCGACGAAATGCGTCCCGAACCCGAAAGCGAGCAGAGTTCCGAGCAGATAGTCGTGATCCACCTTGTCGAACGCCTTCTCTTGGTCGAGGGATAGGAAGGCAACCGACAGACCAGCCTCCTGGGAACAATGGATGAGGTCCCGGACCAGATGGATGTTATCGTGGATTGTCCGGCCCGGGACCGTGTAGGACTGGTCGGGGTGGATCATGTGGTCCAGCACGGCACCAAGGCGAGCAGACATCGCCCTGGCGAAGATTTTGTAGTCCGTGCTGAGGAGGGAGACCGGGCGCCAGTTCTTAAGGAGGCGGAGGTCGCCCTTCTTAGGCAGCAGGACGATGACTGCCCTGCGCCAAGAGAGGGGCATCTCCCCGGTCGCCAGACTTTCCCCCAGGACCCGCGCGTAGTCGCTCCCCAGGACGTCCCAGAACGCCCTGTGGAACTCCACGGTCAGCCCGTCCAGCCCCGGGGATTTTCCCCTCGAGAGCCGGGCGAGGGCACCGGTCAGCTCCGCCAGGTTTAGCGGAGCTTCCAGATTTTCGGCGCCCTCCAGGCTGACCTTCGGCAGGTCCTCCCACAAAACTTTACGCGCTTCCTCGCTGGACGGATCCGGAGAGAACAGAGCCCCGTAATATTCACGGGCCCTGTTGTTGACGTCCTCCGGATCCGAGACGAGAGAGCCGTCGTCGGCCAGCAGCGTCAAGAGCTGCTTACGGATACTCTGCCTTTTTTCCAGCGAGTAGAAGAAGGGGGAGCCGCGGTCCAGATCCCGCAGGAACCGGATCCGCGACCTCACGAACGCGCCTCGGGACCCGACGAGCTGCAGGTCCTTCAGCGCGGCCTTCTTCGCTTCGTACACCGTCCGCAGGGCCGGGTCCTGGACGACTTGACCGAGACGGGCTTCCAGGTCGAGCACCTCTTTTTCTAGGCGCCCGACTCTGGCCGCCCGCCTCTTGGTCGACCCCCTCGCGTACTCTTGACAGAAGACGCGGACGTGAGCCTTGCCCACGTCCCACCATAGCCTCAAGGAGGGGAATCCCCCCTGCTTCCTTCTCCAGTCGGACCAGAATCGACGGAACGAGTCCTG
This sequence comes from Pristiophorus japonicus, assembly GCF_044704955.1. Classification (NCBI taxonomy): domain Eukaryota; kingdom Metazoa; phylum Chordata; class Chondrichthyes; family Pristiophoridae; genus Pristiophorus; species Pristiophorus japonicus. Next base: position 26,647,334 of record NC_091995.1, on the reverse strand, counting down.
GAACCGCACGTCCTCCAGCAGCCGGTTGTTAAAGTGCCAGTACGCAAACCCCGTCCTCGCGCGGAGCGAAGCGAGCTCCGCCCACACCAGGTGGTGGTCCGAACACGGCACCGGCCGCATGGAGGCCGCCAGGACGCAGGAAACGAACGCCCGAGACACGTAAAGGCGGTCGACTCTAGACCATCCAACTCCAGGCCTCACCCAAGTAAAGGCGCTGGAGTCGGGGTGGAGATTTCGCCAGACGTCCACCAAGTCGAAGGACCCGACCAGGTCCCTCAACTTCTCCATCGCCGTCATGCACTGCGGGACACCGGAGCGGTCCCTCGCCTCGAGGGTGCAGTTAAAATCCCCCCCGAGGACAATGCAGTCGCCGACGTCGACGGAGCCAAGAAGAGCGGACACCTCTTCAAAGAAGCGCGTTTGCTGCGGGCCGGGCTGAGGGGCGTACACGTTCACGAGATGGAGCGGCACGTCCCCCAGGCGAACCGTTACGTGCAGCAAGCGGCCTGGCATGGGCTCCTCGACCCCCAAGATCTCCGGCTGAAAATGCGGGCCCAGCAAGATGGCCACCCCACTAGAAATGGCGGTGAGGTGGCTCATGCGGACCTCTCCTTGCCATTCCAGGAGCCACGTGGCTTCGTCTCCCGGAACGGTGTGGGTTTCTTGCAGGAAGCACACCGCATATTTCCCCTCCCGCAGGAGCGAAAAATTGTCAAATCTACGGCGTGCCCCTCTGCAGCCGTTGATGTTGAGGCTGGCTATGGTTATCTTCATGGCAAAAGCATAGTGCAACCTCTTCCTTAGCCTATTGTGGGGGAGGGAGTGGAGTCGTTTGTTGACCTCCACTCCATCAGCAGCCCAGCGAGGAACTTTTTGAGCCGGCGCAGCTCAAGGCCTTGAGCCTTTGATAAGGGCCCGCCCGCGGCCATGGCTTTAGCGGCGGCGCGGACGGACGCGATGAGCAGCCCCGGCTCGGACCATCTTTCCAGGGCCAGACGGGCTTGGTCGCGGCGACCCCGGCTCTGGACCAAAAAGTCCCGGAGTTCCTCTGCGGGAATGAGGAGGGTCTCAGTGGCGGCCGCGAGCAGATCCACCGCCTCACTGGCGATGGACTCGAGATCTTCACCCGCGTCCCCCACCGAGTCCCCGTCCCCCTCCGGGAGGTCGCCGCTAGCAGCCAGCCCGTCGACCGCACGAGGTACGGCAAATGAACCGGCCGCTCCAACCGGCCCTGGCTCTGCCCCGATCCCACCCCCAGGATCGTCGGCAGAGGAGTCCCCACTGGGCTCTTTTAAAATTGGTGCTGGGTCGGGAAGCGACAGCGGAAGGGGTTCCCCCTCCGCCCCAGGAACCGGGGAACAGGGAGAGACCTGGTCAAAGTAATGTTCCAGGTCCTCCAATTCCCCCAGCTCCACAGTAGGGGGCGAGGGTTGTTGTTCTTCTCCCTCCCCGCCGCCACCCCCCAGCCCAGCGTGAACGGATTCCATAAAATTGGCATTTTCAGAGTCGAGCAAATCCCGGGGGAAGTTGGGTATTGGCTGGGCGGGCTCAGGTTCAGCCTTTTCGGCCCCGCCCGCCTCAGTCCCCGGGACGTTCGACCCTGCGGCTACGCATTCTTCCGCGGGCCCCACGCCCCCCACGACAGGCAGATCTTCCACGCCATCCCCAGGAGGCAGCGGCTGGGCAGCCTCGACTGCCTCACCCTCCCCGGGGACAGATTCCTCGCGCCTACAGCGCAATTTGGGGGCGCTGGTGGGGGACGCGGGACACGCGGCGGGCACCGCCTCCTCCGCGGAGGGACGTTGTTCCCCCTCCGCCTCATTGGGGCGGTGCCTCCTTTTGTTCCTGGGGGTGCGCGGAGGCAGGGGGACCTCCATGTCTGCCGAGGCCTCCCGCTCCGCCCCCCCCTTTTCCTTATCTTGCCCTCGCCCGAGCCCCTCTGCGGTATTGGTCAAGGGCTCGGGCACGGGCTCAGGGCACCCCGCGCTCGCCGGTGACTGGGTTGGGCTGAGCGCGGTGGTCAAACTTTCCGGCGCACTGAGGGGGCCCGCCTCTAGATGTCTCGTCTTCTTCCGCGCCTTCTTTTCGATCGGACGCTCTCCCTCCCCCCCGCCGGAGGCCGTGAAAACAAAGGCCCCCGACGATGCCCGCGCACCCATGGCTCCCGGCACGCGGACGCAACTAGGGCGAGGGGTGGCGGCGGCGCCAGCCTTGGCCGCCTTCGGTGGTTTGGCGGCCTTGGAGGCGGGGCAGTTCTTACGAACGTGCCCCACCTCCCTGCAGGCATGGCACCGCACGCCGTCCGACGTCCAGAAGACGCGGTAGGCAGTCCCCTCGTGCACCACATTAAAGTGCCCTTCCATCATGTCCTCCCGCGCCAGCCGGACAAAGAGCTGGCGGCGGAAGGAGAACACGTGGCGCAGGCTGTTCTCCCTGAGGCCGAGCGGTATGGGGTTGATCCCCGACCTTACCTCCCCCAGTTGGTGTAGGTGAGGGAGGAGGAGCTAAGCGGAAACAAAGGGCGGGACGTTTGACACGATGACCCTCTGCGCGGTGGCCTCGAGAGGGTCCACCGGCAGGAACGTCCCGCCCACCGTGAGCCCCTTTTCAAGGGCCAGGGACACCGCCCGCTCCGACCCCAGGAAGAACACGGCCTTCCCAGACATCTTGGAGGCTGCGACAATGGCCGAGGGGCCGACTACCCCAGCCATCGCCCGCACGCACTCCTCGATGGTCATTGTGGGGTGAGTGTAGCTCTTGACCCCGTGTTTTTTAGTAATAAGTGTAAAAGGTGGCAGGGCAGCGGGTGGCGCAGGAGGTGCCTGCGCATATGTCCTCGCTGGCCCCGCCACCGGCGTGGATGGGGTCGCCATCACGGGGTCCCTTTAAGGGCTACACCCACCCCAAAGTCACAGGCCTTAACGGTCTTAATTGGCCTCGTTTGATTAGACTGAGCAGAGGAGCCCTTAATGAGGTACCTCTCCCCTAGTTGGCAATTGGGGAGGGGCCTTGCTCCCTCTGCTCAGTTGTCTCAATTGTTTGTTTGTTGTTTTTTTAATTGATTTGGGAGGAAAAGGGCTCTCAGAGAGAGAGGGGAGAATCAGAGTAACAGGGAAAGAGAGAGGGGGGTGGGAAGTGGGGGGCAACTGCGAGGGCAGGTCTCCCCTCGCAGCTGTGGGTGGGTGCACTCCCCAGATGGCAAAAACACACAAAAAACACAGTCTTTGGATTGGTCTTCAGGTGGGGGGAGAAGACATCTTCACCTGGGGCAGCTCGAGCCACCAGGCACACACTCCCAATGATGTTTAAATAGGGTGATTAATGAAAATCTTCAGCCTGGTAGCTCCAGCTATCCCAGGCTAGGCAAATGTGGGGGGTGGGGGGGGTTCCAATTGTGGGGGGGGTCCTAGGTGTAAGCAAGGCCCCCACACACACTACCACACACACACACACCCCCCGCGATGTTCCGGCCCTCAGTGGTCTTCTTTCCTCCCCCCACCGATACAACAAAGTCTGTTTGGGAAATGCACCCACACCCACCTGTAGAAATAGCAGAGTCTCCCTCCTTCCACACTGGATGTTGTTGTTGTTGGTCTTTTCCCCCTCTCTCCAACTCTTTGCAGAAATGATAAAGATGTTAAAAGTTTTCTGTTCTCCTCCTCTCCCTCTGGGTAAAAGTTGAAGGTGAAGCCCCTTTCTTCCTTCTCTTCCTGGGCTGGTCTCAGGGCTCTCCAGGCAGGAGCTCACGTTGCTAGCTGCTCTCCTCACTGCTCACAGCTCCAACTGAGCAGGACACGCCTCCACTGCTCCACAATTGGTCCTTGTGCATGAAACTCTTTTGAGTTTACCTTCAAAAACATAAACATTAAAACCATGCCACCCGACCTGGGTGACACAGCAGATATTTTCAAGGCCCCTTTTTTTTAATTTTTTTTTTTTTGGTTTTTTTGGGGCGCTAAAATCAAATTTTTCCAGTGCCCCCTATAAAAGGGAAGGGGGACACTAAAAGCACCGGCAATGAAAACAAATTAAACTTTAAAACGTAAAATCAAATAAAAATTTGGTTGCCGGGCGTGATGATGCACTCCAGTCCCTCCGGTGCCCACCTCTCGCGGAAGGCCGCGAGCGTACCGGTGGACACCGCGTGCTCCATCTCCAAGGACACCCTGGACCGGATGTAAGAGCGGAAGAGAGGCAGGCAGTCAGGTTGAACGACCCCCTCGACCGCCCGCTGCCTGGACCGGCTGATGGCACCCTTGGCCGTGCCCAGGAGCAGTCCTACGAGGAGGCCTTCGGACCTACCCGCTCCCCTCCGCACAGGGTGCCCAAAGATCAGGAGAGTGGGACTGAAGTGCAGCCAGAATTTCAGGAGCAGCCCTTTCAAATAATGGAACAGGGGCTGCAACCTTGTGCACTCAATAAAAACATGGAACACGGACTCCTCCAGACCGCAGAAATTGCAGGCGGCCTGGGAGTCCGTGAACCGGCTTAAAAATTTGTTGCACGGCACTGCTCCGTGCACCACCCTCCAGGCCAAGTCCCCGATGAATAGTGGGAGGACCACTGCGTAGAGTGCCCTCCATCGGGGACCCCCGCCTCCTCCGGACGGCAAGATGGTACGCCATGGCGTGTCCGGACGGCCGGCGAGGATGGCAAAGTTGAGGGTGTGCAGGAGCAGCCCGTACAGGAAACCCCTCCGCGCGGAACTGAAAGGCGCGGAGGGGATTTCCCCGAGGCGGCTCAAGTTGTGAGGCGCCGGCCCCCGAGGGAGGTTCCGGGGTTTGGCGCCGATGAGGAATTCTGTCCGGACGGGGGTCAGTTCGGACGGGATCTCCCCACGTGCTTGAGCCTCCTCGATGCACCTAACGGAGTCAGGGCCCAGAGCTGTTTTTAGCGACTCGATGGCATCGGCCGCGTGGCGGACGTTGGCAGAATTTAGGCACCGCGCCAGTGTGTCTGACGCCATCCAGCCCGCTCCTCCGCCATCGAGCAGGTCCCTGACCCTGGTCACCTCATCAGCCACAGCCCTCTCTTCCGACCGCCACATAAAACCTCGGCCGTGGAGGTACGGATTCCCGAGCAGCGGCTCCTGCAGGACGGCCGCCACTCCAGCCGGCGGAGAGCTGCGCTTGGTGGAGACTTTGTTCCAGACCCTGATGAGTTCCCTGTAAAAGACAGGCAGCTCCCGGAGGGCGGTCCTGGCACCCCCCCAAGTTCATAAACAGGAGCTGCGTGTCATAATTGAGGTCGCGCTGCTGGCGGAAGAAATACCTCGCCAGAGCACACCACTTAGGAGGGGGCTCGACGTAAAGGTATCTCTGCAGGGTCTGAAGACGGAAAGTCGCGAGCTGGGCGCTGACGCAAACCAACGACTGACCGCCCTCCTCAAGCGGGAGACTCAAGACCGCGGCAGAGACCCAGTGCTTCCTGTTGTTCCAGAAGAAGTCCACCAGCTTCTTCTGTATCTTGGCGACAAACGCAGGAGGAGGGGTCAAAGTGACCAGCCGGTACCACAGCATTGCGGCCACCAGCTGGTTTATGACTAGCGCTCGACCCCTGTAGGACAGCACTCGGAGCAGTCCTGTCCAGTGCCCTAGGCGAGCGGCGACCTTGGCCTCCAGCTCCTGCCAGTTCGCCGGCCAGGCTCCCTCGTCGGGGCTAAGGTAGATTCCCAGATAGAGGAGATGGGTCGTGCTCCAGGCAAAAGGCCTGAGCTCCTCCGGCAGGGAGTCCACCCGCCACTGACCCACCAGGAGTCCGGAACATTTCTCCCAGTTGATCCTGGCGGAGGACGCGGCCGAGTAAATCTCCTGGCACTCACGCATCCTCCGCAGGTCAGCGGGATCCTCTACCGCGAGGAGCACGTCATTGGCGTAAGCCGAGAGGACGACCTCCACGCCCGGCCCTTGCAGAGCCAGTCCCGTCAACCTCGTCCGCAAGAGGCGCAGGAAAGGCTCCACGCAAACGGCGTATAACTGGCCGGACATGGGGCATCCCTGGCGTAGCCCTCTGCTAAAGCGAAGGGGCGCCGTCAAGGACCCGTTAACCTTAATCAGACACTCCGCGGCGGCGTACAAAAGTCGGATCCGGGCGACGAAATGCGTCCCGAACCCGAAAGCGCGCAGAGTTCCGAGCAGATAGTCGTGATCCACCCTGTCGAACGCCTTCACTTGGTCGAGGGATAGGAAGGCGACCGACAGACCAGCCTCCTGGGAACAATGGATGAGGTCCCGGACCAGATGGATGTTATCGTGGATTGTCCGGCCCGGGACCGTGTAGGACTGGTCGGGGTGGATCATGTGGTCCAGCACGGCACCAAGGCGAGCAGACATCGCCCTGGCGAAGATTTTGTAGTCCGTGCTGAGGAGGGAGACCGGGCGCCAGTTCTTAAGGAGGCGGAGGTCGCCCTTCTTAGGCAGCAGGACGATGACTGCCCTGCGCCAAGAGAGGGGCATCTCCCCGGTCGCCAGACTTTCCCCCAGGACCCGCGCGTAGTCGCTCCCCAGGACGTCCCAGAACGCCCTGTGGAACTCCACGGTCAGCCCGTCCAGCCCCGGGGATTTTCCCCTCGAGAGCCGGGCGAGGGCACCGGTCAGCTCCGCCAGGTTTAGCGGAGCTTCCAGATTTTCGGCGCCCTCCGGGCTGACCTTCGGCAGGTCCTCCCACAAAACACTACGCGCTTCCTCGCTGGACGGATCCGGAGAGAACAGAGCCCCGTAATATTCACGGGCCCTGTTGTTGACGCCCTCCGGATCCGAGACGAGAGAGCCGTCGTCGGCCAGCAGCGTCAAGAGCTGCTTACGGACACTCTGCCTTTTTTCCAGCGAGTAGAAGAAGGGGGAGCCGCGGTCCAGATCCCGCAGGAACCGGATCCGGGACCTCACGAATGCGCCTCGGGACCCGACGAGCTGCAGGTCCTTCAGCGCGGCCTTCTTCGCTTCGTACACCGTCCGCAGGGCCGGGTCCTGGACGACTTGACCGAGACGGGCTTCCAGGTCGGGCACCTCTTTTTCTAGGCGCCCGACTCTGGCCGCCCGCCTCTTGGTCGACCCCCTCGCGTACTCTTGACAGAAGACGCGGACGTGAGCCTTGCCCACGTCCCACCATAGCCTCAAGGAGGGGAAGCCCCCCTGCTTCCTTCTCCAGTCGGACCAGAATCGACGGAACGAGTCCTGGAACCGCACGTCCTCCAGCAGCCGGTTGTTAAAGTGCCAGTACGCGGACCCCGTCCTCGCGCGGAGCGAAGCGAGCTCCGCCCACACCAGGTGGTGGTCCGAACACGGCACCGGCCGCATGGAGGCCGCCGGGACGCAGGAAACGTACGCCCGAGACACGTAAAGGCGGTCGACTCTAGACCATCCAACTCCAGGCCTCACCCAAGTAAAGGCACTGGAGTCGGGGTGGAGATTTCGCCAGACGTCCACCAAGTCGAAGGACCCGACCAGGTCCCTCAACTTCTCCATCGCCGTCATGCACTGCGGGGCACCGGAGCGGTCCCTCGCCTCGAGGGTGCAGTTAAAATCCCCCCGAGGACAATGCAGTCGCCGACGTCGACGGAGCCAAGAAGAGCGGACACCTCTTCAAAGAAGCGCGTTTGCTGCGGGCCGGGTTGAGGGGCGTACACGTTCACGAGATGGAGCGGCACGTCCCCCAGGCGAACCGTTACGTGCAGCAAGCGGCCTGGCATGGGCTCCTCGACCCCCAAGATCTCCGGCTGAAAATGCGGGCCCAGCAAGATGGCCACCCCACTAGAAATGGCGGTGAGGTGGCTCATGCGGACCTCTCCTTGCCATTCCAGGAGCCACGTGGCTTCGTCTCCCGGAACGGTGTGGGTTTCTTGCAGGAAGCACACCGCATATTTCCCCTCCCGCAGGAGCGAAAAATTGTCAAATCTACGGCGTGCCTCTCTGCCGCCGTTGATGTTGAGGCTGGCTATGGTTATCGTCATGGCAAAAGCATAGTGCAACCTCTACCTTAACCTATTGTGGGGGGAGGGAGCGGAGTCTTTTGTTGAACTCCGCTCCCTCCGCAGCCCAGCGAGGAGTCCCTCGAGCTCACGCAGCTCAAGGTGCTGCTCCTTTGTCAAGGGCCCGCCCGCGGCCAAGGTTTTAACGGCGGCGCGGACGGACCCCTTGATCAGCTCCGGCTCGGACCATTTTTCCAGGGCCAGTCGGGCTTGGTTGCAGCGACCCCGGCTCTGGGCCAAAAAGTCCCGGAGTTCCTTTGCAGGAATGAGGATGGTCTCGGCAGCGGCCGCGAGCAGATCCACCACCTCGCTGGCGGTGGTCTCTAGGTCTTCACCCGCGTCCCCCACCGAGTCCCCGCCCTCCTCCGGGAGGTGGCCGCCAGCAGCCGGCCCATCGACCGCACAAGGTACGGCAAATGAACCGGCCGCTCCAACCGGCCCTGGCTCTGCCCCGATCCCACCCCCAGGATCGTCGGCAGAGGAGTCCCCACTGGGCTCTTTTAAAAATGGTGCTGGGTCGGGAAATGACAGCGGAAGGGGTTCCCCCTCCGCCCCAGGAACCGGGGAACAAGGAGAGACCCGGCCATAGGAAATCCCCACGGTCTCCAAGTGCTCCAGCTCCACAGCAAGAGGCGAGGGTGGGTGTTCCTCCCCCTCCTCGCTGCCACCCCCCGGCCCAGCATCTACAGTGTCATTAAATTTCTTAATAGTTTGTATTTCTGCCGGGTCGAGCGACTCCCGGGGGAAGTTGGATAATAGCTGGGCGGGCTCAGGTTCGGCCTTTTCGGCCTCGCCCGCCTCAGTCCCCGGGACGCTCGACCCGGCGGCTACGCATTCTTCCACTGGCCCCACGCCCCCCACGACAGGCAGTTCTTCCACGCCCTCCCCAGGAGGCAGCGGCTGGGCAGCCTCGACTGCCTCACCCTCCCCGGGGAAAGACTCCTTGCGCCTGCAGCGCAATTTGGGGGCGCTGGTGGGGGACGCGGGACACGCGGCGGGCACCGCCTCCTCCGCGGAGGGATGTTATTCCCCCTCCGCCTCATTGGGGCGGTGCCTCTTTTTGTTCCTGGGGGCGCGCGGAGTCAGGGAGACCTCCATGTCTGCCGAGGCCTCCCGCTCCGCCCCCCCCTTTTCCTTTTCTTGCCCGCGCCCGGGCCCCTCTGTGGTGTTGTTCAAGGGCTCGGGCACGGGCTCGGGGCACCCCGCGCTCGCCGGTGACGGGGTTGGGCTGAGTGCGGTGGTCAAATTATCTGGCGCACTGAGGGGACCCGCCTCTTGATGTTTTGCCTTCTTCCGCGCCTTCTTTCCGGTCGGACGTTCTCCCTCCCCCCCGCCGGAGGCCCTGAAAACAAAGGCCTCCGACGATGCCCGCACACCTACGGCTCCCGGCACGCGGACGCAACTAGAGGGAGGGGTGGCGGCGGCGCCAGCCTTGGCCGCCTTCGGTGGTTTGGCGGCCTTGGAGGCGGGGCAGTTCTTACGAACATGCCCCACCTCCCTGCAGGCATGGCACCGCACGCCGTCCGACGTCCAAAAGACGCGGTAGGCAGTCCCCTCGTGCACCACATTAAAGTTCCCCTCCGTCGTCTCCTCCCGCGCCAGCCGGACAAAGAGCTGGCGGCGGAAGGAGAACACGTGGCGCAGGCTGCTCTCCCTGAGGCCGAGTGGTATGGGGTTGATCCCCGACCTTACCTCCCCCAGTTGGTGTAGGTGAGGGAGGAGGAGCTCAGCGGGAACAAAGGGTGGGATGTTCGATATGATGACCCTCTGCGCGGTGGCCTCGAGAGGGTCCACCGGCAGGAACGTCCCGCCCACCGTGAGCCCCTTTTCGAGGGCCAGGGACACCGCCCGCTCCGACCCCAGGAAGAACACGGCCTTCCCAGACATCTTGGAGGCTGCGACAATGGCCGAGGGGCCGACTACCCCAGCCATCGCCCGCACGCACTTCTCAATGCTCATTGTGGGGTGAGTGTAGCTCTTGACCCCGTGTTTTTTAGTGATTAATCTGAAAGGTGGCAGGGCAGCGGGTGGCGCAGGAGGTGCCGTGGAAGCGGTTGCCACCTGCGCATATGTCCTCGCTGGCCCTGCCACCGGCATGGATGGGGTCGCCAGCACGGTGTCCCTTTAAGGGCTACACCCACCCCAAAGTCACAGGCCTTAATGGTCTTAATTGGCCTCGTTTGATTAGACTGAGCAGAGGAGCCCTTAATGAGGTACCTCTCCCCTAGTTGGCAATTGGGGAGGGGCCTTGCTCCCTCTGCTCAGTTGTCTCAATTGTTTGTTTTTTTTTGTTTTTTTTAATCGATTTGGGAGGAAAAGGGCTCTCAGAGAGAGAGGGGAGAATCAGAGTAACAGAGAAAGAGAGAGGGGGGTGGGAAGGGGGGGTGGGACTGCGAGGGCAGGTCTCCCCTCGCAGCTGTGGGTGGGTGCACTCCCCAAATGGCAAAACACACAAGCAAAGTCTTTGGGGTGGTCTTCAGGTGAGGGGAGAAGATGTCTTCACCTGGGGTAGCTCGAGCCACCAGGCACACACTCCTAACGATCTTTAATAGGGTGATTAAGAAAAAAATCTTCAGCCTGGTAGCTCCAGCTATCCCAGGCTAGGCAAATGTGGGGGGTGGGGGGGGTTCCAATTGTGGGGGTGGCCTAGTTGTAAGCACGGCCCCCACGCACACTTCCACACACACACACACCCGCCGCGATGTTCCGGCCCTCAGTGGTCTTCTTTCCTCCCCCCACCGATATAACAAAGTCTTTTGGGAAATGCACCCACACCCACCTGTATAAATGTAGAGTCCCCCTCCTTCCACACTGGATGTTGTTGTTGTTGGTCTTTTCCCTCTCTCTCCAACTCTTTGCACAATGGTAAAGATGTAGAAAAAAGTTTTCTGTTCTCCTCCTCTCCCTCTGGGTAAAAGTTGGTGGTGAAGCCCCTTCCTTCCTTCTCTTCCTGGGCTGGTGTCAGGGCTCTCCAGGCAGGAGCAAAAGTTGATAGCTGCTCCTCTCACAGCTCACAGCTCCAACTGAGCAGGACACGCCTCCACTGCTCCACAATTGGTCCTTGTGCATGAAACTCTTTTGAGTTTACCTGCGAAAACATAAAACATTAAACGGTGCCACCCGACCTGGGTGACACTCCAGACATTTACAAGGCCCTTTTTTCCCACCCCCCTTTTTTTGTTTTTTTTGTGTTTTTCTTTTTTTTTTTTTTTTTTGGGCACTAAAATCACAATTTTCCCCAGTGCCCCCTATAAAAGGGAAGGGGGACACTAAAACCACCGGCAATTAAAACAAATTAAACTTAAAACGTAAAATCAAATTAAAATTTGGTTGCCGGGCGTGATGATGCAATCCAGTCCCTCCGGTGCCCACCTCTCGCGGAAGGCCGCGAGCGGACCGGTGGACACCGCGTGCTCCATCTCCAAGGACACTCTGGACCGGATGTAAGAGCGGAAGAGAGGCAGGCAGTCAGGTTGAACGACCCCCTCGACCGCCCGCGGCCTGGACCGGCTGATGGCACCCTTGGCCGTGCCCAGGAGCAGTCCTACGAGGAGGCCTTCGGACCTACCCGCTCCCCTCCGCACAGGGTGCCCAAAGATCAGGAGAGTGGGACTGAAGTGCAGCCAGAATTTCAGGAGCAGCCCCTTCAAATAGTGGAACAGGGGCTGCAACCTTGTGCATTCAATAAAAACATGGAACACGGACTCCTCCAGACCGCAGAAATTGCAGGCGGCCTGGGAGTCCGTGAACCGGCTTAAAAATTTATTGCACGGCACTGCTCCGTGCACCACCCTCCAGGCCAAGTCCCCGATGAATAGTGGGAGGACCCCTGCGTAGAGTGCCCTCCATCGGGGACCCCCGCCTCCTCCGGACGGCAAGATGGTACGCCATGGCGTGTCCGGACGGCCGGCGAGGATGGCAAAGTTGAGGGTGTGCAGGAGCAGCCCGTACAGGAAACCCCTCCGCGCGGAACTGAAAGGCACGGAGGGGATTTCCCCGAGGCGGCTCAAGTTGTGAGGCGCCGGCCCCCGAGGGAGGTTCCGGGGTTTGGCGCCGATGAGGAATTCCGTCCGGACGGGGGTCAGTTCGGACGGGATCTCCCCACGTGCTTGAGCCTCCTCGATGCACCTAACGGAGTCAGGGCCCAGAGCTGTTTTTAGCGACTCGATGGCATCGGCCGCGTGGCGGACGTTGGCAGAATTTAGGCGCCGCGCCAGCGTGTCTGGCGCCATCCAGCCCGCTCCTCCGCCATCGAGCAGGTCCCTGACCCTGGTCACCTCACCAGCCACAGCCCTCTCTTCCGACCACCACATAAAACCTCGGCCGTGGAGGTACGGATTCCCGAGCAGCGGTTCCTGCAGGACGGCCGCCACTCCAGCCGGTGGAGAGCTGCGCTTGGTGGAGACTTTGTTCCAGACCCTGATGAGTTCCCTGTAAAAGACAGGCAGCTCCCGGAGGGCGGTCCTGGCACCCCCCAAGTTCACAAACAGGAGCTGCGTGTCATAATTGAGGTCGAGCTGCTGGCGGAAGAAATACCTCGCCAGAGCGCACCACCTAGGAGGGGGCTCGACGTAAAGGTATCTCTGCAGGGTCTGAAGACGGTAAGTCGCGAGCTGGGCGCTGACGCACACCAACGACTGACCACCCTCCTCAAGCGGGAGACTCAAGACCGCGGCAGAGACCCAGTGCTTCCTGTTGTTCCAGAAGAAGTCCACCAGCTTCTTCTGTATCTTGGCGACAAACGCAGGAGGAGGGGTCAAAGTGACCAGCCGGTACCACAGCATTGCGGCCACCAGCTGGTTTATGACTAGCGCTCGACCCCTGTAGGACAGCACTCGGAGCAGTCCTGTCCAGCGCCCTAGGCGAGCGGCGACCTTGGCCTCCAGCTCCTGCCAGTTCGCCGGCCAGGCTCCCTCGTCGGGGCTAAGGTAGACTCCCAGATAGAGGAGATGGGTCGTGCTCCAGGCAAAAGGCCTGAGCTCCTCCGGCAGGGAGTCCACCCGCCACTGACCCACCAGGAGTCCGGAACATTTCTCCCAGTTGATCCTGGCGGAGGACGCGGCCGAGTAAATCTCCTGGCACTCACGCATCCTCCGCAGGTCAGCGGGATCCTCTATCGCGAGGAGCACGTCATCGGCGTAAGCCGAGAGGACGACCTCCACGCCCGGCCCTTGCAGAGCCAGTCCCGTCAACCTCGTCCGCAAGAGGCGCAGGAAAGGCTCCACGCAAACGGCGTATAACTGGCCGGACATGGGGCATCCCTGGCGCACCCCTCTCCTAAAGCGAAGGGGCGCCGTCAAGGACCCGTTAACCTTAATCAGACACTCCGCGGCGGCGTACAGAAGTCGGATCCGGGCGACGAAATGCGTCCCGAACCCGAAAGCGCGCAGAGTTCCGAGCAGATAGTCGTGATCCACCCTGTCGAACGCCTTCTCTTGGTCGAGGGATAGGAAGGCGACCGACAGACCAGCCTCCTGGGAACAATGGATGAGGTCCCGGACCAGATGGATGTTATCGTGGATTGTCCGGCCCGGGACCGTGTAGGACTGGTCGGGGTGGATCATGTGGTCCAGCACGAGCAGACATCGCCCTGGCGAAGATTTTGTAGTCCGTGCTGAGGAGGGAGACCGGGCGCCAGTTCTTAAGGAGGCGGAGATCGCCCTTCTTAGGCAGCAGGACGATGACTGCCCTGCGCCAAGAGAGGGGCATCTCCCCGGTCGCCAGACTTTCCCCCAGGACCCGCGCGTAGTCGCCCCCCAGGACGTCCCAGAACGCCCTGTGGAACTCCACGGTCAGCCCGTCCAGCCCCGGGGATTTTCCCCTCGAGAGCCGGGCGAGGGCACCGGTCAGCTCCGCCAGTGTTAGCGGATCTTCCAGATTTTCGGCGCCCTCCGGGCTGACCTTCGGCAGGTCCTCCCACAAAACTCTACGCGCTTCCTCGCTGGACAGATCCGGAGAGAACAGAGCCCCGTAATATTCACGGGCCAAGAAGAGCGGACACCTCTTCAAAGAAGCGCGTTTGCTGCGGGCCGGGCTGAGGGGCGTACACGTTCACGAGATGGAGCGGCACGTCCCCCAGGCGAACCGTTACGTGCAGCAAGCGGCCTGGCACGGGCTCCTCGACCCCCAAGATCTCCGGCTGAAAATGCGGGCCCAGCAAGATGGCCACCCCACTAGAAATGGCGGTGAGGTGGCTCAAGCGGACCTCTCCTTGCCATTCCAGGAGCCACGTGGCTTCGTCTCCCGGAACGGTGTGGGTTTCTTGCAGGAAGCACACCGCATATTTCCCCTCCCGCAGGAGCGAAAAATTGTCAAATCTACGGCGTGCCCCTCTGCCGCCGTTGATGTTGAGGCTGGCTATGGTTATCTTCATGGCAAAAGCATAGTGCAACCTCTACCTAACCTATTGTGGGGGAGGGAGCGGAGTCTTTTGTTGAACTCCGCTCCCTCCGCAGCCCAGCGAGGAGTCCCTCGAGCTCGCGCAGCTCAAGGTGTTGCGCCTTTGTCAAGGGCCCGCCCGCGGCCAAGATTTTGACGGCGGCGCGGACGGACCCCTTGATCAGATCCCACCCCCAGGATCGTCGGCAGAGGAGTCCCCACTGGGCTCTTTTAAAAATGGTGCTGGGTCGGGAAATGACAGCGGAAGGGGTTCCCCCTCCGCCCCAGGAACCGGGGAACAAGGAGAGACCCGGCCATAGGAAATCCCCAGGCTCTCCAAGTGCTCCAGCTCCACAGTAAGAGGCGAGGGTGGGTGTTCCTCCCCCTCCTCGCTGCCACCCCCCGGCCCAGCATCTACAGTGTCATTAAATTTCTTCATAGTTTGTATTTCTGCCGGGTCGAGCGACTCCCGGGGGAAGTTGGATAACAGCTGGGCGGGCTCAGGTTCGGCCTTTTCGGCCCCGCCCGCCTCAGTCCCCGGGACGCTCGACCCGGCGGCTACGCATTCTTCCACTGGCCCTACGCCCCCCACGACAGGCAGATCTTCCACGCCCTCCCCAGGAGGCAGCGGCTGGGCAGCCTCGACTGCCTCACCCTCCCCGGGGAAAGACTCCTCGCGCCTGCAGCGCAATTTGGGGGCGCTGGTGGGGGACGCGGGACACGCGGCGGGCACCGCCTCCTCCGCGGAGGGATGTTGTTCCCCCTCCGCCTCATTGGGGCGGTGCCTCTTTTTGTTCCTGGGGGCGCGCGGAGTCAGGGAGACCTCCATGTCTGCCGAGGTCTCCCGCTCCGCCCCCCCCTTTTCCTTTTCTTGCCCGCGCCCGGGCCCCTCTGTGGTGTTGTTCAAGGGCTCGGGCACGGGCTCGGGGCACCCCGCGCTCGCCGGTGACGGGGTTGGGCTGAGTGCGGTGGTCAAATTATCTGGCGCACTGAGGGGACCCGCCTCTTGATGTTTTGCCTTCTTCCGCGCCTTCTTTCCGGTCGGACGTTCTCCCTCCCCCCCGCCGGAGGCCCTGAAAACAAAGGCCTCCGACGATGCCCGCGCACCTACGGCTCCCGGCACACGGACGCAACTAGAGGGAGGGGTGGCGGCGGCGCCAGCCTTGGCCGCCTTCGGTGGTTTGGTGGCCTTGGAGGCGGGGCAGTTCTTACGAACATGCCCCACCTCCCTGCAGGCATGGCACCGCACGCCGTCCGACGTCCAGAAGACGCGGTAGGCAGTCCCCTCGTGCACCACATTAAAGTTCCCCTCCGTCGTCTCCTCCCGCGCCAGCCGGACAAAGAGCTGGCGGCGGAAGGAGAACACGTGGCGCAGGCTGCTCTCCCTGAGGCCGAGTGGTATGGGGTTGATCCCCGACCTTACCTCCCCCAGTTGGTGTAGGTGAGGGAGGCGGAGCTCAGCGGGAACAAAGGGTGGGATGTTCGATATGATGACCCTCTGCGCGGTGGCCTCGAGAGGGTCCACCGGCAGGAACGTCCCGCCCACCGTGAGCCCCTTTTCGAGGGCCAGGGACACCGCCCGCTCCGACCCCAGGAAGAACACGGCCTTCCCAGACATCTTGGAGGCTGCGACAATGGCCGAGGGGCCGACTACCCCAGCCATCGCCCGCACGCACTTCTCAATGCTCATTGTGGGGTGAGTGTAGCTCTTGACCCCGTGTTTTTTAGTGATTAATCTGAAAGGTGGCAGGGCAGCGGGTGGCGCAGGAGGTGCCGTGGAAGCGGTTGCCACCTGCGCATATGTCCTCGCTGGCCCTGCCACCGGCGTGGATGGGGTCGCCAGCACGGGGTCCCTTTAAGGGCTACACCCACCCCAAAGTCACAGGCCTTAATGGTCTTAATTGGCCTCGTTTGATTAGACTGAGCAGAGGAGCCCTTAATAAGGTACCTCTCCCCTAGTTGGCAATTGGGGAGGGGCCTTGCTCCCTCTGCTCAGTTGTCTCAATTGTTTGTTTTTTTTTGTTTTTTTTAATCAATTTGGGAGGAAAAGGGCTCTCAGAGAGAGAGGGGAGAATCAGAGTAACAGGGAAAGAGAGAGGGGGGTGGGAAGGGGGGGGGGGGACTGTGAGGGCAGGTCTCCCCTCGCAGCTGTGGGTGGGTGCACTCCCCAGATGGCAAAACACACAAGCAAAGTCTTTGGGATGGTCTTCAGGTGAGGGGAGAAGATGTCTTCACCTGGGGTAGCTCGAGCCACCAGGCACACACTCCTAACTATCTTTAATAGGGTGATTAAGAAAAAAATCTTCAGCCTGGTAGCTCCAGCTATCCCAGGCTAGGCAAATGTGGGGGGTGGGGGGGGGGTTCCAATTGTGGGGGGGGCCTAGTTGTAAGCACGGCCCCCACGCACACTTACACACACACACACACACCCCGCGATGTTCCGGCCCTCAGTGGTCTTCTTTCCTCCCCCCACCGATATAACAAAGTCTTTTGGGAAATGCACCCACACCCACCTGTATAAATGTAGAGTCCCCCTCCTTCCACACTGGATGTTGTTGTTGTTGGTCTTTTCCCCCTCTCTCCAACTCTTTGCAGAATGGTAAAGATGTAGAAAAAAGTTTTCTGTTCTCCTCCTCTCCCTCTGGGAAAAGTTGGTGGTGAAGCCCCTTCCTTCCTTCTCTTCCTGGGCTGGTCTCAGGGCTCTCCAGGCAGGAGCAAAAGTTGATAGCTGCTCCTCTCACAGCTCACAGCTCCAACTGAGCAGGACACGCCTCCACTGCTCCACAATTGGTCCTTGTGCATGAGACTCTTTTGAGTTTACCTGCAACACATAAAAACATTAAACGGTGCCACCCGACCTGGGTGACACTCCAGACATTTACAAGGCCCTTTTTTTTTTTTTTTTTTTTTGGGCTCTAAAATCAAATTATCCTTTTTTCCAGTGCCCCCTATAAAAGGAGAGGGGGACACTAAAAGCACCGGCAATTAAAACAAAATAAACTTTAAAACGTAAAATCAAATTAAAATTTGGTTGCCGGGCGTGATGATGCACTCCAGTCCCTCCGGTGCCCACCTCTCGCGGAAGGCCGCGAGCGTACCAGTGGACACCGCGTGCTCCATCTCCAAGGACACCCTGGACCGGATGTAAGAGCGGAAGAGAGGCAGGCAGTCAGGTTGAACGACCCCCTCGACCGCCCGCTGCCTGGACCGGCTGATGGCACCCTTGGCCGTGCCCAGGAGCAATCCTACGAGGAGGCCTTCGGACCTACCCGCTCCCCTCCGCACAGGGTGCCCAAAGATCAGGAGAGTGGGACTGAAGTGCAGCCAGAATTTCAGGAGCAGCCCCTTCAAATAATAAAACAGGGGCTGCAACCTTGTGCATTCCATAAAAACATGGAACACGGACTCTTCCAGACCGCAGAAATTGCAGGCGGCCTGGGAGTCCGTGAACCGGCTTAAAAATTTGTTGCACGGCACTGCTCCGTGCACCACCCTCCAGGCCAAGTCCCCGATGAATAGTGGGAGGACACCTGCGTAGAGTGCCCTCCATCGGGGACCCCCGCCTCCTCCGGACGGCAAGATGGTACGCCATGGCGTATCCGGACGGCCGGCGAGGATGGCAAAGTTGAGGGTGTGCAGGAGCAGCCCGTACAGGAAATCCCTCCACGCGGAACTGAAAGGCACGGAGGGGATTTCCCCGAGGCGGCTCAAGTTGTGAGGCGCCGGCCCCCGAGGGAGGTTCCGGGGTTTGGCGCCGATGAGGAATTCCGTCCGGACGGGGGTCAGTTCGGACGGGATCTCCCCACGTGCTTGAGCCTCCTCGATGCACCTAACGGAGTCAGGGCCCAGAGCTGTTTTTAGCGACTCGATGGCATCGGCCGCGTGGCGGACGTTGGCAGAGTTTAGGCGCCGCGCCAGCGTGTCTGGCGCCATCCAGCCTGCTCCTCCGCCATCGAGCAGGTCCCTGACCCTGGTCACCTCACCAGCCACAGCCCTCTCTTCCGACCGCCACATGAAACCTCGGCCGTGGAGGTACGGATTCCCGAGCAGCGGCTCCTGCAGGACGGCCGCCACTCCAGCCGGCGGAGAGCTGCGCTTGGTGGAGACTTTGTTCCAGACCCTGATGAGTTCCCTGTAAAAGACAGGCAGCTCCCGGAGGGCGGTCCTGGCACCCCCCAAGTTCACAAACAGGAGCTGCGTGTCATAATTGAGGTCGAGCTGCTGGCGGAAGAAATACCTCGCCAGAGCGCACCACCTAGGAGGGGGCTCGACGTAAAGGTATCTCTGCAGGGTCTGAAGATGGAAAGTCGCGAGCTGGGCGCTGACGCACACCAACGACTGACCGCCCTCCTCAAGCGGGAGATTCAAGACCGCGGCAGAGACCCAGTGCTTCCTGTTGTTCCAGAAGAAGTCCACCAGCTTCTTCTGTATCTTGGCGACAAACGCAGGGGGAGGGGTCAAAGTGACCAGCCGGTACCACAACATTGCGGCCACCAGCTGGTTTATGACTAGCGCTCGACCCCTGTAGGACAGCACTCGGAGCAGTCCTGTCCAGCGCCCTAGGCAAGCGGCGATCTTGGCCTCCAGCTCCTGCCAGTTCGCCGGCCAGGCTCCCTCGTCAGGGCTAAGGTAGACTCCCAGATAGAGGAGATGGGTCGTGCTCCAGGTAAAAGGCCTGAGCTCCTCCGGCAGGGAGTACACCCACCACTGTCCCACCAGGAGTCCGGAACATTTCTCCCAGTTGATCCTGGCGGAGGACGCGGCCGAGTAAATCTCCTGGCACTCACGCATCCTCCGCAGGTCAGCGGGATCCTCTACCGCGAGGAGCACGTCATCGGTGTAAGCCGAGAGGACGACCTCCACGCCCGGCCCTTGCAGAGCCAGTCCCGTCAACCTCGTCCGCAAGAGGCGCAGGAAAGGCTCCACGCAAACGGCGTATAACTGGCCGGACATGGGGCATCCCTGGCGCACCCCTCTCCTAAAGCGAAGGGGCGCCGTCAAGGACCCGTTAACCTTAATCAGACACTCCGCGGCTGCGTACAAAAGTCGGATCCGGGTGACGAAATGCGTCCCGAACCCGAAAGCGCGCAGAGTTCCGAGCAGATAGTCGTGATCCACCCTGTCGAACGCCTTCTCTTGGTCGAGGGATAGGAAGGCGACCGACAGACCAGCCTCCTGGGAACAATGGATGAGGTCCCGGACCAGATGGATGTTATCGTGGATTGTCCGGCCCGGGACCGTGTAGGACTGGTCGGGGTGGATCATGTGGTCCAGCACGGTACCAAGGCGAGCAGACATCGCCCTGGCGAAGATTTTGTAGTCCGTGCTGAGGAGGGAGACCGGGCGCCAGTTCTTAAGGAGGCGGAGATCGCCCTTCTTAGGCAGCAGGATGATGACTGCCCTGCGCCAAGAGAGGGGCATCTCCCCGGTCGCCAGACTTTCCCCCAGGACCCGCGCGTAGTCGCTCCCCAGGACGTCCCAGAACGCCCTGTGGAACTCCACGGTCAGCCCGTCCAGCCCCGGGGATTTTCCCCTCGAGAGCCGGGCGAGGGCACCGGTCAGCTCCGCCAGGCTTAGCGGAGCTTCCAGATTTTCGGCGCCCTCCGGGCTGACCTTCGGCAGGTCCTCCCACAGAACTCTACGCGCTTCCTCGCTGGACGGATCCGGAGAGAACAGAGCCCCGTAATATTCACGGGCCCTGTTGTTGACGCCCTCCGGATCCGAGACGAGAGAGCCGTCGTCGGCCAGCAGCGTCAAGAGCTGCTTACGGACACTCTGCCTTTTTTCCAGCGAGTAGAAAAAGGGGGAGCCGCGGTCCAGATCCCGCAGGAACCGGATCCGCGACCTCACGAACGCGCCTCGGGACCCGACGAGCTGCAGGTCCTTCAGCGCGGCCTTCTTCGCTTCGTACACCATCCGCAGGGCCGGGTCCTGGACGACTTGACCGAGACGGGCTTCCAGGTCGAGCACCTCTTTTTCTAAGCGCCCGACTCTGGCCGCCCGCCTCTTGGTCGACCCCCTCGCGTACTCTTGACAGAAGACGCGGACGTGAGCCTTGCCCACGTCCCACCATAGCCTCAAGGAGGGGAAGCCCCCCTGCTTCCTTCTCCAGTCGGACCAGAATCGACGGAACGAGTCCTGGAACCACACGTCCTCCAGCAGCCGGTTGTTAAAATGCCAGTACGCGGACCCCGTCCTCGCGCGGAGCGAAGCGAGCTCCGCCCACACCAGGTGGTGGTCCGAACACGGCACCGGCCAACTGGAGGCCGCCGGGATGCAGGAAACGTACGCCCGAGACACGTAAAGGCGGTCGACTCTAGACAATCCAACCCCAGGCCTCACCCAAGTAAAGGCGCTGGAGTCGGGGTGGAGATTTCGCCAGACGTCCACCAAGTCGAAGGACCCGACCAGGTCCCTCAACTTCTCCATCGCCGTCATGCACTGCGGGGCACCGGAGCGGTCCCTCGCCTCGAGGGTGCAGTTAAAATCCCCCCCGAGGACAATGCAGTCGCCGACGTCGACGGAGCCAAGAAGAGCGGACACCTCTTCAAAGAAGCGCGTTTGCTGCGGACCGGGCTGAGGGGCGTACACGTTCACGAGATGGAGCGGCACGTCCCCCAGGCGAACCGTTACGTGCAGCAAGCGGCCTGGCACGGGCTCCTCGACCCCCAAGATCTCCGGCTGAAAATGCGGGCCCAGCAAGATGGCCACCCCACTAGAAATGGCGGTGAGGTGGCTCATGCGGACCTCTCCTTGCCATTCCAGGAGCCACGTGGCTTCGTCTCCCGGAACGGTGTGGGTTTCTTGCAGGAAGCACACCGCATATTTCCCCTCCCGCAGGAGCGAAAAATTGTCAAATCTACGGCGTGCCCCTCTGCCGCCGTTGATGTTGAGGCTGGCTATGGTTATCTTCATGGCAAAAGCATAGTGCAACCTCTACCTTAACCTATTGTGGGGGAGGGAGCGGTGTCTTTTGTTGAACTCCGCTCCCTCCGCAGCCCAGCGAGGAGTCCCTCGAGCTCGCGCAGCTCAAGGTGTTGCGCCTTTGTCAAGGGCCGGCCCGCGGCCAAGGTTTTGACGGCGGCGCAGACGGACCCCTTGATCAGCTCTGGCTCGGACCATTTTTCCAGGGCCAGTCGGGCTTGGTTGCAGCGACCCCGGCTCTGGGCCAAAAAGTCCCGGAGTTCCTTTGCAGGAATGAGGATGGCCTCGGCGGCGGCCGCGAGCACATCCACCGCCTCGCTGGCGGTGGTCTCTAGGTCTTCACCCGCGTCCCCCACCGAGTCCCCGTCCTCCTCCGGGAGGTGGCCGCCAGCAACCGGCCCATCGACCGCACAAGGTACGGCAAATGAACCGGCCGCTCCAACCGGCCCTGGCTCTGCCCCGATCCCACCCCCAGGATCGTCGGCAGAGGAGTCCCCACTGGGCTCTTTTAAAAATGGTGCTGGGTCGGGAAATGACAGCGGAAGGGGTTCCCCCTCCGCCCCAGGCACCGGGGAACAAGGAGAGACCCGGCCATAGGAAATCCCCAGGCTCTCCAAGTGCTCCAGCTCCACAGCAAGAGGCGAGGGTGGGTGTTCCTCCCCCTCCCCGCTGCCACCCCCCGGCCCAGCATCTACAGTTTCATTAAAATCAATAAATTGTGTTTCTGCCGGGTCGAGCGACTCCCGGGGGAAGTTGGGTATTGGCTGGGCGGGCTCAGGTTCGGCCTTTTCGGCCTCGCCCGCCTCAGTCCCCGGGACTCCCGGCCTGGCGGCAATGCATTCTTCCGCTGGCCCCACGCCCCCCACGACATGCAGATCTTCCACTCCATCCCCAGGAGGCAGCGGCTGGGCAGCCTCGACTGCCTCACCCTCCCCGGGGACAGACTCTTCGCGCCTGCAGCGCAATTTGGGAGCGCTGGTGGGGGACGCGGGACACGCGGCGGGCACCGACTCCTCCGCGGAGGGATGTTGTTCCCCCTCCGCCTCATCGGAGCCGTGCCTCCTGTTGTTCCTGGGGGCGCGCGGAGTCAGGGAGACCTCCATGTCTGCCGAGGCCTCCCGCTCCGCCCCCCCCTTTTCCTTTTCTTGCCCGCCCCCGGCCCCCTCTGTGGTGTTGTTCAAGGGCTCGGGCACGGGCTCGGGGCACCTCGCGCTCGCCGGTGACTGGGTTGGGCTGAGCACGGTGGTCAAATTATCTGGCGCACTGAGGGGACCCGCCTCTTGATGTTTTGCCTTCTTCCGCGCCTTCTTTCCGGTCGGACGCTCTCCCTCCCCCCCGCCGGAGGCCCTGAAAACAAAGGCCTCCGACGATGCCCGCGCACCTACGGCTCCCGGCACGCGGACGCAACTAGGGGGAGGGGTGGCGGCGGCGCCAGCCTTGGCCGCCTTCGGTGGTTTGGCGGCCTTGGAGGCAGGGCAGTTCTTGCGAACGTGCCCCGCCTCCCTGCAGGCATGGCACCGCACGCCGTCCGACGTCCAGAAGACGCGGTAGGCAGTCCCCTCGTGCACCACATTAAAACTTCCCTCCGTCGTGTCCTCCCGCGCCAGCCGGACAAAGAGCTGGCGGCGGAAGGAGAACACGTGGCGCAGGCTGTTCTCCCTGAGGCCGAGCGGTATGGGGTTGATCCCTGACCTTACCTCCCCCAGTTGTTGTAGGTGAGGGAGGAGGAGCTCAGCGGGAACAAAGGGCGGGACGTTCGACACGATGACCCTCTGCGCGGTGGCCTCGAGAGGATCCACCGGCAGGAACGTCCCGCCCACCGTGAGCCCCCTTTCGAGGGCCAGGGACACCGCTCGCTCCGACCCCAGGAAGAACACAGCCTTCCCAGACATCTTTGAGGCTGCGACAATGGCCGAGGGGCCGACTACCCCAGCCATCGCCCGCACGCACTCCTCGATGCTCATTGTGGGGTGAGTGTAGCTCTTGACCCCGTGTTTCCTGGTTATAAGTCTGAAAGGTGGCAGGGCAGCGGGTGGCGCAGGAGGTGCCGTGGAAGCGGTTGCCACCTGCGCATACGTCTTCGCTGGCCCTGCCACCGGCGTGGATGGGGTCGCCATCACGCGGTCCCACCCCAAAGTCACAGGCCTTAATGGTCTTGATTGGCCTCTTTTGGTTTGACTGAGCAGAGGAGCTCTTAATGAGGCACCTCTCCCCTAGTTGGTAATTGGGGAGGGGCCTTGCTCCCTCTGCTCAGTTGTCTTAATTGTTTTTTTTTTCTTTTTTTTTAAATTAGGAAGAAAGTCTCTCAGAGAGAGAGGGGAGAAACAGAGGGTAACGGAGAAAGAGAGAGGGGGGTGGGAAGGGGTGGGGGCTGCGAGGGCAGGTCTCCCCTCGCAGCTGTGGGTGGGTGCACTCCCCAGATGGCAAAACACACAAGCACAGTCTTTGGGGTGGTCTTCAGGTGGGGGGAGAAGACGTCTTCACCTGGGGTAGCTAGAGCCACCAGGCACACACTCCTAACGATCTTTAATAGGGTGATTAATGAAAATCTTCAGCCTGGTAGCTCCAGCTATCCCAGGCTAGGCAAATGTGGGGGGGTGGGGGGGGTTCCAATTGAGGGGGGGGCCTAGTTGTAAGCAAGGCCCCCACACACACTTCCACACACACACACACACCCCCCGCGATGTTCCGGCCCTCAGTGGTCTTCTTTCCTCCCCCCACCGATACAACAAAGTCTTTTTGGGAAATGCACCCACACCCACCTGTAGAAATAGTAGAGTCTCCCTCCTTCCACACTGGATGTTGTTGGTTTTTCCCCCTCTCTCCAACTCCTTGCAGAATGGTAAAAAAGTTGAAATGTTTTCTTTTCTCCTCCTCTCCCTCTGGGTAAAAGTGGTAGTGAAGCCCCTTCCTTCCTTCTCTTCCTGGGCTGGTCTCAGGGCTCTCCAGGCAGGAGCAAAAGTTGATAGCTGCTCCTCTCACAGCTCACAGCTCCAACTGAGCAGGACACGCCTCCACTGCTCCACAATTGGTCCTTGTGCATGAAACTCTTTTCAGTTAACCTGCAAAAACATAAAACATTAAAACCATGCCACCCGACCTGGGTGACACAGCAGACATTTTCAAGGCCCCTTTTTTTTTTGGTTTTTGGTTTTTTTTTTTGGGGCGCTAAAATCAAATTTTTCCAGTGCCCCCTATAAAAGGGGAGGGGGACACTAAAAGCACCGGCAATGAAAACAAATTAGACTTCAAAACGTAAAATCAAATTAAAATTTGGTAGCCGGGCGTGATGATGCACTCCAGTCCCTCCGGTGCCCACCTCTCGCGGAAGGCCGCGAGCGTACCGGTGGACACCGCGTGCTCCATCTCCAAGGACACCCTGGACCGGATGTAAGAGCGGAAGAGAGGCAGGCAGTCAGGTTGAACGACCCCCTCGACCGCCCGCTGCCTGGACCGGCTGATGGCACCCTTGGCCGTGCCCAGGAGCAATCCTACGAGGAGGCCTTCGGACCTACCCGCTCCCCTCCGCACAGGGTGTCCAAAGATCAGGAGAGTGGGACTGAAGTGCAGCCAGAATTTCAGGAGCAGCCCCTTCAAATAATAAAACAGGGGCTGCAACCTTGTGCATTCCATAAAAACATGGAACACGGACTCTTCCAGACCGCAGAAATTGCAGGCGGCCTGGGAGTCCGTGAACCGGCTTAAAAATTTGTTGCACGGCACTGCTCCGTGCACCACCCTCCAGGCCAAGTCCCCGATGAATAGTGGGAGGACCCCTGCGTAGAGGGCCCTCCATCGGGGACCCCCGCCTCCTCCGGACGGCAAGATGGTACGCCATGGCGTGTCCGGACGGCCGGCGAGGATGGCAAAGTTGAGGGTGTGCAGCAGCAGCCCGTACAGGAAACCCCTCCGCGCGGAACTGAAAGGCACGGAGGGGATTTCCCCGAGGCGGCTCAAGTTGTGAGGCGCCGGCCCCCGAGGGAGGTTCCGGGGTTTGGCGCCGATGAGGAATTCCGTCCGGACGGGGGTCAGTTCGGACGGGATCTCCCCACGTGCCTGAGCCTCCTCGATGCACCTAACGGAGTCAGGGCCCAGAGCTTTTTTTAGCGACTCGATGGCATCGGCCGCGTGGCGGACGTTGGCAGAATTTAGGCGCCGCGCCAGCGTGTCTGGCGCCATCCAGCCCGCTCCTCCGCCATCGAGCAGGTCCCTGACCCTGGTCACCTCACCAGCCACAGCCCTCTCTTCCGACCGCCACATAAAACCTCGGCCGTGGAGGTACGGATTCCCGAGCAGCGGTTCCTGCAGGACGGCCGCCACTCCAGCCGGCGGAGAGCTGCGCTTGGTGGAGACTTTGTTCCAGACCCTGATGAGTTCCCTGTAAAAGACAGGCAGCTCCCGGAGGGCGGTCCTGGCACCCCCCAAGTTCACAAACAGGAGCTGCGTGTCATAATTGAGGTCGAGCTGCTGGCGGAAGAAATACCTCGCCAGAGCGCACCACCTAGGAGGGGGCTCGACGTAAAGGTATCTCTGCAGGGTCTGAAGACGGAAAGTCGCGAGCTGGGCGCTGACGCACACCACCGACTGACCGCCCTCCTCAAGCGGGAGACTCAAGACCGCGGCAGAGACCCAGTGCTTCCTGTTGTTCCTGAAGAAGTCCACCAGCTTCTTCTGTATCTTGGCGACAAACGCAGGGGGAGGGGTCAAAGTGACCAGCCGGTACCACAGCATTGCGGCCACCAGCTGGTTTATGACTAGCGCTCAACCCCTGTAGGACAGCACTCGGAGCAGTCCTGTCCAGCGCCCTAGGCGAGCGGCGACCTTGGCCTCCAGCTCCTGCCAGTTCGCCGGCCAGGCTCCCTCGTCGGGGCTAAGGTAGACTCCCAGATAGAGGAGATGGGTCGTGCTCCAGGCAAAAGGCCTGAGCTCCTCCGGCAGGGAGTCCACCCGCCACTGACCCACCAGGAGTCCGGAACATTTCTCCCAGTTGATCCTGGCGGAGGACGCGGCCGAGTAAATCTCCTGGCACTCACGCATCCTCCGCAGGTCAGCGGGATCCTCTACCGCGAGGAGCACGTCATCGGCGTAAGCCGAGAGGACGACCTCCACGCCCGGCCCTTGCAGAGCCAGTCCCGTCAACCTCGTCTGCAAGAGGCGCAGGAAAGGCTCCACGCAAACGGCGTATAACTGGCCGGACATGGGGCAGCCCTGGCGCACCCCTCTCCCAAAGCGAAGGGGCGCCATCAAGGACCCGTTAACCTTAATCAGACACTCCGCGGCGGCGTACAAAAGTCGGATCCGGGCGACGAAATGCGTCCCGAACCCGAAAGCGCGCAGAGTTGCGAGCAGATAGTCGTGATCCACCCTGTCGAACGCCTTCTCTTGGTCGAGGGATAGGAAGGCGACCGACAGACCAGCCTCCTGGGAACAATGGATGAGGTCCCGGACCAGATGGATGTTATCGTGGATTGTCCAGCCCGGGACCGTGTAGGACTGGTCGGGGTGGTCATGTGGTCCAGCACGGCACCAAGGCGAGCAGACATCGCCCTGGCAAAGATTTTGTAGTCCGTGCTGAGGAGGGAGACCGGGCGCCAGTTCTTAAGGAGGCGGAGATCGCCCTTCTTAGGCAGCAGGACGATGACTGCCCTGCGCCAAGAGAGGGGCATCTCCCCGGTCGCCAGACTTTCCCCCAGGACCCGCGCGTAGTCGCTCCCCAGGACGTCCCAGAACGCCCTGTGGAACTCCACGGTCAGCCCGTCCAGCCCCGGGGATTTTCCCCTCGAGAGCCGGGCGAGGGCACCGGTCAGCTCCGCCAGGCTTAGCGGAGCTTCCAGATTTTCGGCGCCCTCCGGGCTGACCTTCGGCAGGTCCTCCCACAAAACTCTACGCGCTTCCTCGCTGGACGGCTCCGGAGAGAACAGAGCCCCGTAATATTCACGGGCCCTGTTGTTGACGCCCTCCGGATCCGAGACGAGAGAGCCGTCGTCGGCCAGCAGCGTCAAGAGCTGCTTACGGACACTCTGCCTTTTTTCCAGCGAGTAGAAGAAGGGGGAGCCGCGGTCCAGATCTCGCAGGAACCGGATCCGCGACCTCACGAACGCGCCTCGGGACCCGACGAGCTGCAGGTCCTTCAGCGCGGCCTTCTTCGCTTCGTACACCGTCCGCAGGGCCGGGTCCTGGACGACTTGACCGAGACGGGCTTCCAGGTCGAGCACCTCTTTTTCTAGGCGCCCGACTCTGGCCGCCCGCCTCTTGGTCGACCCCCTCGCGTACTCTTGACAGAAGACGCGGACGTGAGCCTTGCCCACGTCCCACCATAGCCTCAAGGAGGGGAAGCCCCCCTGCTTCCTTCTCCAGTCGGACCAGAATCGACGGAACGAGTCCTGGAACCGCACGTCCTCCAGCAGCCGGTTGTTAAAGTGCCAGTACGCGGACCCCGTCCTCGCGCGGAGCGAAGCGAGCTCCGCCCACACCAGGTGGTGGTCCGAACACGGCACCGGCCGCATGGAGGCCGCCGGGACGCAGGAAACGTACGCCCGAGACACGTAAAGGCGGTCGACTCTAGACCATCCAACTCCAGGCCTCACCCAAGTAAAGGCGCTGGAGTCGGGGTGGAGATTTCGCCAGACGTCCACCAAGTCGAAGGACCCGACCAGGTCCCTCAACTTCTCCATCGCCGT
Organism: Pristiophorus japonicus; assembly: GCF_044704955.1. Classification (NCBI taxonomy): domain Eukaryota; kingdom Metazoa; phylum Chordata; class Chondrichthyes; family Pristiophoridae; genus Pristiophorus; species Pristiophorus japonicus. The sequence goes on along the minus strand of NC_091995.1, from coordinate 26,619,386 downwards.
CATGCACTGCGGGGCACCGGAGCGGTCCATCGCCTCAAGGGTGCAGTTAAAATCCCCCCCGAGGACAATGCAGTCGCCGACGTCGACGGAGCCAAGAAGAGCGGACACCTCTTCAAAGAAGCGCGTTTGCTGCGGGCCGGGCTGAGGGGCGTACACGTTCACGAGATGGAGCGGCACGTCCCCCAGGCGAACCGTTACGTGCAGCAAGCGGCCTGGCACGGGCTCCTCGACCCCCAAGATCTCCGGCTGAAAATGCGGGCCCAGCAAGATGGCCACCCCACTAGAAATGGCGGTGAGGTGGCTCATGCGGACCTCTCCTTGCCATTCCAGGAGCCACGTGGCTTCGTCTCCCGGAACGGTGTGGGTTTCTTGCAGGAAGCACACCGCATATTTCCCCTCCCGCAGGAGCGAAAAATTGTCAAATCTACGGCGTGCCCCTCTGCCGCCGTTGATGTTGAGGCTGGCTATGGTTATCTTCATGGCAAAAGCATAGTGCAACCTCTACCTTAACCTATTGTGGGGGAGGGTGCGGAGTCTTTTGTTGAACTCCGCTCCCTCCGCAGCCCAGCGAGGAGTCCCTCGAGCTCGCGCAGCTCAAGGTGCTGCTCCTTTGTCAAGGGCCCGCCCGCGGCCAAGGTTTTAACGGCGGCGCGGACGGACCCCTTGATCAGCTCCGGCTCGGACCATTTTACCAGGGCCAGTCGGGCTTGGTCGCGGCGACCCCGGCTCTGGGCCAAAAAGTCCCGGAGTTCCTTTGCAGGAATGAGGAGGGCCTCAGCGGCGGCCGCGAGCAGATCCACCGCCTCCCGGGCGGTGGTCTCTAGTTCTTCTCCCACGTCCCCCACCGAGTCCCCGTCCTCCTCCGGGAGGTGGCCGCCAGCAGCCGGCCCATCGACCGCACAAGGTACGGCAAATGAACCGGCCGCTCCAACCGGCCCTGGCTCTGCCCCGATCCCACCCCCAGGATCGTCGGCAGAGGAGTCTCCACTGGGCTCTTTTAAAAATGGTGCTGGGCCGGGAAATGACAGCGGAAGGGATTCCCCCTCCGCCCCAGGAACCGGAGAACAAGGAGAGACCCGGCCATAGGAGATCCCCAGGCTCCCCAAGTGCTCCAGCTCCAAAGTAAGAGGCGAGGGTGGGTGTTCCTCCCCCTCCCCGCTGCCACCCCCCGGCCCAGCATCTACAGTGTCATTAAAATCACTAAATTGTGTTTCTGCCGGGTCGAGCGACTCCCGGGGGAAGTTGGGTATTGGCTGGGCGGGCTCAGGTTCGGCCTTTTCGGCCTCGCCCGCCTCAGTCCCCGGGACGCCCGGCCCAGCGGCTACGCATTCCTCCGCGGTCCCCACGCCCCCCACGACAGGCAGATCTTCCATGCCATCCCCAGGAGGCAGCGGCTGGGCAGCCTCGACTGCCTCACCCTCCCCGGGGACAGACTCTTCGCGCCTGCAGCGCAATTTGGGAGCGCTGGTGGGGGACGCGGGACACGCGGCGGGCACCGACTCCTCCGCGGAGGGATGTTGTTCCCCCTCCGCCTCATCGGAGCCGTGCCTCCTTTTGTTCCTGGGGGCGCGCGGAGTCAGGGAGACCTCCATGTCTGCCGAGGCCTCCCGCTCCGCCCCCCCCCTTTTCCTTTTCTTGCCCGCGCCCGGGCCCCTCTGTGGTGTTGTTCAAGGGCTCGGGCACGGGCTCGGGGCACCCCGCGCTCGCCGGTGACGGGGTTGGGCTGAGCGCGGTGGTCAAATTGTCTGGCGCACCGAGGGGACCCGCCTCTGGATGTTTTGTCTTCTTCCGCGCCTTCCTTCCGGTCGGACGCTCTCCCTCCCCCCCGCCGGAGGCCCTGAAAACAAAGGCCTCCGATGATGCCCGCGCACCCATGGCTCCCGGCACGCGGACGCAGCTAGGGGGAGGGGTGGCGGCGGCGCCAGCCTTGGCCGCCTTCGGTGGTTTGGCGGCCTTGGAGGCGGGGCAGTTCTTGCGAACGTGCCCCACCTCCCTGCAGGCATGGCACCGCACGCCGTCCGACGTCCAGAAGACGCGGTAGGCAGTCCCCTCGTGCACCACATTAAATGATCCCTCCGTCGTCTCCTCCCGCGCCAGCCGGACAAAGAGCTGGCGGCGGAAGGAGAACACGTGGCGCAGGCTGCTCTCCCTGAGGCCGAGCGGTATGGGGTTGATCCCTGACCTTACCTCCCCCAGTTGTTGTAGGTGAGGGAGGAGGAGCTCAGCGGAAACAAAGGGCGGGACGTTTGACACGATGACCCTCTGCGCGGTGGCCTCGAGAGGGTCCACCGGCAGGAACGTCCCGCCCACCGTGAGCCCCTTTTCAAGGGCCAGGGACACCGCCCGCTCCGACCCCAGGAAGAACACGGCCTTCCCAGACATCTTGGAGGCTGCGACAATGGCCGAGGGGCCGACTACCCCAGCCATCGCCCGCACGCACTCCTCGATGCTCATTGTGGGGTGAGTGTAGCTCTTGACCCTGTGTTTCCTGGTTATAAGTGTAAAAGGTGGCAGGGCAGCGGGTGGCGCAGGAGGTGCCGTGGAAGCGGTTGCCACCTGCGCATACGTCTTCGCTGGCCCTGCCACCGGCGTGGATGGGGTCGCCATCACGGGGTCCCTTTAAGGGCTACACCCACCCCAAAGTCACAGGCCTTAATGGTCTTTAATGGCCTCGTATATTAACTGAGCAGAGGAGCCCTTAACGAGGCACCTCTCCCCTCGTTGGCAATTGGGGAGAGGCCTTGCTCCCTCTGCTCAGTTGTCTCAATTGTTTTTTTTTAAAAATTAGGAAGAAAAGGGTTCTCAGAGAGAGAGGGGAGAAACAGAGGGTAACGGAGAAAGAGAGAGGGGGGTGGGAAGGGGGGGGGGCTGCGAGGGCAGGTCTCCCCTCGCAGCTGTGGGTGGGTGCACTCCCCAGATGGCAAAAACACACACAAAAACACAGTCTTTGGATTGGTCTTCAGGTGGGGGGAGAAGACGTCTTCACCTGGGGTAGCTAGAGCCACCAGGCACGCACTCCTAACGATGTTAATTGGGTAAATCTTCAGCCTGGTAGCTCCAGCTATCCCAGGCTAGGTAAATGTGGGGGGTGGGGGGGTTCCAATTGTGGGGGGGGCCTAGTTGTAGCAAGGCCCCCACGCACACTACCACACACACACACACACCCCGCGATGTTCCGGCCCTCAGTGGTCTTCTTTCCTCCCCCCACCGATACAACAAAGTCTTTTTGGGAAATGCACCCACACCCACCTGTAGAAATAGTAGAGTCTCCCTCCTTCCACACTGGATGTTGTTGGTTTTTCCCCCTCTCTCCAACTCCTTGCAGAATGGTAAAAAAGTTGAAATGTTTTCTTTTCTCCTCCTCTCCCTCTGGGTAAAAGTGGTAGTGAAGCCCCTTCCTTCCTTCTCTTCCTGGGCTGGTCTCAGGGCTCTCCAGGCAGGAGCAAAAGTTGATAGCTGCTCCTCTCACAGCTCACAGCTCCAACTGAGCAGGACACGCCTCCACTGCTCCACAATTGGTCCTTGTGCATGAAACTCTTTTCAGTTAACCTGCAAAAACATAAAACATTAAAACCATGCCACCCGACCTGGGTGACACAGCAGACATTTTCAAGGCCCCCTTTTTTTTTGGTTTTTGGTTTTTTTTTTGGGGGCGCTAAAATCAAATTTTTCCAGTGCCCCCTATAAAAGGGGAGGGGGACACTAAAAGCACCGGCAACTAAAACAAATTAGACTTTAAAACGTAAAATCAAATTAAAATTTGGTAGCCGGGCGTGATGATGCACTCCAGTCCCTCCGGTGCCCACCTCTCGCGGAAGGCCGCGAGCGTACCGGTGGACACCGCGTGCTCCATCTCCAAGGACACCCTGGACCGGATGTAAGAGCGGAAGAGAGGCAGGCAGTCAGGTTGAACGACCCCCTCGACCGCCCGCTGCCTGGACCGGCTGATGGCACCCTTGGCCGTGCCCAGGAGCAGTCCTACGAGGAGGCCTTCGGACCTACCCGCTCCCCTCCGCACAGGGTGCCCAAAGATCAGGAGAGTGGGACTGAAGTGCAGTCAGAATTTCAGGAGCAGCCCCTTCAAATAATGGAACAGGGGCTGCAACCTTGTGCACTCAATAAAAACATGGAACACGGACTCCTCCAGACCGCAGAAATTGCAGGCGGCCTGGGAGTCCGTGAACCGGCTTAAAAATTTGTTGCACGGCACTGCTCCGTGCACCACCCTCCAGGCCAAGTCCCCGATGAATAGTGGGAGGACCCCTGCATAGAGTGCCCTCCATCGGGGACCCCCGCCTCCTCCGGACGGCAAGATGGTACGCCATGGCGTGTCCGGACGGCCGGCGAGGATGGCAAAGTTGAGGGTGTGCAGGAGCAGCCCGTACAGGAAACCCCTCCGCGCGGAACTGAAAGGCACGGAGGGGATTTCCCCGAGGCGGCTCAAGTTGTGAGGCGCCGGCCCCCGATGGAGGTTCCGGGGTTTGGCGCCGATGAGGAATTCCGTCCGGACGGGGGTCAGTTCGGACGCGATCTCTCCACGTGCTTGAGCCTCCACGATACACCTAACGGAGTCAGGGCCCAGAGCTGTTTTTAGCGACTCGATGGCATCGGCCGCGTGGCGGACGTTGGCAGAATTTAGGCGCCGCGCCAGCGCGTCTGGCACCATCCAGCCCGCTCCTCCGCCATCGAGCAGGTCCCTGACCCTGGTCACCTCACCAGCCACAGCCCTCTCTTCCGACCGCCACGTAAAACCTCGGCCGTGGAGGTACGGATTCCCGAGCAGCGGTTCCTGCAGGACGGTCGCCACTCCAGCCGGCGGAGAGCTGCGCTTGGTGGAGACTTTGTTCCAGACCCTGATGAGTTCCATGTAAAAGACAGGCAGCTCCCGGAGGGCAGTCCTGGCACCCCCCAAGTTCACAAACAGGAGCTGCGTGTCATAATTGAGGTCGAGCTGCTGGCGGAAGAAATACCTCGCCAGAGCGCACCACCTAGGAGGGGGCTCGACGTAAAGGTATCTCTGCAGGGTCTGAAGATGGAAAGTCGCGAGCTGGGCGCTGACGCACACCAACGACTGACCGCCCTCCTCAAGCGGGAGACTCAAGACCGCGGCAGAGACCCAGTGCTTCCTGTTGTTCCAGAAGAAGTCCACCAGCTTCTTCTGTATCTTGGCGACAAACGCAGGGGGAGGGGTCAAAGTGACCAGCCGGTACCACAGCATTGCGGCCACCAGCTGGTTTATGACTAGCGCTCGACCCCTGTAGGACAGCACTCGGAGCAGTCCTGTCCAGCGCCCTAGGCGAGCAGCGACCTTGGCCTCCAGCTCCTGCCAGTTCGCCGGCCAGGCTCCCTCGTCGGGGCTAAGGTAGACTCCCAGATAGAGGAGATGGGTCGTGCTCCTGGAAAAAGGCCTGAGCTCCTCCGGCAGGGAGTCCACCCGCCACTGACCCACCAGGAGTCCGGAACATTTCTCCCAGTTGATCCTGGCGGAGGACGCGGCCGAGTAAATCTCCTGGCACTCACGCATCCTCCGCAGGTCAGCGGGATCCTCTACGGCGAGGAGCACGTCATCGGCGTAAGCCGAGAGGACGACCTCCACGCCCGGCCCTTGCAGAGCCAGTCCCGTCAACCTCGTCCGCAAGAGGCGCAGGAAAGGCTCCACGCAAACAGCATATAACTGGCCGGACATGGGGCAGCCCTGGCGCACCCCTCTCCTAAAGCGAAGGGGCGCCGTCAAGGACCCGTTAACCTTAATCAGACACTCCGCGGCGGCGTACAAAAGTCGGATCCGGGCGACGAAATGCGTCCCGAACCCGAAAGCGCGCAGAGTTCCGAGCAGATAGTCGTGATCCACCCTGTCGAACGCCTTCTCTTGGTCGAGGGATAGGAAGGCGACCGACAGACCAGCCTCCTGGGAACAATGGATGAGGTCCCGGACCAGATGGATGTTATCGTGGATTGTCCGGCCCGGGACCGTGTAGGACTGGTCGGGGTGGATCATGTGGTCCAGCACGGCACCAAGGCGAGCAGACATCGCCCTGGCGAAGATTTTGTAGTCCGTGCTGAGGAGGGAGACCGGGCGCCAGTTCTTAAGGAGGCGGAGATCGCCCTTCTTAGGCAGCAGGACGATGACTGCCCTGCGCCAAGAGAGGGGCATCTCCCCGGTCGCCAGACTTTCCCCCAGGACCCGCGCGTAGTCGCTCCCCAGGACGTCCCAGAACGCCCTGTGGAACTCCACGGTCAGCCCGTCCAGCCCCGGGGATTTTCCCCTCGAGAGCCGGGCGAGGGCACCGGTCAGCTCCGCCAGGCTTAGCGGAGCTTCCAGATTTTCGGCGCCCTCCGGGCTGACCTTCGGCAGGTCCTCCCACAAAACTCTACGTGCTTCCTCGCTGGACGGCTCTGGAGAGAACAGAGCCCCGTAATATTCACGGGCCCTGTTGTTGACGCCCTCCGGATCCGAGACGAGAGAGCCGTCGTCGGCCAGCAGGGTCAAGAGCTGCTTACGGACACTCTGCCTTTTTTCCAGCGAGTAGAAGAAGGGGGAGCCGCGGTCCAGATCCCGCAGGAACCGGATCCGCGACCTCACGAACGCGCCTCGGGACCCGACGAGCTGCAGGTCCTTCAGCGCGGCCTTCTTCGCTTCGTACACCGTCCGCAGGGCCAGGTCCTGGACGACTTGACCGAGACGGGCTTCCAGGTCGAGCACCTCTTTTTCTAGGCGCCCGACTCTGGCCGCCCGCCTCTTGGTCGACCCCCTCGCGTACTCTTGACAGAAGACGCGGACGTGAGCCTTGCCCACGTCCCACCATAGCCTCAAGGAGGGGAAGCCCCCCTGCTTCCTTCTCCAGTCGGACCAGAATCGACGGAACGAGTCCTGGAACTGCACGTCCTCCAGCAGCCGGTTGTTAAAGTGCCAGTACGCGGACCCCGTCCTCGCGCGGAGCGAAGCGAGCTCCGCCCACACCAGGTGGAGGTCCGAACACGGCACCGGCCGCATGGAGGCCGCCGGGACGCAGGAAACGTACGCCCGAGACATGTAAAGGCGGTCGACTCTAGACCATCCAACTCCAGGCCTCACCTAAGTAAAGGCGCTGGAGTCGGGATGGAGATTTCGCCAGACGTCCACCAAGTCGAAGGACCCGACCAGGTCCCTCAACTTCTCCATCGCCGTCATGCACTGCGGGGCACCGGAGCGGTCCCGCGCCTCGAGGGTGAAGTTAAAATCCCCCCCGAGGACAATGCAGTCGCCGATGTCGACGGAGCCAAGAAGAGCGGACACCTCTTCAAAGAAGCGCGTTTGCTGCGGGCCGGGCTGAGGGGCGTACACGTTCACGAGATGGAGCGGCACGTCCCCCAGGCGAACCGTTACGTGCAGCAAGTGGCCTGGCACGGGCTCCTCGACCCCCAAGATCTCCGGCTGAAAATGCGGGCCCAGCAAGATGGCCACCCCACTAGAAATGGCGGTGAGGTGGCTCATGCGGACCTCTCCTTGCCATTCCAGGAGCCACGTGGCTTCGTCTCCCGGAACGGTGTGGGTTTCTTGCAGGAAGCACACCGCATATTTCCCCTCCCGCAGGAGCGAAAAATTGTCAAATCTACGGCGTGCCCCTCTGCCGCCGTTGATGTTGAGGCTGGCTATGGTTATCGTCATGGCAAAAGCATAGTGCAACCTCTACCTTAACCTATTGTGGGGGAGGGAGCGGAGTCTTTTGTTGAACTCCGCTCCCTCCGCAGCCCAGCGAGGAGTCCCTCGAGCTCGCGCAGCTCAAGGTGCTGCTCCTTTGTCAAGGGCCGGCCCGCGGCCAAGGTTTTGACGGCGGCGCGGACGGACCCCTTGATCAGCTCTGGCTCGGACCATTTTTCCAGGGCCAGTCGGGCTTGGTTGCAGCGACCCCGGCTCTGGGCCAAAAAGTCCCGGAGTTCCCGTGCAGGAATGAGGATGGTCTCGGCGGCGGCCGCGAGCAGATCCACCGCCTCGCTGGCGGTGGTCTCTAGGTCTTCACCAGCGTCCCCCACCGAGTCCCCGTCCTCCTCCGGGAGGTGGCCGCCAGCAGCCGGCCCATCGACCGCACAAGGTACGGCAAATGAACCGGCCGCTCCAACCGGCCCTGGCTCTGCCCCGATCCCACCCCCAGGATCGTCGGCAGAGGAGTCCCCACTGGGCTCTTTTAAAAATGGTGCTGGGTCGGGAAATGACAGCGGAAGGGGTTCCCCCTCCGCCCCAGGAACTGGGGAACAAGGAGAGACCCGGCCATAGGAAATCCCCAGGCTCTCCAAGTGCTCCAGCTCCAAAGTAAGGGGCGAGGGTGGGTGTTCCTCCCCCTCCCCGCTGCCACCCCCCGGCCCAGCATCTACAGTGTCATAAAAAACATTAATTTCATTTTCTGCCGGGTCGAGCGACTCCCGGGAGCAGTTGATTAATAGCTGGGCGGCCTCAGGTCCGGCCTTTTCGGCCCCGCCCGCCTCAGTCCCCGGGACGCCCGGCCCGGCGGCAATGCATTCTTCCGCTGGCCCCACGCCCCCCACGACAGGCAGATCTTCCACTCCATCCCCAGGAGGCAGCGGCTGGGCAGCCTCGACTGCCTCACCCTCCCCGGGGGCAGACTCCTCGCGCCTGCAGCGCAATTTGGGGGCGCTGGTGGGGGACGCGGGACACGCGGCGGGCACCGCCTCCTCCGCGGAGGGATGTTGTTCCCCCTCCGCCTCATTGGGGCGGTGCCTCTTTTTGTTCCTGGGGGCGCGCGGAGTCAGGGAGACCTCCATGTCTGCCGAGGCCTCCCGCTCCGCACCCCCCTTTTCCTTTTCTTGCCTGCGCCCGGGCCCCTCTGTGGTATTGGTCAAGGGCTCGGGCACGGGCTCGGGGCACCCCGCGCTCGCCGGTGACGGGGTTGGGCTGAGCGCGGTGGTCAAATTATCTGGCGCACTGAGGGGACCCGCCTCATGATGTTTTGCCTTCTTCCGCGCCTTCTTTCCGGTCGGACGCTCTCCCTCCCCCCCGCCGGAGGCCCTGAAAACAAAGGCCTCCGACGATGCCCGCGCACCTACGGCTCCCGGCGCGCGGACGCAACTAGGGGGAGGGGTGGCGGCGACGCCAGCCTTGGCCGCCTTCGGTGGTTTGGCGGCCTTGGAGGCGGGGCAGTTCTTGCGAACGTGCCCCACCTCCCTGCAGGCATGGCACCGCACGCCGTCCGACGTCCAAAAGACGCGTAGGCAGTCCCCTCGTGCACCACATTAAATGATCCCTCCGTCGTCTCCTCCCGCGCCAGCCGGACAAAGAGCTGGCGGCGGAAGGAGAACACATGGCGCAGGCTGCTCTCCCTGAGGCCGAGCGGTATGGGGTTGATCCCCGACCTTACCTCCCCCAATTGGTGTAGGTGAGGGAGGAGGAGCTCAGCGGGAACAAAGGGCGGGACGTTCGATATGATGACCCTCTGCGCGGTGGCCTCGAGAGGGTGCACCGGCAGGAACGTCCCGCCCAACGTGAGCCCCTTTTCGAGGGCCAGGGACACCGCCCGCTCCGACCCCAGGAAGAACACGGCCTTCCCAGACATCTTGGAGGCTGCTACAATGGCCGAGGGGCCGACTACCCCAGCCATCGCCCGCACGCACTCCTCAATGCTCATTGTGGGGTGAGTGTAGCTCTTGACCCCGTGTTTCCTGGTTATAAGTATGAAAGGTGGCAGGGCAGCGGGTGGCGCAGGAGGTGCCGTGGAAGCGGTTGCCACCTGCGCATACGTCTTCGCTGGCCCTGCCACCGGCGTGGATGGGGTCGCCATCACGGGGTCCCTTTAAGGGCTACACCCACCCCAAAGTCACAGGCCTTAATGGTCTTGATTGGCCTCGTTTGGTTTGACTGAGCAGAGGAGCTCTTAATGAGGCACCTCTCCCCTAGTTGGTAATTGGGGAGGGGCCTTGCTCCCTCTGCTCAGTTGCCTTAATTGTTTTTTTTTTAAATTAGGAAGAAAGGGCTCTCAGAGAGAGAGGGGAGAAACAGAGGGTAACGGAGAAAGAGAGAGGGGGGTGGGAAGGGGGGGGCTGCGAGGGCAGGTCTCCCCTCGCAGCTGTGGGTGGGTGCACTCCCCAGATGGCAAAACACACAAGCACAGTCTTTGGGTTGGTCTTCAGGTGGGGGGAGAAGACGTCTTCACCTGGGGTAGCTAGAGCCACCAGGCACACACTCCTAACGATGTTAATTGGTGATTTAAACAATCTTCAGCCTGGTAGCTCCAGCTATCCCAGGCTAGGCAATTGGGGGGGGAGGGGTTCAGTTTTGTGTGGGGCCTAGTTGTAGCAAGGCCCCCACACACACTTCCACACACACACACCCCCCGCGATGTTCCGGCCCTCAGTGGTCTTTTTTCCTCCCCCCACCGATTCAACAAAGTCTTTTTGGGAAATGCACCCACACCCACCTGCAGAAGATGTAGAGTCTCCCTCCTTCCACACTGGATGTTGTTGGTTTTTCCCCCTCTCTCCAACTCCTTGAAGAATGGTAAAAAAGTTGAAATGTTTTCTTTTCTCCTCCTCTCCCTCTGGGTAAAAGTGGTAGTGAAGTCCCTTCCTTCCTTCTCTTCCTGGGCTGGTCTCAGGGCTCTCCAGGCAGGAGCAAAAGTTGATAGCTGCTCCTCTCACAGCTCACAGCTCCAACTGAGCAGGACACGCCTCCACTGCTCCACAATTGGTCCTTGTGCATGAAACTCTTTTCAGTTAACCTGCAAAAACATAAAACATTAAAACCATGCCACCCGACCTGGGTGACACAGCAGACATTTTCAAGGCCCCTTTTTTTTTGGTTTTTGGTTTTTTTTTTGGGGCGCTAAAATCAAATTTTTCCAGTGCCCCCTATAAAAGGGGAGGGGGACACTAAAAGCACCGGCAATGAAAACAAATTAAACTTTAAAACGTAAAATCAAATTAAAATTTGGTTGCCGGGCGTGATGATGCATCCAGTCCCTCCGGTGCCCACCTCTCGCGGAAGGCCGCGAGCGTACCGGTGGACACCGCGTGCTCCATCTCCAAGGACACCCTGGACCGGATGTAAGAGCGGAAGAGAGGCAGGCAGTCAGGTTGAACGACCCCCTCGACCGCCCGCTGCCTGGACCGGCTGATGGCACCCTTGGCCGTGCCCAGGAGCAGTCCTACGAGGAGGCCCTCGGACCTACCCGCTCCCCTCCGCACAGGGTGCCCAAAGATCAGGAGAGTGGGACTGAAGTGCAGCCAGAATTTCAGGAGCAGCCCCTTCAAATAATGGAACAGGGGCTGCAACCTTGTGCACTCAATAAAAACATGGAACACGGACTCCTCCAGACCGCAGAAATTGCAGGCGGCCTGGGAGTCCGTGAACCGGCTTAAAAATTTGTTGCACGGCACTGCTCCGTGCACCACCCTCCAGGCCAAGTCCCCGATGAATAGTGGGAGGACCCCTGCGTAGAGTGCCCTCCATCGGGGACCCCCGCCTCCTCCGGACGGCAAGATGGTACGCCATGGCGTGTCCGGACGGCCGGCGAGGATGGCAAAGTTGAGGGTGTGCAGGAGCAGCCCGTACAGAAAACCCCTCCGCGCGGAACTGAAAGGCACAGAGGGGATTTCCCCGAGGCGGCTCAAGTTGTGAGGCGCCGGCCCCCGAGGGAGGTTCCGGGGTTTGGCGCCGATGAGGAATTCCGTCCGGACGGGGGTCAGTTCGGACGGGATCTCCCCACGTGGTTGAGCCTCCTCGATACACCTAACGGAGTCAGGGCCCAGAGCTGTTTTTAGCGACTCGATGGCATCGGCCGCGTGGCGGACGTTGGCAGAATTTAGGCGCCGCGCCAGCGTGTCTGGCGCCATCCAGCCCGCTCCTCCGCCATCGAGCAGGTCCCTGACCCTGGTCACCTCACCAGCCACAGCCCTCTCTTCCGACCGCCACATAAAACCTCGGCCGTGGAGGTACGGATTCCCGAGCAGCGGTTCCTGCAGGACGGCCGCCACTCCAGCCGGCGGAGAGCTGCGCTTGGTGGAGACCTTTTTCCAGACCCTGATGAGTTCCCTGTAAAAGACAGGCAGCTCCCGGAGGGCGGTCCTGGCACCCCCCAAGTTCACAAACAGGAGCTGCGTGTCATAATTGAGGTCGAGCTGCTGGCGGCCCTTGTGCATGAATGACAGAAGGATAGTTTGCAGGTGTAGCAGGCAATCAGGAAGGTGATTGGAATGTTGGCCTTCATTGCGAAAGGGATGGAGTACAAAAAAAAAGGGAGGTGTTGCAGCAACTGTATAAGGTATTGGTAAGGCCGCACCCGGAGTACTGCGTGCAGTTTTGGTCACCTTACTTAAGGAAGGGGTACAGAGACGATTCACTCGGCTGATTCGAGAAATGAGGGGGTTACCTTGTGATGATAGATTGAGTAGACTGGGTCTTTACTCGTTAGAGTTCAGAAGGATGAGGGGTGATCGTATAGAAACATTTAAAATCATGAAAGGGATAGGCAAGATAGAGGCAGAGAGGTTGTTTCCATTGGTGGGGGAGACTAGAACTAGGGGGCACAGCCTCAAAATACGGAGGAGTCAATTTAAAACCGAGTTGAGAAATAATTTCTTCTCCCAGAGGGTTGTGAATCTGTGGAATTCTCTGCCCAATGAAGCAGTTGAGACTGGCTCATTGAATGTTTTCAAGTCAAAGATAGATAGATTTTTAAGCAATAAGTGAATTAAGGGTTACGGGGAGAGGGCGGGTAAGTGGAGCTGAGTCCACGGCCAGATCAGCCATGATCTTATTGAATGGCGGAGCAGGCTCGAGGGGCTAGATGGCCTACTCCTGTTCCTAATTCTTATGTTCTTATGTACCCTGGTAACCCATCAGCTCTTTCAATGATATATATCTTCTCCATGTTTGAGATTTCCTGGCTGCATCATATTTCTGGTGTAGATTGACAGAAGTTTACATAAGAATATAGCAACAGCAGTAGGTCATTAATCCCTGTTCTGTCATTTAATGAGATCATGGCTGGTCTGTGACCTAACTCCAGAGACCCACCCGCCTTTGCCCCTTAATACCTTTGGTTAACAAAAATCTATCAGTATCAGCTTTAAAATTAACAATTGATCTGGCATCAATTGCCATCCCGGAAGAGAATTCTAAACTTCTAGCACCTTTTACCTGTAGAAATATTTCCTAATTTCACTCCTGAAAGATCTGCCTCTAATTTTCAGGCTATGTCCCGAGTCCTTGACTCCACAACTAACAGGAATAGTTTCTCACTACCTACCCTCTCAGTTCCCCTAGTTTGTATAATCTCACCTTGTAATTTAACCCTCGAGTCTAGGCATCATTCTGGACACCTACGCTGCACCCTCTCCAAGGCCAATATTTCCTTCCTAAGGTATGGTACCCAGAACTGAACACAGTACTCCAGGTGTGGTCCTATTGGGCTTTGTACAGCTGCAGCATAATTTCTACCCCTTTGTATTCTAGTCCTCTAGATATAAAGCCCAGTCGGCCTATCGAGCCTGTGCCAGCTCACCGAGAGAACGATTCAATCAGTCCTAATCCCCTGACCTCTCCCCGTACCCTTTCAAATGTTCCTTCTTCAAATATTTATCCACTTACCTTTTAAGGCATGATCTCATTGAATGGCAGAATGTGCTGGAGGGGCTGAGTAGCCTAATCCTGGTCCTTCCACCACTGTTTCTGACAGTGGACTGCATGTTCTAACAATGCTCTGTATTAAACATTTCTCCCAATCTTTCTCTTTGTTGTTTGGATGATTTTTCTACGCGTAAGTCCTCCAGTTATTGATTCACAGACCAGTGGAAAAATTATTTCTATTTTATCTTATAAGATTTGCATTAAACCTCCTGTGTTGTAATGAAATTGTTTCTTCTGTGTGGTTCTACTGCCTTTAATCAGTTGTCAGTTTGTAGTTAGGCTCAGGAATTTGCCTATTATCTGGGAGAGATCGGAACACTCAGCAGTTGGCATATATGTTGAGGAGAAATGTGCATATTATTTGTAATTGCCAAGGTCATCATCTGGTACATTCCTCAGGTTTAGTGGTACCTAGTAATTCAGTGAAACATAGAAACATAGAAAATAGGTGCAGGATCAGGCCATTCGGTTCTTCGAGCCTGCACCACCGTTCAATTTCATGGCTGATCATTCAACTTCACTCCCCCTTTCCTGCTTTCTCTCCATACCCCTTGATCCCTTTGGCCGTAAAGGCCATATCTAACTCCCTTTTGAATATATCCAATGAACTGGCATCAACAACTCTCTGTAGTAGAGAATTCCACAGATTAATCACTCTCTGAGTGAAGACGTTTCTCCTCATCTCGATTCTAAATGGCTTACCCCTTATTCTTAGACTGTGACCCCTGGTTCTGGAACTCCCCAGCAATGGGAACATTCTTCCTGCCTCAAACCTGTCCAATCCCGTCAGAATTTTATATATTTCTATGAGATCCCCTCTCATTCTTCTAAGCTCCAGTGGATACAAGCCCAGTTGATCCAGTCTCTCTACATATGTCAGTCCTGCCATCCCGGGAATCAGTCTGATGAACCTTCGCTGTGCTCCCTGAATAGCAAGAACGTCCTTCCTCAGATTAGGAGACCAAAACTGTACACAATATTCCAGGTGAGGCCTCACCAAGGCTCTGTACAACTGCAGTAAGACCTCCCTGCTCCTGTACTCAAATCCTCTAGCTATGAAGGCCAACATGCCATTTGCCTTCTTCACCGCCTGCTGTACCTGCATGCCAACCTTCAATGACTGATGTACCATGACACCCAGGTCTTGTTGCACCTCCCCTTTTCCTAATGAACAACCAGCACTCCTTTCCCCTCCCAGTGTGTGTGTGTCTGTGTGCATGCATGTGTACCTATAGCTGTGCATGCGTATGTCTGTGTGTTTTCTCTGTGTGTGTGTTGGTGTGTGAGTGTGTGCTTTCTGTGTGTGTCATTGTGTGTGTCTCAATGTGCCTGTCTGTGTGTTGGACTTGGATATATATCGTTGTTGCTGTATCATCAGTGGATCAAAAGCCTAGCACTCCCTATCCAACAGCACTGTCGGAGCATGTTCACCGTATTGACCACAGCGGTTCAAGAGGACGGCTCACCACCACCTTCTCAAGCGCAATTAGGGATCGGCAATAAGTGCTGGCCTTGCCAGCGATGCCCACAGTCAGTGAATGATCGAAAATTAAAATATGAATGAGATGAGGCCGCTTATTGAAAGCGGTGAAATGGTTAATGGGACAGCAGGCCCGGGCCCTGCTCAGGAAGCACAGGATCATTGTACCTGGGGCAGTGGGATCTCTCCGGGGCACATGGAGCTGGGGCTGGAGATAGCGAGAGATGGAGGCCTCTGTCGGTCTGCACACTCTGCCCGTTATTTTACTGATACCTGACGCGATGTGTTTTTGAAGAAACCATATTGACTGAACGCTGAATTTATCATTTTAAATGTGAAATCATTACTTTTATTTGTTAACCATCTGATAATCTTTATTTTGAAATGTCTTTGAAATAATTTCGCCACTTGGTTCTGGTCACTTCTGCTGCAAACCCAAACCCCGGATCACATGAGAAGCTTCCCTCCGTTTCATTCGGTCCTGCTCCGTGTCGCTTTATTGTGATATCGGGGCCACCCGGAGCTCACTTTGTGCAGAGAAATGAATCTCTTTCAATTCACCAACATTTTCACTTTCATCAGTTATTTCCGTCGCGCGATTTTCTCTGCACTTCTCGAACAACAACTTGCATTTATATATTTATTTATATGTCTTTCACGTAGTAAAATGTTCCAATGCGCGTCACAGGAACGTTATCAAACATTTTACACCCACTCACATATGGAGATATTAGGAAAGACTTGGTCAAAGAGTGTCTTAAAGGAGTAAAGAGAAGTAATGATACATAGAGGTTTAGAGACGGAATTCCAGAGCTTAGGGCCTTGGCAGCTGAAGGCACAGCCGCCAATGGTTGAGGAAATTTAAATTGTGGATTTTCAAGGGGCCAGAATGGAGAAGCGCTGATATCTCGGAGGGCTGTGAGGCTGGAGGAGATTATAGAGATAAGTGTGTGGTGGTGGTGGTGGGGAGGGGGGGTTGGTGTGTGGGGGGGGGGGGGGGCGGGGGCGGTGGGGGAGGGCGAAGCCATGGAGGGGTTTGAATACAAGGATGAGAATTTTTAAATTGAGATGTTGCATAACTGGAAGCCAACATAGGTCAGTGAGCACAGGGGTGATGGGAGAATGGGACATGGTGCGAGTTTGGACATGGGGAGCCAAAGATTGGATGGCCTCAAAGTTACGGGGGCCGGCAGGAGTGCATTGGAACAGTCAAGTCCAGAGGTAATAAGGGCATGAATGAGGGTTTTAGTAGCAGATGGGCTGAGACAGGGGCGGAGTCTGGCGATGTTCTGGAGGTGGAAATAGGTGGTCTTAGTGATGGCGTGGATAAATGTAATTCTACTTCTTAGTTTCCCTTGACACCTTGTGAATGTTTTGCTAACTGTGTTAAATCGGGGCTGAGATCTTCAGTCTCAATTCAGTCGGGCTCCTGTGAACAGGTAGATTCCCCCTCACCACCTGCCCTCCAGTTACTGTTCCACACTGGGAGTTACCTCAACCTCGAACTGTAGCTGGGATTTATCAATGAATTAACCGATCTCCCACAAGCCTTTATTTAATGATAGATGTTCACGTCTCGTCACGTGGAGTTGTGGCTGGAGGTAGACATAGAGATGGAGAAGGTGCAGATTCTATCTTCCACTCAAGTGTGCCAAGCTGAAGGGAATGTTGTTCCGTTTAGTTTTCCCGACACTTCCGACAGTCACGGCCCAATACTCTGGAAACTTCGGTAATCTGTTGGTGAAACACAGCATTCCGTGAGTTACTTTTATTCCCCAGTTATCCAGCTTTAGATATCGGGCCTAGTTCCCAAGGCTCCGTGACCAGGCAGTGGTTGTAGCATGACAATTATTTAGAGTTCGGAGGGGGGGGTGGGGGGGCGCGGGAGAATCAGACTTCCAGTGACCCCTCCCTCTGGGAGAAGGGGCTCTGTTCCTACCCCAGGGAGTGGCCGGGAGATCGGTATTCATGGGCAGGAGCCGTGTTCCTGGGGCACTGTGTCAGTGAACAAACCCACTGCCTCAGCACACACCTGCCCGATTGTAGAAACTGTATTTTTACATTCCCGACCTCAAATCGAGATTTATCCAGCTCCGATCATTTCAATGACAATTTATTTTACTTCCACTTCTGTCAAATGGCAGACAGCACAACACATACAGGACCGTCTGACTCAGAGGCAAGGGTGCTATCCAATGAACCACAGCTGACAAAGTGGTGTGATACTGAACTATACAGATTAGGGAAATCTCAGGTGGGGACCCTGGTCTGTGTAAATAAGCTGCTAAATTGTGGTGCCACAGGAAAATGGGTCTCTGTGACTAACAGCTTAGGGAGGGTAACTATTGAGCCAGGGTGCGTAGCACAGATTGCAATCCAGTCACTGTTGATGGCCAGCCCATGTGTGGACATGGAGTCAGGGCAGGATAGGGTATAGGTGTGAAGCCTTCATGATCAATCAGCCCACCAGCACTCACCGTCCAGGCTCAGACACGTACAGCCTCACTTGGGTGAGGGACTGTGGACAGCTGCTCTGAGAGGAAGCAGATCTCAGAGAGAGTCAGTGATTTCAGCAGAGCAGTGAGAAAACCAGAGCAAATAATGATTCACTAGGGGGAAAATCTCCTGCTTCCAATTCCTTCCCGTCAGTGCCCACCCTCCCTGGACCCTCCCAGTCAGGGCCCACCATCCTAGTCAGTGCCCAGCCTTCCTGGACCCTCCCAGTCAGTGCCCACCCTCCCAGTCAGTGCCCAGCCTCTCCGGATCCTTTCAGTCAGTGCCCATCCTCCCAGTCAGTGCCCAGCCTCCCAGGACCCTCCCAGTCAGTGCCCCCCCCTCCCCGGACCCTCCCAGTCAGTGCCCCCCCCTCCCCGGACCCTCCCAGTCAGGGACCACCCTCCCAGTCAGTGCCCAGCCTCCCCGGACCGTCCCAGTCAGTGCCCACCCTCCCAGTCAGTGCCCCCCCTCCCCGGACCCTCCCAGTCAGTGCCCCCCCCTCCCCGGACCCTCCCAGTCAGTGCCCACCCTCCCCGGACCCTCCCAGTCAGGGCCCCCCCTCCCCAGACCCTCCCAGTCAGTGCCCACCCTCCCAGGACCCTCCCGGTCAGTGCCCAGCCTCCCAGGACCTTCCCAGTCAGTGCCCCCCCTCCCCGGACCCTCCCAGTCAGTGCCCCCCCTCCCCGGGCCCTCCCAGTCAGGGCTCCCCCTCCCCGGACCCTCCCAGTCAGTCAGTGCCCCCCCCCACTGCCCCTCCCAGTCAGTGCCCACCCTCCCCAGACCCTTCCACTCAGCGCCCCCACTCCCTGGACCCTCTGAGTCAGTGCCCACACTCCACTGTCCCTCTCAGTCAGCACTCACCCTCACTGTGCCATCCCCCATTGCCCCTCCCAGTCAGTGCACCAGCCTCCCAGGACCCTCCCAGTCAGTGCCCACCCTCTCCGGATCCTCCCACTCAGTGCACACCCTCCACTGACCCCTCCCAGTCAGTGCCCACCCTCCACTGACCCTCCGAGTCAGTGCCCACCCTTGCAGTCATTGCCCAACCACTCAATAAATCCACCCAACAAGTGCCCACCACAATAACTAGAAGTTACATTTATACAGCGCCTCTTGCACAGTGAAACATTTTATCAGATAAAATTTGGCACCGAGCCACATAAGGAGATAATAGGGCAGGTGGAAAAAGCTTGGTCAAAGAGGTAGGTTTTAACAACATCTTCAAGGAGGAAAGAGAGGTAGAGAGGTGGAGAGGTTTAGGGCAGGAATTCCAGAGCTTAGGGCCTTGGCAGCTGAAGGCACGGCCAGCAAAGGTGGAACGATTCAAACCCGATATGCGCAAGAGGAGCACAAGTGTCTCAGCCGGGGGGGGCGGGGGGCGGGGGCTGTGGGTCTGGAGAAGATTACGGAGATAGGGAGGGGGCATGGCCATAGAGGGATTTGAAAACAAGAATGAGGATTTTAAAATTCTGCGGCCCATCAATATCCCCCATCTCGGGCTGCACTAAAAGTGGGAAATGTTTTCCCAACTCGGGTATGTTCAGACTGGTTTTTACAAGGTACTGGACAGATTAATTTGATCACTGAGTACTCACAACACACGAGGACAGAAAACAGCGCCACACACACTAAGACAGCAGCTGGAATTAATCCATGTCGACCTCTGGGATTGGGATCACGACCTAAAAAGTGAAATGATTTGTCTTCGATTAACCTGTGTTAGAAAGGAATATATTTGACCAATTTTAACGTAAATGCACTTGGCGAACGTAAAACATCCCATGGCACTGTGTCAAAGAAGTGCAGGGGAGTTCTCCTGATCAACATTTATTTCTTAACCAACATCACAAAAAAAAAAATTATCTGGGCATTATTTTATTGCAGTTGTGAGACCTTAGTGCGTAAATTGTCTGCCACGTTTCCTACATTACAACAGTGACTACACTTCATAGAATATTTCACTGGCTGTAAAGCCTTTTGGGACATCTTGAGGGTACGAAAGGCGCTATATAAATGCAAGCTCTAGAGGTACCGGGGGCCCACATTGCCAGCATCAATCAATTGAGCAGGGAAGGAAAAACTGACAGGATCTCAAATCAATATTCAACTGATGAAACTGTGGGGCAGTCACGACAGCATATACACAATACTTGAGTTTCGAGCCACAGTGAGGAGCACAACAGGATACATCATTAGAAGGATAACATGTTGTGCCACATTGGGCATAAACCATAGTACAGAAGCTTGGTTAGAACACATTTGCAGTACTCGGCACAATTCTGCTCTCCATGTTATAAAAAGAACATAGAAGCACTGGAGAAGTTGTAAAGAATATTTACAAGGATGAAAGGTTCGAAGAGAGGTTCTAAGTGAGAGGTTGTAACCAATGCTACTCCTAATTTTTTTGGATGGTGTGCCATCCCTTTAACAGGCTTTTCCTTTTATTCGTTCATGGGATGTGGGGTCAGTGGACGTCCGGCCTTTGTAGCCCATCCCGAATCGCCCTTGAGAAGGTCGTGGTGAGCCTCCTTATATAACTGAGTGGCTTGCCAGGCCATTTCAGAGGGGCAGTTAAGAGTCAACCACATTGCTGGAGTCACATATAGGCCAGACCAGGTAAGGACGGAACTTTCCTTCCCTAAAAGGACATTAGTGAACCAGATGGGTTTTTATGACAATCCGATATAGTTCCATGGTCACCATTACTGATACTAACTTTTTATTTCACAGATTTAAAATGTAATTAACTAAATTTAAATTCCCCAGCTGCCGTGGTGGGATTGGAACGCAGGATTTGAAAGCTGCGTGGTCCATTCAAAATTTAGCGAATGCACAAAATCACCCATTCAAAAGCAGATAAGCAGCCTGCGCGGGACCTCCAGAGAATGGCCGTTATAACCATAGAAACATAGAAAATAGGTGCAGGAGTAGGCCATTCGGCCCTTCGAGCCTGCACCACCATTCAATAAGATCATGGCTGATCATACATCTCAGTACCACTTTCCTGCTTTCTCTCCATTCCCCTTGATCCCTTTTGCCATAAGGGCCGTATCTAACTCACTCTTGAATATATCCAATGAATTGGCATCAACAACTCTCTGCAGCAGGGAATTCCACAGGTTAACAACTCTCTGAGTGAAGAAGTTTCTCCTCATCTCAGTCCTAAATGGCTTACCGCTTATCCTTAGACTATGTCCCCTGGTTCTGGACTTCCCCAACATCGGGAACATTCTTCCTACATCTAACCTGTCCAGTCACGTCAGAGTTTTATATATTTCTATGAGATCCCCTCTCATCCTTCTAAACTCCAGTGAATACAGGCCCAGTCGATCCAATCTCTCCTTATATGTCAGTCCTGCCATCCCGGGAATCAGTCTGGTGAACCTTCGCTGCACTCCCTCAATAGCAAGAACATCTTTCCTCTGATTAGGAGACCAAAACTGAACACAATATTCCAGGTGAGGCCTCACCAAGGCCCTGTACAACTGCAGTAAGACCTCCCTGCTCCTATACTCAAATCCCCTAGCTATGAAGGCCAACATGCCATTTGCCTTCTTCACCGCCTGCTGTACCTGCATGCCAACTTTCAATGACTGATGTACCATGACACCCAGGTCTCGTTGCACCTCACCTTTTCCAAATCTGCCGCCATTCAGATAATATTGTGCCTTTGTGTTTTTGCCCCCAAAATGGATAACCTCACATTTATCCACATTATACTGCATCTGCCATGCGTTTGCCCACTCACTAAACCTGTCCAAGTCCTCCTGCAGCCTCTTAGCGTCCTCCTCACAGCTCACACTGAAATATTGAATAGTCTGGGGTTTTTTCTTCAGAAAAGTGAAAGCTGAGAGATGACCTGATAAAGGTGTTTAAGATTATAAAACGGTTTGATAGGATCGCAGTTGAGAAGTTCGTTAACATGAAGTTCGGGACCTGGAATGTCAGGACCCTCATGGACAACTCCAACAGCGACAGGCCAGAATGCCACACCGCCATAGTTGCCTGGAATTTTAGGCGCTTTGATAGCGACGTTGCCGCCCTAAGCGAGACCCGGCGGGCAAGGGAAGGCCAGCTCAATGAACAAGGTGGAGATTACACCTTCTTCTGGAAAGGGAAACCAGAGGCAGACTGCCGCCTCTGCGGAGTCGGCTTTGCCATCAAAAACAAGCTGGTCGACTGCCTCAAAGACTCCCCCTGCGGGGCTAACGAACACCTCATGACTCTTCAACTCACCCTATTCCGGAACCAGTGCGCCACATTCATCAGTGAGTAAGCCCCAACAGTCGATGCAACTGATGAGACCGAAGAAGGTTTTTACTCCAACCTCGAAAAATCTCTGTCCTGCGTCCCTGCAGGCGACAAACTGATACTCCTCGGTGACTTCAACAGCAGGGTTGGCAAGGACACAGACCTCTGGGGCGGGCGGGCGTGATTGGCAGAGAGGGGGTAGGGAAAGCCAACTCCAGTGGTACCTTACTCCTGACAAAATGTCTAGAGCACTAACTTGGCAACACCAACACCTTGTTCCACCAGAAGGACAAATACAAGGCATCGTGGCAACACCCTCGCTCCAAGCACTGGCACCTGCTCGACTATGTCATCGTCCGAGCCAGGGGTCGCAAGGATGTGCACATCACCCGCACCATGACAGGAGCTGATGACTGCTGGACGGACCCCCCAATCTGATCCATCATCGACATAAACATAGTTACAAAGTGGAGGGGGCAGCAGAAACAGTGCCGCAAAAAAGTCAATGCCGGAGCGCTTAAGGACCCAGCTAAGAGAACGCTCTACAGCCAGTGTCTCACAGCTAGCCTGGTGTGCCTTGACGACCCCAAGATGCAGAATGCCCACAGCGCTTGGTCTGCCCTCCAGGCCTCCATAACTAGTGCCTGCAAAGAGACGCTCGGTTATTCAACCATGAAACACCAGGATTGGTTTGATGAGAATGACCAGACGATCTATTAGCTCTTGGATCTCAAGTGCAGGGCATTTCTGAGCCTTAAGCAACAATCCAACGCGGGAGCAGTAAAGCAGCATTACAGACCGCTCAAGGCTGAGGTCCAACAAAAAACCCTGGACCTAAAGAACAGGTGGTGGATGGAGAAAGCACAAGAGATACAACAGCTGGCCGACAACCATGATGTACGAGGATTCTTCATCGCAATCAAGGCCACCTATGGTCCAAAC
Source organism: Pristiophorus japonicus (assembly GCF_044704955.1). Taxonomy (NCBI): domain Eukaryota; kingdom Metazoa; phylum Chordata; class Chondrichthyes; family Pristiophoridae; genus Pristiophorus; species Pristiophorus japonicus. The sequence continues at coordinate 26,596,599 of NC_091995.1, read as the reverse complement.
ACCCAAGGCCCCACCCTACTGCTGACCAAGAATGGGGAAACACTCAACAAGGACACCGAGGCAGTCAGGACCCGCTGGAAGGAGCACTTCGAAGATCTCCTCAATCGAGATTCTGCCTTTGACTCGAGTGTTCTCGACTTCATCCTGCAGCAGGCTACCCGCCACCACCTCAGTGAGACCCCATTGCTGCATGAGGTAGAAAAGCCATAAAAGACAGCTTAAAAACAACAAGGTTACGGGTGCGGACGGAATCCCTGCAAAGGCATTGAAGTATGGCGGAGAGGCACTGCTGGCATGAATACACAATCTCACCTCTCTCAACTGGAGGGAGGAGAGCATGCCAGGGGATCTCAGAGATGCAGTAATTATGACCATCTTTCAAAAAGGGGAAAAGTCCGACTGTGGCAACTAAAGAGGAAGCTCCCTGCTATCAGCCTCTGGGAAAGTCGTCGCTAGAGTCCGACTCAACCGTCTTCTTCCCGTGGCCGAGGAGCTCCTCCCGGAGTCACAGTGTGGATTTTGTCCCCTACGGGGCACAACGGACGTGATTTTTGCAGCGCGACAGCTACAGCCCTTCTACGTGGACTTCTTCGACCTTATAAAAGCCTTTGACATTGTCAACCGCAAGGGTCTATGGAGCATCCTCCTCCATTTTGGATGCCCCCAAAAGTTCGTCACCATCCTCTGCCTGCTCCACAATGACAGGCAGGCCATGATCCTTATCAATGGATCCACCACAGACCCAATCTGACTGGGGTCAAACAGGGCTGCGTCATCGCCCCAACCTTCTTCTCAATCTTCCTCGCCGCCATGCTCCACCTCACAGTCAACAAGCTCCCCGCTGGAGTGGAACTAAACTACAGAACCAGTGGGAACCTGTTCAACCTGTGCCACCTCCAGGCCAGATCCAAGACCGCCCCAACCTTTGCCGTCGAGCTACCGTACGTGGTTGAAGCCTGCGTCTGCGCACATACAGAGACTAGTCAAAGATCCTCTCGGAATGAGTGATCACAGTACGGTTGAATTTGTAATACAGATTGAGGGTGAGGAAGTAGTGTCTCAAACGAGTGTACTATGCCCACAAAGGGGACTGCAGTGGGATGAGGGCAGAGTTGGCTAAAGTAGACTGGAAACACAGACTAAATGGTGGCACAATTGAGGAACAGTGGAGGACTTTTAAGGAGCTCTTTCATAGTACTCAACAAAAATATATTCCAGTGAAAAAGAAGGGTGGTAAGAGAAGGGATAACCAGCCGTGGATAACCAAGAAAGTAAAGGAGAGTATCAAATTAAAAACCAATGCGTATAAGGTGGCCAAGGTTAGTGGGAAACTAGAAGATTGAAAAAATTTTAAACGACAGCAAGGAATGACTAAGAAAGCAATAAAGGAAGGAAAGATAGATTACGAAAGTAAACTTGCGCAAAACATTAAAACAGATAGTAAAAGCTTTTACCGATATATAAAATGGAAAAGAATGACTAAAGTAAATGTTGGTCCCTTAGAAGATGAGAAGGGGGATTTAATAATGGGAAATGTGGAAATGGCTGAGACCTTAAACAATTATTTTGCTTCGGTCTTCACAGTGGAAGACACAAAAACCATGCCAAAAATTGCAGGTCACGGGAATGTAGGAAGGGAGGACCTTGAGATAATCACTATCACTAGGGGGGTAGTGCTGGATAGGCTAATGGGACTCAAGGTAGACAAGTCCCCTAGTCCTGATGAAATGCATCCCAGGGTATTAAAAGAGATGGCGGAAGTTATAGCAGATGCATTCGTTATAATCTACCAAAATTCTCTGGACTCTGGGGAGGTACCAGTGGATTGGAAAGCAGCTAATGTAACGCCTCTGTTTAAAAAAGCGGGCAGACAAAAGGCAGGTAACTATAGGCTGATTAGTTTAACATCTGTAGTGGGGAAAATGCTTGAAACTATCATTAAGGAAGAAATAGCGGGACATCTAGCTAGGAATAGTGCAATCAAGCAGGCGCAACATGGATTCATGAAGGGGAAATCATGTTTAACTAATTTACTAGAATTCTTTGAAGATATAACGAGCATGGTGGATAGAGGTGTACTGATGGATGTGGTGTATTTAGATTTCCAAAAGGCATTCGATAAGGTGCCACACAAAAGGTTACTGCAGAAGATAAAGGTACGCGGAGTCAGAGGAAATCTATTAGCATGGATAGAGAATTGGCTAGCTAACAGAAAGCAGAGAGTCGGGATAAATGGGTCCTTTTCGGGTTGGAAATCGGTGGTTAGTGGTGTGCCACAGGGATCGGTGCTGGGACCACAACTGTTTACAATATACATAGATGACCTGAAAGAGAGGACAGAGTGTAGTGTAACAAAATTGGCAGATGACACAAAGATTAGTGGGAAAGCGGGTTGTGTAGAGGACACAGAGAGGCTGCAAAGAGATTTAGATAGGTTAAACGAATGGGCTAAGGTTTGGCAGATGGAATACAATGTCGGAAAGTGTGAGGTCATCCACCTTGGGAAAAAAAAAACAGTAAAAGGGAATATTATTTGAATGGGGAGAAATTACAACATGCTGCAGTGCAGAGGGACCTGGGGGTCCTTGTGCATGAATCCCAAAAAGTTAGTTTGCAGTTGCAGCAGTTAATCAGGAAGGCGAATGTAATGTTGGCCTTCATTGCGAGAGGGATGGAGTACAAAAGCAGGGAGGTCCTGCTGCAACTGTATAGGATATTGGTGAGGCCGCACCTGAAGTACTGCGTGCAGTTTTGGTCACCTTACTTAAGGAAGGATATATTAGCTTTGGAGGGGGTACATAGTCGATTCACTAGGCTGATTCCGGAGATGAGAGGGTTACCTTATGATGATAGATTGAGTAGACTGGGTCTTTACTCGTTGGAGTTCAGAAGGATGAGGGGTGATCTTATAGAAACATTTTAAATAATGAAAGGGATAGACAAGATAGAGGCAGAGAGGTTATTTCCACTGGTCGGGGAGACTAGAACTAGGGGGCACAACCTCAAAATACGGGGGAGCTAATTTAAAACTGAGTTGAGAAGGAATTTCTTCTCTCAGAGGGTTGTGAATCTGTGGAATTCTCTGCCCAAGGAAGCAGTTGAGGCTAGCTCATTGAATGTATTCAAATCACAAATAGATAGATTTTTAACCAATAAGGGAATTAAGGGTTACGGGGAGCGGGCGGGTAAGTGGAGCTGAGTCCACGGCCAGATCAGCCATGATCTTATTGAATGGCGGAGCAGGCTCGAGGGGCTAGAATGCCTACTCCTGTTCCTAATTATTATGTTCTTATGTCCTTATGAACTCCAGGACATAGTCGATGTATTTACTGAGGCATACAAAAGCTTGGGCCTTACGCTAAACATTGTAAGACAAAGGTCCTCCACCAGCCTGTCCTCACCGCACAGCACTGCCCCCCCAGTCATCAAGATCCATGGCGCGGCCCTGGACACCATGGACCACTTCCCATATCTCGGGAGCCTTCTATCAACAAGAGCAGGCATCATCGAGGAGATCCAACACCGCCTGAGGAAAAGAGTGTTTGAAGACCAGGCCCTCAAAACTGCCACCAAGCTCATGGGCTACCGGGCTGTAGGAATACCTGCCCTCCTGTATGGCTCAGAGACATGGACCATGTACAGTAAACACCTCAAGTTGCTGGAGAAATATTACCAACGATGTCTCCGCAGGATCCTACAAATCCCCTGAGAAGATAGGTGTACCAACATCAGCGTCCTCATTCAGGTTAACATCCCCAGCACTGAAGCACTGACCACACTCGATCAGCTCCGCTGGGCAGGGCACATAGTTCGCATGCCAGACACGAGACTCCCAAAACAAGTGTTCTAATCGGAGCTCCTTCATGGCAAACGAGCCAAAGGTGGGCAGAAGAAACACTACAAGGACACCCTCAAAGCCTCCATGATAAAGTGGACATCCCCACTGACGTCTGAGAGTCCCTGGCCCAAGACAGTCCCAAGTGCAGGATGTGCATCCAAGAGGGCGCTGAGCACCTCGAGTCTCAATGCCGAGAGCATGCAGAAATGAAGCACAGGCAGTGGAAAGAGCATGCGGCAAACCAATCCCACCCACCCCTTCCCCTCAACGACTATGTGTCCCACCTGTGACAGAGTCTGTGGCTCTTCTTTTGGACTGTTCAGCCACCAAAGAACTCACTTCAGGAGTGGAAGCAAGTGTTCATCGATTCCGAGGGACTGCCTATGATGATGATGATGATGATGTGTTGAGAAAATGTTTCCCCTTGCAATGAGACCAAAACTACAGGCCATAAATATAAGGTAGTCACCAATAAATTCAATAGCGATTCAGGAGAAACTTCTTTACCCAGAGAATGGTTTGAACGTGAAACTCACGACCACATGGAGTTGTTGAGGCAAATAGTGTTGATGTCTTTAAGGGGATAAAGGAATAGAAATATTTGCTGATAGGGTTAGATGAAAAGGGGCAGAGAAGGCTCCTGTGAAGCATACATGCCAGCTGAATGGCTTGTTTCTGTGGCTGTTTGAATGGCTGTAGACTCTATGTAATTCTATGTAACCCTGACAGACTTACCCGTGATGATTAGATGGTAGGTGTTGTTGGTTCGACTGACTGGGTTTGTCACAGTGCAGGTGTAAGTGTCAGAGTCCAATTTCTGTGCATTCTTAATGATTAAAGTGGTGTTGCCGTCCAACAGCCAATAGCGTTGGTCGGCTGGGAGCATGACCCCTCCTCTGGTCCACAGAATGGAACTGGCTCTCCCTCTCTGCACCTCACAGCTCAGCACAACTGTGTGGTTCTCGAGGCTGCAGTTACTGGAGATCAAGGGTTTGGAGAGTGGATCTGGAGAAAGACACAAATAGAGGGGTTTTCACAATGAACAAACGCACCAACTTGCATTTATACAGCACTTTTCATGACTTCAGGATGTGCCAAAGTGCTTTACAGCCAATGCAGGACTTTTGAATTGTCGTCACTGTTGTAATGTAGGAAATCCAGCCACCAAATTGCCCTCAGCAAGCTCCCACAACAGCAATGATATAATTACCAGATAACTTGGTTTAGCTGCTTGTTGAGGGAAAATATTGGCTTGGATATTAAGGAGAACTCCCCTGCTCTTCTGTTAAATAGTGCTATGGGATCTTTTACGTCCACCTGAGACGGGGCCCCGGTTTAACATCTCATTCGAAAGAGAACATCGCAAGTCAGAGAGATTCAGTATTCACTCTCTGACTCATCCTTTCCCTGTCTCCCCCAGTTTGCTCACCTCCATTGCTTCAGAACCCTGCCCTAATAGTGGCCACATTGTGTCTCAATCTATAAGTTCAAGCTACAAGTGTATAGCTACCTGTGCAGAATGCACTGCCCTACCCGTAACCCCACTTGTTCGGTGTTTTTACCTGTGCTCTTTTTAACGGCTGATGCTATTCACACTCACAGCATGCACTGCAGCAACTCGCCAAGGCTGCTTTGATAAACCCATGAACTCTACCACCTGTAAAATCATTAAATATCTAAATATTCACCAATGGACGAAAAAACATCTATCCGGACAGTAACTATCGTCAGCATGAATTCATCAATGCAAGTCTTTCAAGGAAAACAATTATCCCCGACATACGGTTAATATTTTTAGTACCTTTAATCCACTCATTAACATTTCAGATTTATGTTATCTGCCACATTTACTACTTGGCCGAGTCCCTTTTACAAAAGATACAGCATCTCTCCACACAACTCCTTTTCAATAAGGTTTGCGTGTTTAATCTGAGGTTTTAATTTAAACTGGTTAAAATAGATGTAACGTGAAAATTAACGAGGTTCACAATAACATCGCCATCAGTGTGCAAATTAAGCTGTCCCTTTAAAGTTTTCCTTACACATTCCCCACCCCACATATTCATATATATTAAGGAAGTGGTAACAGGGCACTTACAAAATCATAATCTGATTAGGCAGAGTCAACATGGTTTTATGAAAGGGAAATCATGTTTAACAAATTTATTAGAGTTTTTTGAGGATATAACTAGCAGGGTACATAAAGGGGAACCAGTGCAGGTAATATTTTTGGCTATTTACAATCTATATTAATGTTTTAGATGAAGGGACTGAGTGTAATGTATCCAAGATTGCTGCCGATACAAAACTAAGTGGGAACGTAAGCTGTAAGGAGGACACAAAGAGCCTGCAAAAGGATATAGACAGGTTAGGTGAGTGGACAAGGTGGCAGATGGAGTATAATGTGGGAAATCAGAGGTTATTTACTTTGGTAGGATGAATAGAAAAACAGAATATTTTTAAAAATATTTTTAATAACTATTTTTAAAATGGTGAGAAACAATTAAATGTTGATCTCCATCTCCATCGCCTCTGTGCTGACGATGTCATCTTCCAGGCTAGTGCTTCCAATAGGTCTTTTTTCCTCAACCGAGGATTCTCCTCTACCATGTTGACATGGCCCTCGACTGTGTTTATTCTATTTCCTGCAGTTCTGCTCTCACCCCCTCCCCTCCCTCTCAGAACCATGACAAGGGTTTCCCTTGTCCTCACCTTTCATCGCACCAGCCTCCACATTCAATGGATCATCCTCTGCCATTTCCGTCACCTCCAGCGTGATACCACCACCAAACACAGCTTCCCCTCCCCTCCCCTTTCAGCATTCTGAAGGGACCGCTCATTCTGTAACAACTTAATCTACTCCTCAATCAACCCCAACACCCCCTCCCCTTCCCACGACACATTCCCGTGCAAGCGCAGGAAATGCAACACCTGCCATTTTACCTCTTCCCTTCCCACTGTCCAGGACCCAAACAGGGAATTACTTGTACTTCTTGCAAATGAGTATACTGTATTCGCTGTTCATGATAAGGTCCCCTCTACATTGGAGAGACCAAACACAGATTAGGTGATCGCTTTGCGGTATACCTCCATTTAGTCCATAAGTGTGACCCCGAGCTTCCGGTCACCTGTCACTTTAATTTCCCGCTCCACTCCCACCCTGATCTCGTCATTCTTGGTCTCTTGCATTGTTCCAACGAAGCTCAACGAAAGCTTGAGAAAACATAGAAACATAGAAACATAGAAAATAGGTGCAGGAGTAGGCAATTCGGTCCTTTGAGCCTGCACCACCATTCAATGAGTTCATGGCTGAACATGCAACATCAATACCCCATTCCTGCTTTCTCGCCATACACCTTGATCCACCTAGTAGTAAGGACTACATCTAACTCCTTTTTGAATATATTTAGTGAATTGGCCTCAACAAATTTCTGTGGTAGAGAATTCCACAGGTTCACCACTCTCTGGGTGAAGAAGTTTCTCCTCATCTCGGTCCTAAATGGCTTACCCCTTATCCTTAGACTGTGACCCCTGGTTCTGGACTTCCCCAACATTGGGAACATTCTTCCTGCATCTAACCTGTCTAAACCCCGTCAGAATTTTAAACGTTTCTATGAGATCCCCTCTCATTCTTCTGAACTCCAGTGAATACAAGCCCAGTTGATCCAGTCTTTCTTGATATGTCAGTCCCGCCAACCCGGGAATCAGTCTGGTGAACCTTCGCTGCACTCACTCAATAGCAAGAATGTCCTTCCTCAAGTTAGGAGACCAAAACTGTACAATACTCCAGGTGTGGCCTCACCAAGGCCCTGTACAACTGTAGTAACACCTCCCTGCCCCTGTACTCAAATCCCCTCGCTATGAAGGCCAACATGCCATTTGCTTTCTTAACCGCCTGCTGTATCTGCATGCCAACCTTCAATGACTGATATACCATGACACCCAGGTCTCGTTGCACCTTCCCTTTTCCTAATCTGTCACCATTCAGATAATAGTCTGTCTCTCTGTTTTTACCACCAAAGTGGATAACTTCACATTTATCCACATTATACTTCATCTGCCATGCAAATGCCCACTCACCTAACCTATCCAAGTCACTCTGCAGCCTCATAGCATCCTCCTCACAGCTCACACTGCCACCCAACTTAGTGTCATCCGCAAATTTGGAGATACTACATTTAATCCCCTCGTCTAAATCATTAATGTACAATGTAAACAGCTGGGGCCCCAGCACAGAACCTTGCGGTACCCCATTAGTCACTGCCTGCCATTCTGAAAAGTACCCATTTACTCCTACCCTTTGCTTCCTGTCTGCCAACCAGTTCTCAATCCACGTCAGCACACTACCCCCAATCCCATGTGCTTTAACTTTGCACATTAATCTCTTAAGTGGGACCTTGTCGAAAGCCTTCTGAAAGTCCAAATACACCACATCAACTGGTTCTCCCTTGTCCACTCTACTGGAAACATCCTCAAAAAATTCCAGAAGATTTGTCAAGCATGATTTCCCTTTCACAAATCCATGCTGACTTGGACCTATCATGTCACCTCTTTCCAAATACACTGCTATGACATCCTTAATAATTGATTCCATCATTTTACCCACTACCGATGTCAGGCCGACCGGTCTATAATTCCCTGTTTTCTCTCTCCCTTCTTTTTTAAAAAGTGGGGTTACGTTGGCTACCTTCCACTCCATAGGAACTGATCCAGAGTCTATGGAATGTTGGAAAATGACTGTCAATGTATCCGCTATTTCCAAGGTCACCTCCTTAAGTACTCTGGGATGCAGTACATCAGGCCCTGGGGCTTTATCAGCCTTCAATCCCATCTATTTCCCCAATTTCCTGACTAATAAGCATTTCCCTCAGTTCCTCCTTCTTACTCGACCCTCTGACCCCTTTTATATCCGGAAGGTTGTTAGTGTCCTCCTTAGTGAATACCGAACCAAAGTACTTGTTCAATTGGTCTGCCATTTCTTTGTTCCCCGTTATGACTTCCCCTGATTCTGACTGCAGGGGACCTACATTTGTCTTTACTAACCTTTTTCTCTTTACATATCTATAGAAGCTTTTGCAGTCTGTCTTAATGTTCCCTGCAAGCTTCCTCTCGTACTCTATTTTCCCTGCCCTAATCAAACCCTTTGTCCTCCTCTGCTGAGTTCTAAATTTCTCCCAGTCCCCGGGTTCACTGCTATTTCTGGCCAATTTGTATGCCACTTCCTTGGCTTTAATACTATCCCTGATTTCCCTTAATAGCCATGGTTGAGCCACTTTCTCTTTTTTATTTTTACGCCAAACAGAGATGTACAATTGTTGTAGTTAATCCATGCGGTCTCTAAATGTCTGCCATTGCCCATCCACTGTCAACCCCTTCAGTATCATTCGCCAATCTCTCCTAGCCAATTCATGCCTCATACCTTCAAAGTTAGCCTTCTTTAAGTTCTGGACCATGGTCTCTGAATTAACTGTTTCATTCTCCATCCCAATGTAGAATTCCACCATATTATGGTCACTCTTCCCCAAGGTGCCTCGCACAACGAGATTGCTAATTAATCCTCTCTCATTACACAACACCCAGTCTAAGATGGCCTCCCCCCTAGTTGGCTTCTCGACATATTGGTCTAGAAAACCATCCCTTATGCACTCCAGGAAATCCTCCTCCACCGTATTGCTTCCAGTTTGGTTAGCCCAATCTATATGCATATTAAAGTCACCCATGATAACTGCTGCACCTTTATTGCATGCACCCTTAATTTCCTGTTTGATGCCCTCCCCAACATCACTACTACTGTTTGGAGGTCTGTACACAACGCCCACTAATGTTTTTTGCCCTTTGGTATTTTGCAGCTCTACCCATATAGATTCCACATCATCCAAGCACCTCATCTTTCATTTACGCACATTACAGCTTTATGGACTCAACATCGAGATGCTGAGAGGTTGTTTACCCTGCGTGGAAATTGTAGAACTAGGGGAAACAGTCTCAGGATAAGTGGTCGGCCATTTAAGACTGAGCTGAGTTGGAATTTCTTCACTAAGAGGGTTGTGAATTTTTGGAATTCTGGAATTCTATTGAGGAGGGAACTGAGGGGAATCCTTATTAGTCAGGAAATGGTGTTCGGGAAATTGATGGGATTGAAGGCCAATAAATCCCCAGGACCTGATAGTCTGCATCCCAGAGTACTTAAGGAAGTGGCTCTAGAAATAGTAGATGCATTGGTGGTAATTTTCCAACATTCCATGGATTCAGGATCAATTCCTATGGATTAGAGGGTAGCTAATGTAACACCACTTTTAAAAAAAGGAGCAAGAGAGAAAACTGGATATTCTAGACCGGTTAGCCTGTGATCAATTATTAAAGATGTAATAGCAGCGCATTTGGAAAGTAGTGACAGGATTGGTCCAATCGGCATGGATTTATGAAAGGGAAATCCTGCTTGACAAATCTTCTAGAATTTTTGAGGATGTAACTGGTAGAGTGGATAAGGGAGAACCAGTGGATGTGGTGTATTTGGATTTTCAAAAAGCTTTTGACAAGGTCTCACACGAGAGATTAGTGTGCAAAATTAAGGAACATGGGATTTGGGGGTAATGTATTGGTGTGGATAGAGAACTGGTTGGCAGACAGGAAGCAAAGAATGGGAATAAGCCGGTCCTTTTCAGAATGGCAGGCAGTGACTAGTGGGGTTCAGTGCTGGGACCCCAGCTATTTAAATATATATTAGTGATTTAGATGAAGAAATTAAATGTAATATCTCCAAGTTTGCAGATGACACTAAGCTGGGTGGCAGTGTGAACTGTGAGGAGGATGCTAAGAGGCTGCAGGGTGGACAGGTTAGGTGAGTGGGCAAATGCAGTATAATGTGGATAAGTGTGAGGTTATCCAATTTGGTGGCAGATTAGTGTACACGTACACATGCACACGCAAACACGCACACACACCTTATGGTTTATGAAGTGCTCAGGTCAGGTCTCACTGCAGGGCTTCAGCACATAATCCAGGCCAACACTTGTCTACAATACTGAGAGAGTGCAGCATTGCTAGAGGTGCTGACTTTTGAACGAGAGGACAAATGGATTAACTGTTCATTCATCTCATTTGCTGTTTATGGGATCTTGCTATGCACAAATTGGCTGCCGTGTTTCCCTACATTACAGCAGTGACTGCATTTCAGTAGTACTTCACTGGCTTGTGAAGCACTTTGAGATGTCCTGAGGAAGTGGAATGTCCTGTATAAATGCAAGTTCCTTATTTCTGTCTCGATTGTTGTTCGCACCAATTATTGTGAAGATTGTTGGGAACTGGGTCTCGGTGCTTGACAGTACAGGGTGATTGGTTTGATTACAGCTTTCACCTTTAATCAATAGTCCGTAAACAGGGACCTTCAGCGGTATTGCCGCATTCTCGGAGGACAGCTGTTCCAGCTGAGATATTACAGTCCCCACCACATATAGCGATTGGGTTGGTATTAACATGATTTGCCCGCTACCAGTAGCAGATGGGAAAGCTGAATCTAGTTATGACAATAGCAACACTCCAATAGTTGGAGTGAGGCATGGAGTCCAGTGCATGTTCTGGGAAGCAAAGAGGCTACGAAAGAAAGTTAATCCCTGCAAAGGGTTCATCATTGCACTCGGTGGCATCTCTTTCAAGAATGGGGATAAATAGCTGATGAAGCTGGAGGTCAATAGAAAACTTCAAAACTGAGATTAATACATTTTTGTTTGGCAAAGGTATTAAGGGCCCAAGTTTTGGGTGGAGTTGCTTTCTTGGAGCAACTAGTTTAGTTTGGAGTATCTTAGAAATCGCAATTCTCGGCATTTAGTTTGCTCCAGTTCTAGTGAGTTAATTTAGGTTAATTTTAGTTCAGGTATTTTTTTTCAAAAGGGGATGTGTCCAGCCACTTAGGCCTGTTTTGCAAGTTTCGGCAGTGAAAACTTACTCCAAACTAACTTAGAATGGAGTAACTGTCCACTTTTGTAAATTCTGAAAAACTTACCTGGAGTTAAGTTTAGTGCACAGCCAGAGACTTGGGGAGGGGGGGGGGGGGGGCAGGGGGTGGCATTAAACACAAAGGACACATCAACATCACAACAGTGGGGGGGAAGGGAGTTTCGAGGATTTTTCAAAGCACTAAACACCTTCACAACAACATTAAAGAAGCAAAGTACATTTAAAGCATTAAGCACTAAACAAAGCACAAAAAGTAATAAGCAATTAAATAAAAAATAGAAGGAACCCTGCACCTAAAGCACCAAGATCAAAGTAATAAACAATCAATCAATAACAAATAAAAAATAGAAGTCCTACCTTTATGTGAAGGAAAGGTGTCTCTGTCAGTGTATCTCTCTCTCTGTATCTGTCAGTGAGGGGGTGGGGGCGGGTCGGAGGTGGTGAGGGTGGGGGAGGGGGGAGGGTCTGAATGTGGGGGGGGGGGGCGGCGTGGGAGGCTGGATGGAGGCACCCCTGCTCTCTCCTCTGGCCCTTCGATCATTTCAAGCGCCCCCCCCAAACCACGCTCCTCCATCCCTTCCCATGCTTCTCTCCCATGATCACCTCCCCAGTGCCCCCCCCCAACCCACGGTCCTCCATCCCTTCCCATGTTTCTCCATCCCTTCCCATGCTTCTCCATCCCTTCCCTTGCTTCTCCCCCACCGATCACCTCCCCAGTGCCCCCTTCCCACGCTCCTCCATCCCTCCCCGGTACCCACACCATTCAAAGACAGACTGGGGGAAAAACGCCCTGCTAAGCCATTGCGCATATGCGCACACTCCAACGCGCCTGCGCAACGCTGCTGGCACTCAGAAGAATGCTGATCCCTAGCCCCTCTCCCTGCTTGCTGCGATTGACTTGCTTCGCCCCAGGGAGACTTCGCTGCGCAATGCCACGCTCCAGGACGACCGGAGAATTCCCCGGTAACATTTCGGCACACTTTTTTCCCCAGACAGGTTACTTAAATCACAGAGGGGTGCCGTTTTTAGCAACATCGGAAACTTAGGCATTAAGTGTTGGAGAACCTTGCTAGGTAAATGGAGTGAAGTTACTGATCAGCCATGATGTAATTGAGTGGCGGAGGGGCTGAATGATATCCTCCTGTTCTGTTCTGTAGGATCCATTCCTCCCCCACAATGGTAAAAATGGACCATTGAATATAAAACCTCAGAACTGTGTTACAGTCTGCAAAAAGAGCTGGGCAGGAAAGGGTTAATTCTTACATTACAGCCAAACCATCAGACATCAGGATGAACAACGATACAGGATATATGTCATCGACCTTAATCACCAGACAATGGCATCAAAAGAGAGACATTCACACTGTCAATGGTCACCAACAAAAAAGATACAGGGACATTTACACCTTCAATGGTTTTCTGTCTGAAAAAGATACAGGGACATTCACACATTCCTCAAATGATACCAAGGAAGGCTCTGCATTGTGTTGCACAGCAGGAGAGCTGATATCACAGGAGGGAACAGGAAATCTTCTTCGAGTTCACAAGCTGGTTTTTTGGAATAAAGACAACCCATTTTCGAAGGCAAGGGAGCAGTACAGGAACCGAATCGAAACATGAAGAGAAGCCAGCTAGTCTTCGGGACAGCCAAATCATAGAAGAGTTTTGTGTTTGGATCTGGGTAACTTTATATGTAACAATCAAATCGCAAACGGCTTTAAAAAGCAAATTACCTTTTTGTCGTGGTTTGTATTCTGGGATTGTTAGTCCCACATAGATCGTAGTGATTTATACTCGGAAGATAGTTGTGTGTATGTTCAATAAAACGTACGAATCTTGGTTGAGTCACAACCCTGTGCCGTGTGTAATTTTGTTCTTATAAATCCTAACGTCAAGAACTCTGTAACGGGGTTCCAGGCTCTTAGTAACCCTTACAGTTCCTATGTTCCACAGTGTTTGGGGACGGTAAGACATTATTCCAACAATAGGTTCAGTACGTTTTACCAGCAGTTGTTGTCAAACCACTCATGGTCCAGGTATGATATTTGATGCATTATGCAATTCGACAAGTCTGAGCTACTGTTATCTGAAACAGCTCAATGCATTATAAATAGCCACTTTGTAATTGGCTTCAGTGAAAATGGCAAATGGTTCGCGCCATTTGTCCAATATAGCTGTTTGCCCGTGATAAGCACGGACGGTGTAAATGGTGGGTCTGTAATAAAGATCTGGGGGAGATTTAGCCGCACACAATAAAGGGATGGGAGAGAGCTCATTCACACACAATAAAGGGGAGGGGCAGCTCGTCCACACACAAATAGCCATTGAATTTTGGTTTCCGAGTACCCACAATCATTGCCGCATGATCACAATAGTAACATGCGAGTCTGCAGAGCAATATTAAACAAATCTATACCTTGTTCAAACATGAGTGCAGCAGAACATTGCACTGGGTCACCACCTGCGAGTTATTTAAATAACACTTACCAAACACCTCGAGAGTTAGAATTCTGGTCCTGTGAGGGTCTAAGTCCACAGTCAATTTGTATCTCCCAGTATCCGCCTCCTGTAAATCTTTCAGCAATAAGGATCCGACTGATTTGTTAAATTCAACTCGATTACTGTACTGGTCAAATATGATGTGATGTTTTTTGGTGTATTCTATAATGGGGATAGTCCTGCTGGGATCAGAGAATTCCCAGTTGAATTCGGTGAATCCTTTATCAGTTCCAGGGAATCGGATGGAGGAACCTGTAGCAGCCACCATGCTGCCTTTCACCATCTGTGCTAAAATATAAATAAGTGAATCAGAACATTTTACACTTTATTTACAGGAGAGATTTAGGGGCCAAAATTCCCTCCCGATCTTGTAATTTTCTCTCCGCCCCAATCCGCCAATATTCAGCTCTTCGTTGTCCATTTCCAGTCGGGGCGGTGCTGAGGGGAGGCAGTGCCCTTGCAGCTGATTGGCCAATGCTATGAATCATCAGCGCCGCGCTGTTGACGTCGGCACGTCGCGGATGTCGTTACCGCGATGCGGACTTGCTGCGTCGCACTGCGTCAGTTAAAGGGGACGGCTGCTACGAGCTCTGCATGGGGTTTAGTTCGACACACTGGGCCACCAGGGAGGGTAAACAAGAGGCAACATGGCCGAACACATGGCCACCATTGTTGGGCCGACCTCGGAGTCAGGCAAAAATTAAAATAAAATGGGGGTGCCGGCAGCCTGCCCTCCACTTTAAGGGCGGACGTGCCGCCCAGAAATACACAGCTTCCCGACCGGGGCAAGCTGTCAGTGGCACCGACTGGCGGCGGCTCCGCTCCCATGGGGCAATTTCCCGTGGGGGTCGCCGCAGGTCGGAACAGGGTTGGCACGTGCCCGACGGGTGGCAGCACGGGGAAACCCATTCCTGCCGCTCCCAGCCCGGGGCAAGTTCAGACTGGTTGGTCCATCCATCTGCCCCTGGTCGATAAGAGGCAGTAATGGAGCTTCAGGAGGGAATAAACTCCGGGAACATTCTTCCTGCATCTAACCTGTCCAATCCCGTCAGAATTTTATATGTTTCTATGAGATCCCCTCTCATTCTTCTAAATTCCAATGAATAGAAGCCTAGTCTATCCAGTCTTTCTTCATATGTCAGTCCTGCCATCCCGGGACTCAGTCGGGTGAACCTTCGCTGCACTCCCTCAATAGCAAGAATGTACTTCCTCAGATTAGGAGACCAAAACTGTACACAATATTCAAGGTGAGGCCTCACCAAGGCCCTGTGCAACTGCAGCAAGACCTCCCTGCTCCTGCACTCTCATCCTCTCGCTATGAAGGCCAACGTGCCATTTGCCTTCTTCACCACCTGCTGTAACTGCATGCCAACTTTCAGTGACTGATGTACCATGACACCCAGGTCTTGTTGCACCTCCCCTTTTCCTAATCTGTCACCATTCAGATAATATTCTGCTTTCCTGTTTTTGCCACCAAAGTGGATAACCTCACATTTATCGACATTATATTGCATCTGCCATGCATTTGCCCACTTACCAAACCTGTCCAAGTCACCTGCAGCATCTTAGCATGCTCCTCATAGCTCACACTGCCACCCAGCTTAGTGTATTCTGCAAACTTGGAGATATTTCATTCAATTCATTAATGTATATTGTAAATAGCTGGGGTCCCTGCACTGAACATTGCCGTAACCCACTAGTCACTGCCTGTCTTTCTGAAAAGGACCCGTTTATTCCTACTCTATGCTTCCTGTCTGCCAACCAGTTCTCTACCTACATCAATACATTACCCCTAATACCATGTGCTTTAATTTTGCAAACTAATCTCTTGTGTGGGACCTTGTCAAAAGCCTTTTGAAAGTCCAAATACACCACATCCACTGGTTCTCCCTTGTTCACTCTACTCATTACATCCTCAAAAAATTCTGGAAGATTTGTCAAGCATGATTTCCCTTTCATAATTCTATGCTGAGTTGGGCTGATCCTGTCACTGCTTTCCAAATGCGCTGCTATTACATATTTAATAATTGATTCCAACATTTTCTCCACTACCGATGTCATGCTAACCAGTCTATAATTCCCCGTTTTCTCTCTCCCTCCTTTTTTAAAAAGTGGTGTTACATTAGCTACCCTCCAATCCATAGGAACTGATGCAGAGTCTATAGAATGTTGGAAAATGATCACCAATGCATCCACTATTTCTAGGGGCACTTCCTTAAGTACTCTGGAATGCAGACCATCAGGCCCTGGGGATTTATCGGCCTTCAGTCCCATCAATTTCCCTAACAGAATTTCCTGACTAATAAGATTTTCCTTCAGTACCTCCTTCTCGCTAGACCCTTAGTCCCCTAGTATTTGCGGAAGGTTATTTGTGTCTTCCTTAATGAAGACAGAACCAAAGTATTTGTTCAATTGTTCTGCCATTTCTTTGTTCCCCATTATAAATTCACCTGATTCTGACTGCAAGGGACCTACATTTGTCTTCACTAATCTTTTTCTCTTCACATATGTATAGAAGCTTTGGTAGTCAGTTTTTATGTTCCCTGCAAGCTTACTCTCATACTCTATTTTTCCCCTAGTTAAACCCTTTGTCCTCCTCTGCTAAATTCTAAATTTCTCCCCTCCTAATTAAACTCTTTGTCCTCCTCTGCTGAATTCTAAATTTCTCCCAGTCCTAAGGTTTGCTGCTTTTTCTGGCCAATATATATACCTCTTCCTTGGATTTAACATTATCCCTAATTTACCTTTTAGCCACAGTTGAGTCACCTTCCCCATTTTATTTTTATGCCAGATAGGAATGTACAATTGTTGAAGTTCATCCATGTGATCTTTAAATGTCTGCCATTGACTATCCACCGTCAATCCTTTAAGTATCATTCTCCAGTCGATCATAGACAATTCACGTCTCATACCATTGAAGTTACCTTTCGAAAAGTTCAGGACCCTCGTCTCTGAATTAACTGTGTCACTCTCCACCTTACTGAAGAATTCAGCCATATTATCATCACTCTTCCCCAAGGGGCCTCACACAACAAGATTGCTAATTAATCCTCACTTGTTACACAACACCCAGTCTCGGAGTCTAGGATGGCCAGCACTCTAGTTGGTCCTTGATGTATTAGCCTGGAAAACCATCCCTTATACACTCCAAGAAACCTTCCTCCGCCTTATTGCTACCAGTCTTATACATTTCAATAATCTTATACATTTCGATAAGATCACCTCTTATGGCTAAAGGGATCAAGGGGTATGGAGAGAAAGCAGGGAAGGGGTACTGAGGTGAATGATCAGACATGATCTTATTGAATGGTGGTGCAGGCTCAAAGGGCTGAATGGCCTACTCCTGCACCTATTTTCTATGTTTCTATGTTTCCTTGAAGTCCAATGAGTAGAGGCCCAACCTAATGAAACTTTCCTCATAAGTCAACCCCCTCAACTCTAGAATCAACCTAGTGAACCTTCTCTGAACTGTCTCCAAAGCAAGTAAATCCTTTCTTCAATATGCAAACCAAAACTGTACGCATTATTCCAGGTGTGGCCTCACCAATACCCCGTATAACTGTTGCAAGACTTATTTGCTTTTATACTCCATCCCCTTTGCAATAAAGGCCAAGATTCCATTGGCCTTCCTGATCACTTGCTGTACCTTCAAGTACTTATACAATTCCCCTTTGAAAGTTACCATTGAATCTGCTTGCACCGCCCTTTCAGGCAGTGCATTCCAGATCATAACACATTTGAGTAAAACAATCTCCTCGTCTCCCCCTCTGGTTCTTTTGCCAACCAAGGAGCGCTGCACTGTTGGAGGTGCCATCTTTCGGAAGAGACATTAAACCGAGGCCCAGTCTGCCCTCTCAGGTGGACGTAAAAGATCCCATGGCACTATTTCGAAGAAGAGCAGGAGAGTTATCCCTGGTATCCTTGGGCCAATATTTATCCCTCAATCAACATAACAAAAACAGATTATCTGCTTATTGTCACAATGCTGTTTGTGGGAGCTTGCTGTGCGCAAATTGGCTGCTGCATTTTCCACCTTACAACAGTGACTGCACTTCAAAAAGTACTTTAAAAAGCTGTAAAGCGCCTTGGGACGTCCTGCGGTGGTGAAAGTCGCTATATAAATGCAAGTCTTTTTGTAATCCCCGGCTTTAGTGGACGGAATCGCCCGTTGTCCCACACGCCCGATATTCGTTCTATCCAAGTCAATGGTGAACATCCCAGGCTCCTGTCTGGCACTGAGCGAGTGCAATAGATGTGTGGAGACGGAGTCGCTCTGGGAATTACAGTTTGCCGAGTCTCCCGGTCTTTGTGCTGTTACTTTACAAGAGGGCTTCTGTTCGGCATTTCAGCACAGCTGTTACATTTTCATGTTTCAACTGAAACAGCTCCCTGCCCCGAATCGCTGTCGCCGCCAGTTTAAAGCGACTTACAGAAAGGGTTTTACCTGAAGCCCAGTCGGTGAGAAGGTGCAAAAGGCGGAGAAAAGAAAGGACAAGGGTTTTCATCTGGCTGGAGATCTCGCCGCTCAGACATTGGATTTAAGTAACGGAACAAGGGAGGAGGAGCTGAATAGTAGGAAGTGTAGCTCAACACGGAGCTCAGGATTAGGGGGTGGGGAGAGGGAGGGAGAGAGAGACTTCAATATCATTACAACAACAGGTGCTATTTAATGTAGGAAGTTATAACATTTATTGCACCCGTTCAGTGCCAGACAGGAGCCTGGGATCTTTACCCTGTCGAGGATGGGCACAGTGAGGGTGAAAGTCAATTTCAGGCGTATTGGAGAGAAACTGGGAATGGTTGCACAATGGTTATGTTACTGGATTAGTAATAAGAACATAAGAACATAAGAATTAGGAACAGGAGTAGGCCATCTAGCCCCTCGAGCCTGCTCTGCCGTGGACTCAGCTCCCCTTACCCGCCCTCTCCCCGTAACCCTTAATTCCCTTATTGGTTAAAAATCTATCTATCTGTGACTTGAATACATTCAATGAGCTCGCCTCAACTGCTTCCGTGGGCAGAGAATTCCACAGATTCACAACCCTCTGGGAGAAGAAATTGCTTCACAATTCGGTTTTAAATTGGCTCCCCTGTATTTTGAGGCTGTGCCCCCTCGTTCTAGTCTCCCCAACCAGTGGAAACAACCTCTCTGCCTCTATCTTGTCTATCCCTTTCATTATTTTAAATGTTTCTATAAGATCACCCCTCTGAAATCCAACGAGTAAAGACCCAGTCTACTCAATCTATCATCATAAGGTAACCCCCTCATCTCCGGAATCAGCCTAGTGAATCGTCTCTGTACTCCCTCCAAAGCTAGTATATCCTTCCTTAATTAAGGTGACCAAAACTGCACACAGCACTCCAGGTGCGGCCTCACCAATACCCTATACAGTTGCAGAAGGACCTCCCTGCTTTTGTACTCCATCCCTCTCGCAATGAAGGCCAACATTCCATTCGCCTTCCTGATTACCTGCTGCACCTGCAATCTAAGTTTTTGGGATTCATGCACAAGGACCCCCAGGTCCCTCTGCACCGCAGCATGTTGTAATTTCTCCCCATTCAAATAATATTCCCTTTTACTGTTTTTTTTCCCAAGGTGGATGACCTCACAATTTCCGACATTGTATTCCATCTGCCAAACCTTAGCCCATTCAGTTAACCTATCTAAATCTCTTTGCAGCCTCTCTGTGTCCTCCACACAACTTGCTTTCCCACTAATCTTTGTGTCATCTGCAAATTTTGTTACACTACACTTTGTCCCCTCTTCCAGGTCATCTATGTATATTGTAAATAGTTGTGGTCCCAGCACCGATCCCTGTGGCACACCACTAACCATCGATTTCCAACCCGAAAAGGACCCATTTATCCTGTATCTCTGCTTTCTGTTCGTAAGCCAATTCTCTATCCATGCTAATGCATTTCCTCTGACTCCGTGTACCTTTATCTTCTGCAGTAACCTTTTGAGTGGCACCTTATCGAATGTCTTTTGAAAATCTAAATACACCACATCCATCGGTACACCTCTATCCACCATGCTCGTTATATAATCAAAGAATTCCAGTAAATTAGTTAAACATGATTTCCCCTTCATGAATCCATGTTGCGTCTGCTTGATTGCACTATTCCTATCTAGATGTCCCGCTATTTCTTCCTTAATGATAGTTTCAAGCATTTTCCCCACTACAGATGTTAAACTAACCGGCCTATAATTACCTGCCTTTTGTCTGCCCCCTTTTTTAAACAGAGGCGTTACACTAGCTGCTTTCCAATCTGCTGGTACCTCCCCAGAGTCCAGAGAATTTTGGTAGATTATAACGAATGCATCTGCTATAACTCCCGCCATCTCTTTTAATACCCTGGGATGCATTTCATCAGGACCAGGGGACTTGTCTACCTTGAGTCCCATTAGCCTGTCCAGCACTACCCCCCTAGTGATAGTGATTGTCTCAAGGTCCTCCCTTCCCACATTCCTGTGACTAGCAATTTTTGGCATGGTTTTTGTGTCTTCCACTGTGAAGACCGAAGCAAAATAATTGTTTAAGGTCTCAGCCATTTCCACATTTCCCATTATTAAATCCCCCTTCTCATCTTCTAAGGGACCAACATTTACTTTAGTCACACTTTTCCGTTTTATATATCTGTAAAAGCTTTTACTATCCGTTTTTATGTTTTGCGCAAGTTTACCTTTGTAATCTATCTTTCCTTTCTTTATTGCTTTCTTAGTCATTCTTTGCTGTCGTTTAAAATTTTCCCAATCTTCTAGTTTCCAACTAACCTTGGCCACCTTATAGGCATTGGTTTTTCATTTGATACTCTCCTTTATTTCCTTGGTTATCCACGGCTGGTTATCCCTTCTCATACCTCGCTTCTTTTTCACTGGAATATATTTTTGTTGAGCACTATGAAAGAGCTCCTTTAAAGTCCTCCACTGTTGCTCAATTGTGCCACCGTTTAGTCTGCGTTTCCAGTCTACTTTAGCCAACTCTGCCCTCATCCCACTGTAGTCTCCTTTGCTTAAGCATAGTACGCTCATTTGAGACACTATTTCCTCACCCTCAATCTGTATTACAAATTCAACTATACTGTGATCACTCATTCCGAGAGGATCTTTTACTCGGAGATCGTTTATTATTCCTGTCTCATTACACAGGACCAGATCTAAGATAGCTTGCTCCCTTATAGGTTCTGTAACATACTGTTCTAAGAAACAATCCCGTATGCATTCTATGAATTCCTCCTCCAAGCTACCCTGTGCGATTTGATTTGACCAATCAATATGTAGGTTAAAATCCCCCATGATTACTGCCGTTCCTTTTTCACATGCCTCCATTATTCCCTTGATTATTGCCCGCCCCACCGCGAAGTTTTTATTTGGGGGCCTATAAACTACACCCAGCAGTGACTTTTTCCCCTTACTATCTCTAATCTCCACCCACAATGATTCAACATTTTGTTCATTAGAGCCAATATTGTCTCTCACAACTGCCCTGATATCATCCTTTATTAACAGAGCTACCCCACCTCCTTTCCCTTCTTGTCTATCTTTCCGAATTGTCAGATACCCCTGTATGTTTAATTCCCAGTCTTGGCCACCCTGCAACCACGTTTCTGTAATCCTGAAGCCTGAACTAATGATCCGGCCAGGCCAGTACAAATCCCACCACCGCAGCTGGGGAATATAAATTCAGTAATGGATTTGCAGGATCTTGCTGCAGCATCATTGGTGGTACTTCTCCAGTGCTTTGTGGTGCTTGGTGCACAGAGTCCATGTCTCTGAAACAGGGTGGGTATCACTACTGCTCTGTGAACCATGAGCTTGGTGCTGGCTTTCAGGTCTTGGTCTTCAAACATCCTCTTCCTCAGGCTCCACTGGCACACTGAAGCCAGTGTTGGACTTCATCTGCCCTTGTTGACAGTCGGCTCCCGAGGTATAGAAAATGGTCCACGTTGTCCAAGGCCTCGTCATGGATCTTGATAATTGGGGGGCAGTACTCTGTGTTGGTGGAGACCCTTTGTCTTACGGATATTTAATGTAAGGCCCATACTCCTGTGCGCTTTGCTGAAGCTGTTGACGATGGTTTGGAGTTCGACATCTAAGTGTGCGCAAACGCAAGGGTGTCTGCGTACTGTAATTCAATGATAGAGGAAGGGACGACCTTGGATCTGGACTGGAGGTGACGGAGGTTGAACAGTTTCCCATTTCTTCTGTACATTAGCTCCACTCCAACAGGGAGCTTATTAAGGGTGTGATGGAGCATTGCAGCAAGGAAGATCGAGAAGAGCGTTGGTGTGATGACACAGCCTTGCCTGACCTCGGTCCGCACATGTGTTGGGTCTGTGATGGATCCATTGCTCAGGATCACTGCTTGCATGTCATCATGAAGCAGGCAGAGGATCATGACAAACTTTCGATAACAGCCGAATTTAAGGAGGACACTCCATAATCCCTCCCGGTTGACAGTGTCGAAGGTCTTTGTGAGGCCAAAGGCGGCCATGTGCAGAGGCTGGTGCTGCTCCCTGCATTTTCTTGAATTTTATGTGTGGTGAAGATCATGTCCATTGTGCCACTTAGTTGGCGGAATCTGCATTGCAACTCCGGAAGGAGCTCTTCAGCCATAGGGAAAAGACGATTGAGGAGGATTCTTGCGATTACTTTCTCTGTGGCAGACAGCAGGGAAACTCCTCTGTCATTACTGCAATCAGACTTGTCACCTTTCTTGAAGATGGTCACGATTATAGTGTCTCTGAGATCCCCTGGCATGCTTTTCTCCTTCCAAATAAGAGAAATGAGTTTATGGATTCGCACCAATAGTGCTTCTCCACTATGCTTTACTGCTTCATCGGGGATTCCATCTGCTCCTAATGCCTTGTTGTTCTTCAGATGTCGAATGGCCTTTTCAATCTCATGCCGGGTTGAGGTTGTGCTGAGGTGGTGGTGGGTAGCATGCTGCGGGATGGGGTTGAGGACACTCATGTTGAAGACAAAGTCTACGTTAAGGAGATCTTTGAAGTAGTCCTTCGAGCAGGCACTGACTGCCTCTATGTTCTTGATGAGTACCTCTCCATTCTTCGTCCTCACTGGGGTAGGACCTTGGGTGTTTGGGCCATAGGCGGTATTGACTGCGCTAAAGAATCCACATATGTCGTGGTTGTGGGCTAGTTGTTGGATCTCCTGCGCTTTTTCCACCCACCATCTGTTCTTTAGGTCGCGAGTTTTGTGTTGGACCTCTACAGAGCTGCTTTCTTGCTCTCAAGTTGTGTTGCTTAGAACATGGTCTTGTCATAACCTTGTTCCATCAGAGAGACAAGTACAAGGCCTCATGGCAACACCCTCGCTCCAAGCACTGGCATCTGCTAGACTACGTCATCGTCCGAGCAAGGGACCGCAAGGATGTTCACATCACACGCGCCATGACAGGAAGTGATGACTGTTGGACTGACCACTGCCTAATCCACTCTGTCATTTCCTTCAATGCAGCCCCAAAACAGCAGTGGCATCAGAAATGCAGCCACAGGAAAATTAATGCTGGAGCACTCAAAGGCCCTGCTAAGAAAGCGCACTTCAGCCAGCGCCTCACAACCAATCTGATGATTTCCAGTGAACCGGAGACACAGTGCCTGGTCTGCCCACAAAGTCACCATAATTAGCTTGGTCATTCCACCAGGATACATCAAGACTGGTTCAGTGAGAATGACCAGGAGATCCAGGAGCTGATAAGCCGCAAGCGCAGGGCATTCTTGAACTGGAAACAGCAACACAATTCGACCTTGAAACTACCGGATTGTCGGATCTGGTTTAGTCATGTCCTTTAGGGAAGGAAACCTTTCCTGGTCTGGCCAATATCTGACTGCAGATCCTTAATAAAACTGGATGGACCACTCGGCACTATCTTTAGACACGACAAAGGCATACTCGACCCTGAAAACTCCTCCTCACGAACATCTGGGGACTTGTGCCAAAATTGGGAGAGATGTCCCACAGACTAGTCAAGCAACAGCCTGACATAGTCATACTCACAGAATCATACCTTTCAGCCAATGCCCCAGATTGCGCCATCACCATCCCTGGGTAGATCCTGTCCCATCAGACGTGGCGGCACATGGTGTACAGTCGGGACGGAGTGGCCCTAGGAGTCTTCAACATTGACTCCGGAGCCCATGATGTCTTATGGTATTCAGTCAAACATGGGCAAGGAAACCTCCTGCTGATTATCACCTACCCTCCTCCCTCAGCTGATGAATCAGTACTCCTCCATGTTGAACTCCACTTGAAAGAAGCACTAGGGGTAGCAAGGGCACAGAATGTCCTCTGGGTGGGAGACTTCAATGTCCATCACTGAGAGTGGCTGGGTAGCACCACTACTGAAGGACATGGTTGCCAGTCTGGGCCTGTAGCAATTGGTGAGAGAACCAACACGAGGGAAAAACCTATTTGGCCTCGTCTGCACCAATCTACCTGTTGCAGATGTATCTGTCCAAGACAGCATTGGTATCAGTGATCATTGCACAGTCCTTGTGGAGACGAAGTCCTGTCTTCACACCTGAGAACACCCTCCATCGTGTTGTGTGGCACTACCAATGTGCTAAATGGGATAGATTCAGAAAGGATCTAGCAGCTGAAAAGGTGTTGTGGGCTATCAGCAGCAGCAGAATTATACATCACCACAATCTGTCAACTCATGGCCAGGTATATCCCTCACTACATTGGGCCTCCTGCTGAGTGTACAGCCTGAGGCAGCATGTTCCACGCTAGGTTTATCTCTGATCATTCAAATCAGCTGTCAGCACCAAAGTAACGATCATTTTATGGGTGTGAGCAAACCTCGCCATGGTGGTACTGCCCGTTTTCTGGCCTTATTGGATTGCTCTCCCATAGTCTGTTGCGCTTTGTTGGCAAAAACATGAAGGCAGAATATTATCTGAATGTTGGCAGATTAGGAAAAGAGGAGATGCAACGAGACCTGGGTGTCATGGTACATCAATCATTGAAAGTTGACATGCAGGCACAGCAGGCGGTGAAGAAGGCAAATGGCATGTTGGCCTTCATAGCTAGGGGATTTGAGTATAGGAGCAGGCAGGTCTTACTGCAGTTGTACAGGGCCTTGGTGAGGCCTCACCTGGAATATTGTGTTCAGTTTTGGTCTCCTAATCTGAGGAAGGATGTTCTTGCTATTGATGGAGTGCAGCGAAGGTTCACCAGACTGATTTCCAGGATGGCAGGACTGACATATGAGGAGAAACTGGATTGACTGGGCCTGTATTCACTGGAGTTTAGAAGAATGAGAGGGGATCTCATAGAAACATATAAAATTCTGTGACGGGACGGGACAGGTTAGATGCAGGAAGAATGTTCCTGATGTTGGGGTAGTCCAGAACCAGGGGACACAGTCTAAGGATAAGGGCTAAGCCATTTAGGACCGAGATGAGGAGAAACTTCTTCACTCAGAGAGTTGTTAACCTGTGGAATTCTCTATCACAGAGAGTTGTTGATGCCAGTTCATTGGATATATTCAAGAGGGAGTTAGATATGGCCCCGACTGCTAAAGGGATAAAGGGGTATGGAGAGGAAGCAGGAAAGGAGTACTGAGGTGAATGATCAGCCATGATCTTATTGAATGGTGGTGCAGGCTCGAAGGGCCAAATGGCCTACTCCTGCACCTATTTTCTATATTTCTATGTTTCTATGTTACAATGTGAATCAGCAATAATGACAGTAAAACATGACTGAATATTAATTCTGATGAGATCAAGTCTATTTACTGATTAGTGTACTGAAAAATAAATGCAGTAATTTTTTGAAAATGCTCAGGTCTGATTGAAGGGTACCCTCACATGACACTGAGGTACAGGTCAACTGCAGCATGCAACCATCAGCAGACTTCTTTGCCACAGGTTTAGGTCCAGTCATGAAAAATGCTGCAAAAACCCACAAGAACATGACAGTGATTATTTTAATAACAGAAGGGTGATTGCATTGTGTTTATTAATAATAATTTAATTGTGTTACGTTTAATGGGGTGATGGCATTATGTTTTGTAACAGAGTTATTATACTGTATGATTATGTTTTGTTTAATAAGAGGGTGATTTTACTCAAATTCTTCCGTATTTGCATGCAGAGATACGTATAACCAGGCTGCAAATCATTTATGCGGCCTAAAGAATTGTGGACTTTTGGGTGTAAGAAAAAAAATATTATTCTCACTGTCACCTGCACTGTATCTTGGATTTCCATTAATACATTATTATAACATAAGTTGCATTATAAAACTTTAATTTTCATGCTTAAAGAAGGTAAATATAGTTGCAAGTTTGGTATTTTCCAATTGTTTACACTGATTTATGCCCATTTTTACATTCAGATGTATTCTAATGAGATTGGCAGGAAATTTGAGCATAACTTGACAGTAGAATGGGTGTGGGAATGGACATATTTTCAGGTCTTACTTCTGGGTTGAGTTCACAGAGGAAATTCCAGCTATTATACTTTAATAATGGAGGGTGGTTCCCACTGTGTTTAATGACAGAGCGCTCACTATATTTAATAATGGATTGAGCACTATGTTTAATGCAGTGTCAGCTGTGGCTCAGTGGGTAGCACCATTGCTTCTGAGTCAGAAGATTGTGGGTTCAAGTCCCACTCCAGAGATTTGAGTACATAAATCTAGGCTGACAGCACAGTTCTGAGGGAGAGTTGCACTGCCAGAGATAGTGTCGTTCGGATGAGATGTTAAAGCAAGGCCCTGTCTGCCCTCTCAGGTGGACATAAAAGATCCCATGGCACTATTTCGAAGAAGAGCAGGGGAGTTATTCCTGGTGGCCAATATTTATCCCTATTATTATTTATATTTTAGCACAGATGGTGAAAGACAGCACGATGGCTGCTACATGTTCCTCCATCCGATTCCCTGGAACTGATAAAGGATTCACCGATTTCAACTGGGAATTCTCTGATCTCAGCAGGACTGTTCCCATTATGCAATACACCAAAATCTATCACATCATATTTGACCAGTTTAGCAATCGAGTTGAATTGTGCAAATCAGATAGAGGCGGACACTGGGAGATACAAATTGACTGTGGACTTAGACCATCACAAGACCAGAATTGTAACTCTCGAGGTGTTTGGTAAGTATTATTTAAATAACTAGCAGGGCATGTGTTATATATGGAGAAAGAGTCAGACTGAACACTGTGAGCTCAAAGTAAAGTGTGACCTTAGTCTTTAATTGCAGGTCTCCAGAGTGCCGCTCCAACCTGTGAGGCCTCCTTAAATACCTGTGCTCCCAAGGGATTATGGGATCCTTTGGGACTCCAGGGGATGAGCCATTGGTGGCTGTACAGAGTATATACAAGTATACATATATAACAACACTCCCCCCCACAAAGTCAATAGTGTAACTATTTACAATGTTAGTCGATCTGGGGCCCTTCTTGCCCTGGTTGATCGTCTCGGTGTGAAATCTGGTATTGGAGAATCAATTGTTGGGCCCTTGCTGGGCTGCTGTGCAGCTGGCCTTGCTGGGCTTCCTGGTGTGGTGAGTCCTGCTGGGCTGCTGTGGATGATGGGTTCTGCTTCATGGCCAACTGCGGTGCCGGGTGCCACTGGTGTGTATGTTGGGGGGGGGTCAAAGAAGGTAGGGTCAAAAGTGGGTCAGGATAATCCATGAAACTGAGTTTGATTTGGTCCAAATGTTTCCGGTGAATGAGTCCATTTGAAAGTTTGACCCGAAACACCCTGCTCCCCTCTTTGGCCACGACAGTGCCGGGAAGCCACTTGGGACCTTGTCCATAATTCAATACAAATACAGGATCATTGATTTAAATTTCGTGTGACACATTGGCGCTATCATGGTATGTACTTTGTTGAAGCCGCCTGCTCTCTACCTGTTCACGTAGATCAGAGTGAACTAATGAGAGCCTTGCCTTAAGTGCTCTTTTCATGAGCAGTTCAGCAGGTGTAATTCCAGTGAGCGAGTGGATTCTCGTGCGGCAGCTAAGCAGGACTCGTGATAGGCGAGTCTGCAGTGAGCCTTCCGTTACCCTCTTCAAGCCCTGCTTGATAGTTTGCACTGCTCTCTCTGCCTGACCATTGACGCTGGTTTAAACGGGGCAGTTGTGACATGTTTGATCCTGCTGTGGGTCATGAATTCTTTGAACTCAGCACTGGTAAAACTTGGCCCATTGTCGCTCACCAGGCCATCAGGCAGGCCGTGTATAGCAAAGATGGCCTACAGGCTTTCAGTAGTGACAGCGGATGTGCTAGCCAATATTATATCACATTCAATCCATTTGGAGTATGCATCTACAACGACAAGGAACATTTTACCCAAGCACGGGCCTGCATAGTCGACATGTACCCTAGACCACGAATTGGAGGGCCAAGACCATAAACTTAGCAGTGCCTCCCTCGGTGCATTGCTTAACTGCAAGCATGTATTACATCTGTGAACGCAGGATTCTAAGTCCGCATCGATACCGGGCCACCACACATGGGATCTGGCTATTGCTTTCATCATTACGATAACTGGGTGGGTACTGTGGAGATCACTAATGAAGGTGTCTCTGCCCTTCTTGGGAATCACTACATGATTTCCCCACAGAAGGCAGCATGCCTGTATCGACATTTCATCTTTGCACCGCTGGAACGGGTTTATCTCTTCCTGCATTTCTACAGGGATACTGGACCAGCTCCCATGAAGCACACAGTTTTTGACTAGGGACAATAAGGGGTTCTGGCTCGTCCAGGTTTGATCTACCTGGGGAGTGACGGGTGATTGCTCACTCTCAAATGCTTCCATAACCATGGCTAAATCTGTGGGCTGCACCATTTCCACCCCCGTGGTGGGCATGGCAGTCTACTGAGAGCATCGGTGCAGTTTTTTGTGTCTGGCCTATGGCGGATGGTGTAGTTGTATGTGGACAACGTGAGTGCCCATCTCTGGATGTGGGCTGATGCATTGGTATTTATCCGTTTACTCATGGAAAACAAGGATATGAGTGGCTTATAGTCAGTTTCCAATTCGAATTTTAGCCCAAAGAGATATTGATGCATTTTCTTTACCCCATAGACACCTGCGAGCGCTTCTTTTTCAATCATGCTGTAGGCTCTTTCAGCCTTCAGATGCGTAAGCAACCAGTTGCAGTTTCCCAAAATCATTAGCTTGTTGCAATACACACCTGACGCCATATGACGACGCATCACATGCTAGTACCAAACACTTACACGGATCATACAACACAAGCAATTTGTTTAAGCATAACAATTTTCTAGCTTTTACAAAGGCATTTTCTTGGATTTTGCCCTATACCCATTCATCTCTTTTACGCAGTAAGACGTGCAGTGGTTCTAACAGTGTGCTGAGACCCGGCAAGAAGTTATCAAAGTAGTTCAGGAGTTCTAGAAACGACCGCAGCTCTGTCACGTTCTGTGGCCTCGGTGCATTCTCAATTGCCTCCATCTTCGAGTTGGTGGGCCTGATGCCGTCCGCTGAAATCCTCCTTCCCAAGAGCTCCACTTCAGGCACCAGGAAAATGCACTTCCAGCGTTTTAACCTGAGCCCCACGTGGTTGAGTCGACTAAGAACCTCCTCCAGTTCTGCAGATGCTCGACTGTGTCCCGACCTGTGACCAAGATGTCATTCTGGAAGACCACGGTGTGCTTCAGTAAGCTTTCCATGTTTCTCTGGAATATCGAATTCCAAACGGGCATCTGTTATAAATAAAAAGACCTTTGTGTGTGTTGATGCAGGTGAGGGCCTTCGATGATTCCTCCAGTTCCTGCGCCATGTAGGCTGAAGTCAGATCCAGCTTCGTGAACTTCTTTCCTTCACGTCAGCGTTGCAAAGAGGTCGTCAGCCTTTGGTAGTGTGTATTGGTCCTGCATGGAGAAACGATTGATATTTACTTTGTAATCGCCACAGATTCTGACGGTGCAGTCTCCCATGAAGACTGGGATAATAGGACAGGCCCACTCATTGAACTCGATTGGTGAAATGATGCCCTCTCTTTGCAGCCGGTCTAGCTCAATCTCTACCCTTTCTCTCATCATGTACGGTACTGCTCTCACCTTGTGATGGATGGGTCACCCCCCCAGAATTAGGTGGATCTGCACTTTTGCTCCTTGAAATTTCTCAATGCCTGGTTCGAACAACAAAGGAAATTTGTTTAAGACCTGGGTACAGGAAGTGTCGTCAGTTCCAGCGTATCTTTCCCAATCAGCTCCTGCTGAGCAGAGTGGGACCATCGCCCGATACCACGCAGAGTAGTAGCTTGTGCACTGCTCCATCGTAGGAGACCTTTACGTCACTGCCGATTATGGGAATCAGTTCTTTTGTGTAAGTTCTTAGTTTCTTGCGAACTAGAGTTAAGACTGGCCTTGAGGCCTTGCTGCACCACAATCTTTCGAAAGTCTTTTTGCCCAAGATGGACTGGCTCATTCCCGTGTACAGCTCCATTGACACCGGGAGTCCATTTCGTTCAATACTTAGTATTATCGGAGGACACTTTGTGGTGAATGTGTGCACTCCATGTACCTTTGCCTCCTCGGTCTAAAGCTCTGGTTTGTCGTGATCCTCTGTGGATCTGTCCTCCTCTGCAACATGGTGGTTTGCAGAATTAACCGGATTTGCAGCTCGCCTGCACATACATTGGAGATGTCCCATGGTTCCACAGTTCTTGTAAACCTACCCTTTAAATTGGCATGAATGGAAACAATGATTACCCCCGCAGTGCCAACAAGGTGTTAATGGCCTTGCATTCATCACCCTTGATGGTGGACTCAGACATCTGCAGATGTGCAGCTGCAGGCATGTGTGACCTGCCCTGTGCATTGTGATTTGAAAACAACATCACTTTGTTCACAGTACTTGTAGCAGCACTTGTGTGCTGAGCGATTTGCTTAGTATTGTCACTGGTGGCAATGAACACCTGGGCTATCGCTAAGGCCTTGCTCAAGGTTGGGGTCTCTACAGTCAAAAGTTTGCAAAGTATGGTTTCGTGGCCAATGCCAAGTACGAAAAAGTCTGAGCATGTACTCCAAACGTCCTTCAAATTCGCAATGTCCTGCAAGGCGACTTAGCTCAGCAACATAGCTCGCCACTTCCTGGCCTTCAGACCATTTGTAGGTGTAGAACCGGTACCTCGCCATCAGAATGCTTTCCTTCGGGTTCAAATGCTCTCAGACCAGTGTGCACAAATCTTCGTACGATTTCTCCATGGGTTTTGCTGGAGTAAGCATATTTTTCATGAGGCCATACGTTGGTGCCCCACAGACAGTGAGGAGGATCACCCTTCATTTGACAGCGTTCTCTTCTCCATCTAGCCCATTGGCTACGAAGTATTGGTTGAATCGCTCCACAAAAGTTTCCCAATCATCTCTCTCCAAGAATTTCTCCAGGATGCCCACTGTTCTCTGCATCTTTGGGTTCGCTATCTGTATCTCATCGCCAGCTGTAGTGTATGGAGAAAGAGTCAGACTGAACACTGTGAGCTCAAAGTGTGACCATAGTCTTTTATTACAGGTCTCCAGAGTGTCTCTCCAACCTGTGAGGCCTCCTTAAATACCTGTGCTCCCAAGGGATTATGGGATCCCTTGGTATTCCAGGGGATGAGCCCTCTGGTGGCTGTACTAATTTTGTGAGAATGAGCTCTCCCACACCACCCCCCCTTTATTGTGTGTGGATGAGCTCCCCCGCCCCCCGCCCTCCCGCTGCTACATTGTGTGTGGATGAGAGTATATACAAGTTTACATATATAACATATAGCATGGTGGTGACCCAGTGCAATATTCTGCTACACTCATGTTTGAAGAAGATATAGATTTGTTTTATATTGCTCTGCAGACTCGCATGTTGCCATGGTTGCCTGAACAATTACACTCATGATCATGTGACAATGATTGTGGATTCCGGGAAACTAAAATTCTGCAGCAAATTGTGTGTGGATGAAAATGCCTTCTCCTCGCCTCCCTTTAATGTGTGAGAATGAGCTCTCCCCACCCACCCCCCCCCCCTTTATTGTCTGTGGATGAGCTCTCCCCCTAACCGTTTAATCCAGTGGTGGGCAAAATCCGGCCCGGAGGTGATATCTGGCCTGCCAAGTCATTCTATCCAACCCGCTGGATGGGACAGAAATAGAACGTGAGCCGGAGCTCGAGCTGCACATTCGTCTATCCACTTTCACTTCTCATTGGGTCACACACAGACTCGAACTGCAGCTGAGGAAAAAACATAGTGATTGTAAAGTCTTTACTCTACTGTATGAAACCACATGAAGCACATTCTGGAGACAAGGTCACTCTGTGACCTTAACTCTTTATTCACAGGACTCCAAAGACGATGACCCTGCGTGAGACCTCCCTTTTTATACCTGGGAGATCAGGTAAGGAGTGTCTCCCACAAGTTCACCCCTTGTGGTCAAGGTGTGCATCTAAGTTGAGTGTATGCAGTAATACAGTGGTGTTACATACATGACATCACCTCCCCCCACGCCCTCCCCCAAAGTCTTATTGGGATCATAGGTTAAGCCTTTCAAGTGGTCTACGTTCCCTCGTGGAGCGCCGCAGTTGGGGCTCTGGTTGTTGGACACTGACATGAGTGTCTGTCACCTGTGATGATTCCGGTCTGTCTGGGCTGACCGCAGGGAATGTGCATTCTTCTAATTGCTCTTGTTGGTTGTTCACTGGCGGTGGTGTGAGCACCATCTCATGGTCTTCTTCAGATTCCTCTGTGTCGATGCTGAACCTTTTTTTTACTTGGCCCAAATGCTTACGGCATATCTGGCCATTGTTGAGTTTTACCACGATGACCCTATTCCCCTCTTTGTCAATTACAGTACCCTCAAGCCATTTGGGCCCCATGGTGTGATTGAGGACGAATACAGGATCTTTTATTTCTATACATCTCCCCCTAGAATTATGGTCATGGTTCTCGTTTTGTGACTTGCGCTTGCCCTCAACTATGTCGGTCAGGACTGGGTGAATGAGGGACAACCGAGTTTTGAATATCTGTTTCATTAGTAGCTCTGTGGGCGGGACCCCCGTGAGCGAGTGCGGTCGGGATCTATAGGCCAGCAGGAGGCGCGATAGGCGGCATTGTAGGGACACCCGATTGATGGTGGCCTTGTAGTCGCCACAGATCCTGACAGAGCCATCCGCTTTTAGGACGGGAACGGTGGGGTTCGCCCAGTCGCTGAATTCAACAGGCAAGATGATGCCCTCTCTCAACAGCCGGTCCAATTCGCTGTTGATTTTTTCCTGCATCACAAACGGTACCGCTCTGGCTTTGTGATGCACTAGCCTGGCATCCGGGGTGATGTGTATCACTACTTTAGTGTCTTTGAAAGTCCCGACGGCAGGTTGGAATAGTGAATTGAATTGTTGTAGGACTTGTGAGCATGAACTTCGCTCCACAGATGACATTGCATGAACATCCCCCCATTTCCATTTCATCTCGGCTAACTAGCTCCTCCCCAACAGTGTGGGACCATTGCCTGGGACAATCCAGAGCGGCAGCCGATTCACTAACCCATTGTGTGTGACAGCCAACATTGCACTGCTTAGCACCGGAATGATTTCTTTAGTGTAAGTCTGTAATTGTGTCTCAATACGTGCTAATTTGGGTCTACTCGCTTTACATGGCCATAGCTTCTCAAATTGCTGAACACCCATGAGTGACTGACTGGCCCCAGTGTCCAGCTCCATGCATACTGGGATACCATTTAATAAAACCCTCATCATCATTGGTGGTGTTTTGGTGTATGAACTGTGAATATTCGCCACATGGACCCGCTGAACCTCGGCATCCATCGATTTGCCACAAAAGTCATCCTGCCTCAAAGAACCCTCTTCTGGTCCATCCACCTCATATATTAGTCTGGTTGCAGACTTCCTGCACATTCGAACTAAGTGGCCACTGAGATTGCAGTTCCTGCAGACAAACTGTTGAAATCTGCAAGATCTAGCTATATGTTTTCCCCCACACCTCCAGCATGAGTTAAAGTTTCCATTGTTGGGAACAAAGGGACTATGGCCAGGCATTCCACGCTGACTGTCCCTTTGACTGCTCTTAAGTACCCTATTAGTGGGTGCCAATGGCCCCATCCCAGGCCGCATTGTCCACTGTGATGGCGTGAATTTCTGTTCAGCCTGCCATTGTCTCTGTTGAAGTCCTACTCTGGAGTCTATTGCTGCCTGGGGAGTGTCGGACTGCCTGCCTGCGGGGCTCTGAGTCGCATTGATGATGTTGACTTCCTGATCCATCGCCGCGTTAGAGGCAGAATTGTGCGCGTATATTATTTTCGTCTCTTCCTCCCCTGCCATGAAAGTTTGAGCTAATAACGCCGCCGCTTCCATGTTCAAATCCTTGGTCTCAATTAATTTGCAGAAAATTCCCGTATGACCGATACCCTCGATAAAGAAGTCCCTTAGCTTCACCCCCCTGCAGGCGTCTGTGAACTTACAGAGGCTGGCCAAACGCCGGAGGTCCGCTACGAAGTCCAGTATGCTCTGTCCTTCACGACGTTGGTGGGTATAGAATTTGTGTCAGGCCATATGTATGCTACTCGCCGGTTTGAGGTGCTCCCCGATCAATTTGCTAAGTTCTTCAAAGGTTTTGTCCGCCGGCTTTTCGGGTGCTAGTAAGTCCTTCATGAGCGCGTAAGTCTTTGGTCCGCAGCTGGTCAAAAGATGAGCCCTTCGCTTGTCGGCCGCTGCATCCCCCAGCCATTCTTTCGTAACAAAGCTTTGCTGAAGCCTCTCGACAAAATCGTCCCAGTCTTCCCCAACACAGTACCATTCCTCTGTGCTACCGGTGGCCATTCTCGTGGGTCGTGAATTCCCGTTTCTCGTCACCAATGTAAAGTCCTTACTCTACAGCATGAAACCACACGAGGCACATTCTGGAGACAAGGTCACTCTGTGACCTTAACTCTATATTCACTGGACTCCAAAGATGATGACCCTGCATGGGATCTCCCTTTTTGTACTTGGGAGATCAGGTAAGGAGTGTCTCCCACAAGGTCACCCCTTGTGGTCAAGGTGTGCATTTAGGTTGAGTGTACACAGTAATACAGAGGTGTTACATACATGACAGTGATAATTCATTCAAATTAATAATTCGTAAAAATGATTCTCCCTGGCCCGATCTTAAAAGGATCCGTTCCGTAATTCTGGGCCACAATGGCAGACGTTCTTATCCAAAATGCATTGCGGACTTGAATATTCCATATCCATTTTAGAGCGGAGTCATGGCTGCTCATCTCCACAAAGTTTTTAACCGAAGAAATTGACCGGCGCTGCATCTTTTATCTCTCGCTACCCAGAGTATGATGGCAGGGGAATTCTCATCTGACACCAATTGGGATGGCATCAGTAATCTTTGCAGGGGGCCAAAGGATGACTGAGGAGGGAAATTGATGCTGACGCAGACTCTAGAGAGGGTAGAGTTCTATGTCACAGCACTCATTTACAGAGACCAGAAGATACCATCAAATTTTCAACTTTTATCTTTGATTCATTTCGAAGCAGTATCGAATACATGTTGTGTATCATCATCATCATAGACAGTCCCTCGGAATCGAAGAAGACTTGCTACCACTCCTAAAGTGAGTCCTTTGGTGGCTGAATAGACCGATACGAGAGTCACAGACCCTGTCACAGGTGGGACAGACATTCGTTGGGGGAACGGGGGTGGGGGGCGGTTGTGGGACTGATTTTCCGCACGCTCCTGCCACTGGCTGCGCCTGACCGCTTCATGCTCGTGGCGTTGAGATTTGAAGAGCTCAACGCCCTCCCGGATGCACTTTCTCCACCTAGGGACTCCCAGGTGTCAGTGATGATGTCGTACTTTAGCAGGGAAGCTTTGAGGGTGTCCTTGTAACATTTCCACTGCCCACCTTTGGCTCGTTTGCCATGAAAGAGCTATGCATAGCGCAATTGCTTAGGGAGCCTCGTGTCTGGCATGCGAACTGTGTGGCCTGCCCAGCGGAGCTGATCGAGTGTGATCAGTGCTTCAATGCTGGGGATGTTAGCCTGGGCGAGGATACTGATGTTGGTGTGTCTTTCCTCACGGGGGATTTGCAGGATTTTGCGGAGACATCGTTGGTGATATATCTCCAGCAACTTGAGATGTCTTCTGTACATCGTCCATGCCTCTGATCCATAGAGGAGGGCGACTATTACTACAGTCCTGTAGACCATGAGCTTTTCGGATGCCCCCAAAAGTTTGTCAACATCCTTCGCCTGCTCCATGATGACATGGAGGCCATGATCCTTACCAGCTGGTCCATTACAGACCCAATCCACATCCGGACTGGGGTCAAACAGGGCTGCGTCATCGCTCCAACCCTCTTCTCAATCTTCCTTGCTGCCATGCTCCACCTCACAGTCACAAGCTCCCCGCTGAAGTGGAACTAAACTACAGAACCAGTGGGAATCTGTTTAACCTGCACTGTCTCCAGGTCCAAGACCACCCCAACTGTTATGTATGTATCGTCCCAGTACCTTAAATGTAATGTAAGCACTATGCCACACCACAGAGGGCGCTGTGGTGGGAAACCCTGGTAGTACCTGCAACAAGAACTATATAAGGCTGACCACCACACCTGGGAGGCACTCTGGAGCTGAACAATAAAGGACGAAGGTCACAGCAGTTAGACTCACACCAGACCGTGTGGAATCAGTGATTTGTGTGCTACATACACCACATTGGCAACGAGGAAGCGGACGAACTCCACGCAACCATGGCTACTCTGGGCTCGCTAAAGGATTTTACCGTGGGCAATGATTGGGAGGCCTTTACGGAAAGGCTCGAGTACTACTTCACAGCAAACGACCTGACGGAGGACACGGACGCAATGAGAGATAAGCATAAGGCGATATTGCTCTCCAGTTGTGGAGATGAGGTTTACTGTCTCGTCAGGGATTTGCTGGCACCTGGGAGCGCCAGGGACAAGTCATACGAGGAGCTGACTGAACTCATTCGTGACCAGTTGAAACCGAAGGAGAGCATCCTCACGGCCAGATACAAATTTTACCACCACTGCAGACCCGAGGGCCAGGATATCACCAAATATGCTGCGGACCTCAGGAGACTCACGGCGCCGTGTGATTTTGGGGCACACCTGTGCGGGATGTTTTCGTTATGGGGATTGGCCACGAGGGCCTCCTTCACAAGCTGCTGGCCATGGAACCCACAGTCACTCTGACAAAGGCCATCACCATCAGCCGGGCATATATGACCTCGACTTGCAGCACCAAGCAAATAATCCACACAGTCTCGAACCCAGCAGGCACTGTCCACAGGATAGCGCCCACCACAGACAAAACTGAAGAATGTGGCTCTGCCCGGGGCAGAGAGCACGGACCTCGGGATCCTGGAGCTCAGAGTCTGCCGAGGGGGGCCAATCAAGCAGCACCATGCTGACGTTGTGGAGGAAGCCATGGGGCTCACCGGTGCAGGTTTGCAGAGTACACGTGCAATAGCTGCCACATTAAAGGCCACCTTCAGCGTATGTGTAAAAGAAATCAGACTCACCATGTGGCTGAGGATATGGGGGATGATCCACTATTCAGCGAGGAGCAGGTAGAAGAAGATGAGGTGCTTGGACTGTATACGTGCACCGACGATTCGCCCCCAGTGATAAGAGAAGTAAAAATCAACGGAGTCCCAGTGAGTATGGAAGTGGACACGGGCTCGGGTCCATCGTTGATGAGTCGGAGAACTTTTGATAAACTGTGGATTAACCCAGCTGCACGACCCAAGCTGGTTCCGGTCACGGTGAAGGTGCGTACCTACACCAGGGAACTAATACCTGTTCTTGGCAGAGCGATGGTGCAGGTATCCCACGGGGACGAGTCGCACGCTTTACCCCTGTGGGTCGTTGCAGGCGATGGGCCGACACTCCTCGGCTGAAGGTGGATGGGGACGGTCCGTGGGAGCCGGGAAGACTTCATCACTCCACAGGCTGCTGCTCCCCGGGGTGCTGCCATGCCCCAGGTCCCCAGAGAGCAGCGCCGACCGAGCTGGAGCTGCAGCCTCAATCCCCACAGGCAAGTCCCAGGCCCGGATCTCACACAGAGACCCTGCAGCCCCAGCCCCCACAGGCAAGCAGCCCTGCACAGAGGGGCCTAGTGGGGGGGGAGGTGAGCCGGCGGGGCGCTGCGGGCAGGGTGCCGAGGGATTCAGGATGGCCAGTGGTTTGGAAGAGTCCCGCAGAGGAAGGTGCCGATGGGTGGGCCCCACAGAGGAAGGTGCCGTCGGGTGGGCCCAGCCAAGGAGCTGTTAGCGTCGGGCGGCGGCAGCAGCTGGAGGTCGGCGGCCATGGCGGCCGCGGGGGGACGCGGCAAGTGCAGCCGCTGGAGAGGCCACGACGGCCACAGGAGAGGCGGCAAGTCAGGTGGCAGCGGAGGGGAGCGGAAGCTGCGACGGCGGAGGGCATCCGGAGCGGCGGAGAAGAAGATGGCGGCGGCATCGTGTCTGAGCTGCAGAGCATCAAAGATGGCGGCGCCCAAGGAGAAGCCTCGTGGAATCCTCCTGCATCAAAGATGGCACCTTAAAAAGGAAATGCAACCGGGAATCTTAAAAGGGCCTTACAAAAAGGTGGTCCCCACAAATGACTTCTGTTAGAGGCAGAGCAAGTCTAAAATGAGCAACGTTAATGTGAGATAGTGAATTTATAATAAGAACTACTTTTTTAATGCTGAATGGCCACTGTATTTGTGTAAAATAATGGATGAAGTACAATTAATGATAACGGCTAACAAGGAAATCAAGGATCAGCTACCAGTCAATAACCAGTTAATGTACCAGATAATATGTACCATACTAACACACTGTCTATGCCCACCTGCCTTCGGTTGGACAAGTGTGATTTTATGTAATGATGTGTGTATCGTTGTCCTGCGTCCAGGTGGGGGGGGGGAAAGGTGATGTTATATAATGATGTGTGTATCGTCCCAGTACCTTAAATGTAATGTAAGCACTATGCCACACCACAGAGGGCGCTGTGGTGGGAAACCCTGGTAGTACCTGCAACAAGGACTATATAAGGCTGACCACCACACCTGGGAGGCACTCTGGAGTTGAACAATAAAGGACGAAGGTCACAGCAGTTAGACTCACACCAGACCGTGTGGAGTCAGTGATTTGTGTGCTACATACACCACACCAACCTCTGTCATTGAGCTACAGTACGCAGATGATGCCTGCGTCTGCTCACATTCTGAGGCTGAACTCCAGGATATAGTCGATGTATTCACCGAGGATATGAAAGCATAGGCCTTACGCTTAACATCCGTAAAACAAAGGTCCTTCACCAGCCTGTCCTCACCGCACAGCACTGCCCCCCAGTCATGGCGCGGCCCTGGACAACGTGGACCATTTCCCATACCTCGGGAGCCTCTTATCAACAAAGTCAGACACTGATGCGGAGATTCAATACCACCTCCAGTGCGCCAATGCAGCCTTTGAGTTGTGTATATAAGATAGCATCTGACTACGATCTGAATTAATGTTTATGTTTATGCAATGTTCTCTCTAATTTGTTTTAAGTCGGTCGCTTTAAATTTGCTGCCCAGCCGGCAAGTACACAGCCACACATGCGCTGTATCTCTTCCAGTGGCGGGAGCCGAGGATCCGCCTGGTTGGTTCCGTGCGGTTGGTGGAACTTTGGTGGGCGGCCCTCAACAGCTCACCAAAACTTGTCAAGTGGCCCTCCGGCCTAAATAATTGCCCACCTCTGCTTTATTGTATGTGAATCAGCTCTTCCCCCCCCCTCTTTATTGTGTGAATGAGCTCTTCCACCCACCCCCACCTTTATTGTGTGTGGTTTAGCTCTCCCTGTGCCAACAATCGGTGTAGTTTCAGACTCTGGGATCTCTTTCTGAAATCTCCCAATGATGTTGCCATCTTTCATATCAAAAATAAGTTGTGTCCATCAACAGGGTCATGGGAAATTTGACAGCAGTGTTAAAAACCCTTGTATTTTATTGACAACGGGAGAGTTTTTGCTTCTATAAGGCACCAGACTGCAGTATTTATTTGGCACTTTCTTATCCTCACTATAAAATTGTGGCTTTCATTTTTGAACAGGCCATTTCCACTGAAGCCATTTGTAATAGAAACATAGAAAACATAGAAAATAGGTGCAGGAGCAGGCCATTCAGCCCTTCTAGCCTGCACCGCCATTCAATGAGTTCATGGCTGAACATGAAACTTCAGTACCCCCTTCCTGCTTTCTCGCCATAACCCTTGATCCCCCGAGTAGTAAGGACTTCATCTAACTCCCTTTTGAATATATTTAGTGAATTGGCCTCAACTACTTTCTGTGGTAGAGAATTCTACAGGTTCACCACTCTCTGGGTGAAGAAGTTTCTCCTCATCTCGGTCCTAAATGGCTTACCCCTTATCCTCAGACTGTGACCCCTGGTTTTGGACTTCCCAAACATTGGGAACATTCTTCCTGCATCTAACCTGTCTAAACCCGTCAGAATTTTAAACGTTTCTATGAGGTCCCCTCTCATTCTTCTGAACTCCAGTGAATACAAGCCCAGTTGATCCAGTCTTTCTTGATAGGTCAGTCCCGCCATCCCGGGAATCAGTCTGGTGAATCTTCGCTGCACTCCCTCAATAGCAAGAATGTCCTTCCTCAAGTTAGGAGACCAAAACTGTACACAATACTCCAGATGTGGCCTCACCAAGGCCCTGTACAACTGTAGCAACACCTCCCTGCCCCTGTATTCAAATCCCCTCGCTATGAAGGCCAACATGCCATTTGCTTTCTTAACCGCCTGCTGTACCTGCATGCTAACCTTCAGTGACTGATGTACCATGACACCCAGGTCTCGTTGCACCTTCCCTTTTCCTAATACATTGAGCTGTTTCAGACAATGGCAGACCAAACTTGCCGAATTGCATAGTGCATCAAATAACATACTTGGACCATCAGACACAAAAAAATCAGCCCATGAACGGTTTTGGACGATATCCGACTGCTGGTAAAACCTACTGAACACATTGATGGATTAATGTCTTGCCATCCCCAAGCACTGTGGAACAAAGGAACATAGGAACAGGAGGAGATAATTCAGCCCCTCTCTTAGCTGTTGGCTGTTCTGTATCTTCACTCCATTTACCTGCCTTGTTCTCCAATCCTTAATACCCTTGCCAAACAAAAATCTATCCATCTCAGTTTTGATGTTTTCTCTTGCCCTCTAACTTCAACAGCTATTTATTCCCATTCTTGAACGAGATGCCACACAGTGTGATGTTTAACCTTCTTGCAGGGATTAACTTTCTTTCGCAGCCTCCCTGCTTCCCAGAACACGTGCTGGACTCCGTGCCTCTCTCAAACTATTGGACTGTTGCTATTGTCATAATTGAGGCAGTTTCCCCATCTGCTACTGATAGCGGGCAAATTATGTTAATACCAACATGCCCGCTATACATGGTGGAGACTGTAATATCTCTGCTGGAGCAGCTGTACTCTTTGGCCACAGTGGAGATTGCGCCAGTACCGCTGAAAGTCCCTGTTTATGGCCTATTGATTAAACATGAAAGCTGTAATCAAACCAATCACCCTGTACTGTCAAGCACCGAGACCCAGTTCCCAACAATCTTCACAACAATTGGTGCTAGCAACAATTGAGACAGAAATAAGGAACTTGCATTTATGCAGGACATTTCACTTCCTCAGGACATCTCAAAGCGCTTCACAAGCCAGTGAAGTACTTTTTGAAGTGCAGTCACTGTTGTAATGTAGGGAAACACGGCAGCCAATTTGCTCACAGCAAGATCACACAATCAGTAAATGAGATGAATGACCTGTTCATCAAGTTTTCATGGTGTTGATTGGCCAGGAAATGAGAACTTTCATACTCTTTTCATTAATGTCATGGGATCCTTTACTTAATATCATGGGATTCTTTAACTAAACAGGCATCTGGGGCCTTGGTTTAACATCTTAGGTCAGCAGCTCTGACAATGCTGCACTCTCTCAATATTGCAGGCAAGTGTTGGCCTGGATTATGCGCTAAAGTCTTGTAGTGAGGCTTGACCTGAGCACTTCATAAACGATAAGGCAAATTTTCCTCTTCAGTGTTGGATGCAAGAGCTGGGCTAGGCATGAAGTCGTGAGCTTCTTGTGCTTGTGTTAGTGACCAGGGCCTTCATGTGTCCCAACGCTAAGGAAAGTCTGTCCCATTAAGATTTTATTAAGTTCCTGTGAAAATTAGTTAATTTTTGTGTTACCTCTTCACTGGCTGTGAAGGTGAGTTTACAGCAAACTAACTGCTGTGTGTGTGTGATATAAATATTTGTCAATGTGTGGACTCGGGGGATGTGTAAGGAAAGCTTTACAGTTTACGCACAGTACTATTTTGAACCTTGTTGATGTTCTCGCTGCATGTATTTTATCCACTTTAAATGAAAACCTAAGATTGAACACACAAACCTCATTGAATAACCGAGGCCTTGTCTGCCCTCTCCGGTAGTTGTAAAAGATCCCATGGCATTATTTTGAAGAACAAGGGATTTCTCCCTGATATCCTGGCCTCTATTTATCCCTCAACAAACACAGAAACCAGATTTTCTGGTCATTATCCCATTGCTGTTTGTGGGAGCAAATTGGTGCGTTTGTTCATTCAGTGAAAACCCCTCTGTTTGTGTCTTTCTCCAGACCCTCTCTCCAAACCCTCGATCTCCTGTAACTTCAGCCCCGAGAACCACACAGTTGCGCTGAGCTGTGAGGTGCAGAGAGGGAGAGCCAGTTTCATTCTGTGGACCAGAGGAGGGGTCGTGCTCCCAGCCGACCAACGCTATTGGCTGTCAGATGG
Source organism: Pristiophorus japonicus (assembly GCF_044704955.1). Classification (NCBI taxonomy): domain Eukaryota; kingdom Metazoa; phylum Chordata; class Chondrichthyes; family Pristiophoridae; genus Pristiophorus; species Pristiophorus japonicus. The sequence goes on along the minus strand of NC_091995.1, from coordinate 26,553,476 downwards.
CAACACAACTTTAATCATGAGGAATATACAGAAATCGGACTCTTACACCTGCACTGTGGCAAACCCAGTCAGTCGAACCAGCAACACCTACCATCTGACCATCACGGGTAAGTCCGTCAGGGTTACATAGAATTACATAGAGACTACAGCACAGAAACAGGCCACTCGGCACAACCGGTCCCTGCTGGTGTTCATGCTCCACACGAGCTTCCTCCCTCCCTACTTCATCTATCAGCATATCTTTCTATTCCTTTATCCCTCCTGTCACCTTCCCCTTAAAAGGCATCAATACTATTCCCCTCAACCACTCCTTGTGCTGGCGAGGTTCACATTCAAATCATTCTCTGGGTAAAGAATTTTCTCCTGAATTTCCTGTTGGATTTGATGATGACTGTTACATTTATGGACCCTAGTTTTGGGCTCACCACAAAGGGAAACATCTTCTCTACGTCGACCCTATCAAACCCATTCATAATCGTAAACAACGTTATCAGGCCATCTCTCCGCTTTCTCTTTTCTGGAGAAAAGAGCCTCGGCCTATTCAATCTTTTCTGATAGTGATGACCTCTCGGTTATCACCATCTTATAACCTATCATTATTTGTGCACACTAGGTCTGTGCAACAGAGCTGATCTCCAGTAGTCTTAGTTAATCCTTGCCACTGGACCAAGACCTAGCTCTGTCAAGCCCGTGTAGTGACTGGTGTGCAGCGGCCACCACACGTTGAAAAAATCCACGCACAGGCATCTTCCACCCTTCAATATGTATTTCAGGACCTGGAATGTCAGGTCCTTAATTGAAACACCTGGGAACTCATCCCTTTTTGGTGTGGAAGCAAGTCATCCTCGATATAAGGTACCGCCTAAGAAGAAAAAGATTACTGTAAATCCTATTTTCACCTTCCCCAGTGTCTATGTCCCTTTTGAGATCAGAACTGTGTCTAGTACTGTAATTGTGGTCTAACCAAGCTTCTGTACTTTGGTTTATGTTCAGTATGGCACAAGATGTTATCCTTATAATGAACCTGTTTTGCTCCTCAATGTGTTTCAAAACCCAGGCAGTTGTAACTGACGCTGTGACTACCCCACAATGGCATCAGTCGAATACTTATTTAAGATCCTGTCACTTCTTCCTCCCCTGCTCAACTGATTGATGCTGACAACACGGGCCCTTCTAGTACCGCTAGAGCTTGCATTTATATAGCGCCTTTCATATCCTCAGGATGTCCCAAAAGGCTTTACAGCCAGTGAAGTACTCTCTGAAGTGCAGTCACTGTTGTAATGCAGGAAAGGCAGCAGACAATTTATGCACAGCAAGGACCCACAAACATCAATAAGATAATGACCAGATAATCTGCTTTTCATTGATGTTGGTTGAAGCATAAATATTGAGCAGGAGAACTCTCCTGTTCTTCTTCGAAGTTGTGTTGTGGGATCTTTAGCGTTCACTTGAGAGGGTAGATGGGGCCTAAGTTTAACATATTATCCAAAAGTTAGCAGGGATTATTTTTGGCCTAAGGGTGAAAACAGGTGCTAAGTTGGCGCAGTCCGAATAAGACAAGTTTGTTTGAAATTCCGGGCAGGGCTTTGGGGAAAGAGCATGGGAGTAGAACTCATTTGGATTGCTCCTTCTAAGAGACAGCACGGGCACGATGGGCTGGATGGCCTCCATTTGTGCTGTGATTCTATGAAACTAGGCTCTATACTGTAGAACCCTCACACTGCACCACTACAACCCTGCCTCTCAAACATCATCATCATTATCATCATAGGCAGTCCCTCGGAATCGAGGATGACTTGCTTCCACTCTTAAAATGAGTCCTTAGGTGGCTGAACAGTCCAATACGAGAACCACAGTCCCTGTCACAGGTGGGACAGATAGTCGTTGAAGGAAAGGGTGGGTGGGTCAGGTTTGCCGCACGCTCTTTCCGCTGCCGGCGCTTGATTTCTGCAT